>NC_041399.2:16472554-16780054 GCF_900747795.2 Erpetoichthys calabaricus
GCAGTCTCAAACTCAGCAGCTCGGCTTTTGCTTTTGACAGACCCCAATCTCTGACCAAATCGTTCAATTCGGACTCTGTTATCAGATGTGGATCGCCAGATGAGCATGGTTCAAAATCTGGGTCAGTGTCACTGTCAGTACCCTGCATTGGAGTTTCTTCATCTGGTTCGTCTAAGGTCCAATCCTCTGGTGGTTTCAGAATTGGAAGACTGTCGTCATGTGGCACGGGTCTCATTGCTGAAGGCAGATTAGGATATTCAATTGACTTTTTTTTTTTGGCAGAGAAACCAGACACATTAGTCAAACAGAAGTAACAGTCTGTCTCAAGGTCTTTCTGTTCTCGCCATATCATCGGAACAGCAAACAACATCGTCTTTCGAGTGCCTCTGAGCCAGGCTCTCAGACTGACAGCACATGTCACACAGCAAATGTGAGGCGCCCATTCCTTGTCTTGATCACCAGTTTTGCAGCGAAAATGCAGATGATAAGCTTTCTTCTCAAGAGCAGTCATCCAACATCTCTGAGGCGCAAGTGTATATTCACCACAGATATAGCAGAATGTATCGCGGCTGTTATGACATTGACGAGACATATCGCCCAACACCAAAACGTCTATAGCATCAAGCTTACTTACTGTTATATTGCTACAGATACAGATAGATGACTATCTATATTAACCAAATGAGCAGGATCGCTGTATGCAAGCTACCTTTATAGCATGCTGAGACAGCGCCAAGCTCGATTAGACCTGCCCAGGATGTCAACTTCCACAGAACAGCTTCCAACCTGACCTGATTCCATGGCTGGACATGCCCAGGCTGTACAAACTGTTGTTGATAAGTCACTTACGGGAGCAAAAATGTTTGGAATCAAATGATGATCAGCACCCAAAAATCTATAAGAAACACCCAACAGTGTTCAAGAAGCAAAAACTTTGTTGTGCAGTGTAATTTACAGACTCTTGATTAATTTTTATTTCCGTTTTGGGAACAGTAGGGGGTGCTGTTGAGTTGGTACTTGACCTCAAATATAAACCAAGAAAGGGTTTAGTTACAAGAAATGTGTAATATCAAAGGAGAACACAAAGTATATGAGAAACCATAAGCACTCAATGCCCTAATGGGCCTATTTACACGTATGGTTGTCTCTGACTAACTCCTGGAGTGGCTGTTTCAGTTACCCACAAGTACAAGTGTTGTTCACTGTAAGTGTCGGACTTTATCAAGACTGCGTCTTGTTATTACTTTGTTTGTAGTTTTCATGGTTTTCATGAACAAGATATCAAGAAACAGACAATAAGATATGAGGGTGGCCATTTGAGAAAGCTAGAAGTAGATTTGTTGCATCTTTGCCTCATTTTATTGTGACCTTGGGCACGCACTTCGAGTAATGAAGTGGTTGGGATGAGGATCAGCAGCTCCAAGTCTGAGGTCATGGCTCTCTCTTGGAAAAGAGTGGATTGTTACTTTGAGGTGAAGGGGGAACAACTGCCTGCAATGGAGGAGTTCATGTTCACGAGTGATGTAAGAAGGAAATATGAGATTGACAAGCAGATTGGAAAGGCGGCAGCTGTACCAGTTTGTGGTGGTGAAGTTGGAGCTGAGTCTAAAGGCAAAACTTTCAGTTTACCAGTTGATCTACATTCCTGTCCTCACCTGTGGTCATGAGCTGTGGGCAATGAGCGAAAGGATGAGATTGTGAGTACAAATGGCAGAAATTAGGATTTTTTCACGGTGTTGCTGGGCTGAAACTTCGTGATAAAGAGAGAAGCTTAACGACTCTGGAGAGCCTCAGAATAGACTTACTGTGCCGCTGGATCGAGAGGTGCTAGGTGAGGTGGTTTGGGTATGCTGTAAGGGTGCCATGTGGGTGTCTCCTCCTACAGCTGCTCTGGGCATGTCCCACTGGGTGGAGTTCCAGTGGCAGACCCTGGATATGTCAATCAGTCAGTCTGTCAGTCATTTTCCAACCCGCTATATCATAACACAGAGTCACCGGGGTTTGCTGGAGCCAATCCCAGCCTGAACAGGGTGCAAGGCTGGAACAAACCTCGGTCAGGGCACCAGCCTACTGCAGGGTGCACACACACCAAGCACACACTAGGGACAATTTAGGACCGCCAATGCACCTAACCTGCATGTCTTAGGACTGTGGAAGGAAACCGGAGTGCCCAGAGGAAACCCACGCAGACACAGGGAGAACATGCAAACTCCACGCAGGGAGGACCCGGGAAACGAACCCAACCCTGGTTATGTTGGAGGGATTATATGTCTTGGTTGGCTTAAGAACACCTAGGAATTTCTCATGAAGAGCTGTAATATGTCACAGAGGACAGGGAAGTCTGTCCTGCTGCCACTATGACAATCACCAGGAAAAGTGGTCAAAAAATTTAGATGAGATGAGACAAAAAAAAAAAAAACACTCTCTGTTACCTTTCTCTGAACAGCATTAGTTCTCCACATACTTGCTTTTCTTCTTCCAGTCCCATTTCTGGCCAGAGACCATTTTTAAGTTCCACTCTGTAGCTTCACTTCTGATACAGTATCTCTTGATTGTGCTTGTGCAATTAATCATATGTTACAAATGATCGGAGTTTGGAATTATTTATCTAAAACTGATCAAAGGCTTTCCAACCCAAGAGAGTAAATACACAGACTTGAACAGTAAACTCTAAAGTAACCAAAATGACCAAAGAGTAAGAAGGAACCATAAGTCTTAAGACAGGTGTCATGACAAGTGGGATCTGAATGAAAAATGCAATGAAATACAAATCCCGGAGCGGACATCTTTACTCGTATTTTAAGACATCAGCCAGGTAGTTAGCAGTAGCAGTACGTAATTAGGAATAAAAACAGTCCATTAACTTCCTGGGACTGTGCGTTTAGAAAACGAAATTCAGCATGTTAAAAAAAGATTCAGAAAATCATTTCAATGTGGACACATCATGAATTTGTATTGAAGTCTTAAGCACCTTGTCAATACTTCAGTTCTGGTTGGACTAGTAGAATTTTACAATGTCAGCAAACCACTAACTCATGATTAGCTGCAGCCATAACTGCGGTTATACTTGAAATGAGCTGCAAATATTAAAAATAAAGACTTATCATTTCTATATTTCAGTAAAGAAGTGGGAGAGCTCACACTTTCAGACTTCTCCATGTCGGGGAAACAAACTGCAAGACTTATGGAGAATACCACAGTCTATGGCTGTGACCTCCCTAAAGTTCCTGTTTGTGACTTAACACATACATGACTAACATCTGTTTTAATGAGAACAGGTTATTTCACCATCGCTGATCATTATCTGTTCACCTGTCTCTTATCATCCACTCGATGTTATGTAAGGTCTTTATTTTTGTGTATTTTATGTTTTATTGTCATTTTTTAGGGTTAGGGTTATTATTATTATTATTTTTTTTTGTATTTTTATACATTTTCTGTAAGTAACTGTGTATTGTCCCTTTAACTGCACTTCCATTCCTTGTGTGTGGTGAGTGGAGCCTAAGGAGGTGGGGCCACCCTGCCATTGCTTCTTCTAAGCCTTCTCTCTGGCTATTTAAGGCCACCGCTGGGTAAGCTCAGATCAGGAGATCAATGAGTTTGCAGTTTTGTATATTTTATTTTATTTTTGTTTTTTTTTGATTGACAACTTTTTGTGACTTTCTTGCTTCTGTTTAAGGTTTATAATAATAAGAATTCATTACATTTATATAGCGCTATTCTCAGTACTCAAAGCGCTATCCACACAGGGAGGAACCGGGAAGCGAACCCACAATCTTCCACAGTCTCCTTACTGCAAAGCAGAAGCACTACAACTGCGTCACCTGTGAGGACTTCTGCATTGTGATTTGGACTTGTTTGCTTAGAATAAGCCGCTCCTTTTTGCCTCCATTTTATTCTGTTCCTACAATGACACACATACAAATAGAATACAATAGAAGTACAGTTATAGAGACAATACACAATTATAAACATAACAGAAAATACATAAACATGAAAAATGATAATTCAGAAAAGACAATCCACTCTATATACATAGAATCCTAAGCCTAAAAGTGCAACGATTTTGTGCGATTTTATGTGATGTTTTTATGTCACTTGTTTGTCACGCTTGAAATCAGGCTTATTTAAAAACTTACATATATATGTTTGGTATCATTCTTTTTTAGAATTTATCAAAGTGTAATATGAATTTGTTAGATTTTCAAATTCTTATTCCGTTTTTAAATTATAAACTAAAAAATATCAAAAACTTGTGCCCTGCAAGACGAGACTTTGTGCCAAAAGATTTAACCACGCTGTAGGCCAGAAATAAAAGACAAAGAGTAGGACAGCTGCAGTACAGGCTTTTAAATGTTCGAAGCGCTGTACAAGATGGAAATCCTGTGGCACAGCAGCAGCAAGCCAGCAGCTGATCGAGCAAAGAAGAGGTAAAAAGAAAAACTGTATTTGTATCCCATTGTATCACCATTTAAGAGGGGGTTTCAGATGAGCGTTCATCCCCCCTCTTCACAACACGTGCGGCAGAGACGTGAAGTGGCTGGCGTGTAGCGCAGGCCATGTTGGCGAGTGACGCGAGCAGGGAGGAACCCCCTAGTAAAATACAAAATACAAAAAAAATATACAGACCCTTAAATAACAGTTGATTTTTAAAAGTCCTCAAAGTCTGTCATCCTTCTTGGTAGTTTGTTACACACATGAATGGTTCTCAAAGTGAAGAAGAAGTTCTGAAACATTTTTGGAAAATTTACCATACAACAATCAATTTCCATCTGTACCCCAGTGTTACTGTAGAAGAACTCTCTTTAGAATAATAGTTGAAATTTTTTACATTCATTTTTTAAATAGTTTTGAAGATTTCTACAGTATCAGGTCATCTGTTAATCTCTATCTGCTTACACTGAAAAGATTTCAGTATTTCCTTATAACTCAGAATTATCATAGTTGGTCATCTGTGGACTTTCTCTGATGCTGCTATGTATTTTTTTTGTAATACTGAGCACGACATTCCAGGTGAGCTGCCACTGGTGTATATTATAGCTTAAGAATAACATATCTTGATTTTTACTTGATACATTGTGCTAAGTAACCTAATAGCTTTTTGGCTTTCTTAATAGCTTCTTGACTCCGTCTGGACATGGAAAGTGACGAGACCGCTGTGACTCCTTGGTCCTTCTCTTAAGGGGTACTTTCAAGTTTCAGACCTGCCTTTGTGTATTCCAGTCTAACACTTTACATTTAGTTAGTTATTTAGATAGCCATGCTTCTATCACCTTATCACCTTCAAGTTATAAAGCTTCGTCCACTTCTTTCTGACCTATGCCACTTCCTCCAGGTTTCCTCATCCTGTCCCTCTGTCTCTTGCCTCCTCTTTCACCATATTTTTCCACTTCTTTCTTGAACTTCCTGCTCTTCCCTTTCCTACTGGAACCCATCTTTCTGCTCTTCTTGCTGTCCTTGAGTTGTCCATGTCCATCTTATCATTCTCGATAGGTCTGTTTTATGCAGCTCCATTTGACCAGTCTTTTGTCTCAATTTCTAATTACTATTCATTCTTGGACATCTTATTCCCATAATCCATCTCAGGCATCTTCATTTAAACATATCCAGTCTTCACTTAATTGCTTGGCTAAATGTCCATCTTTCAGCTCCATACATGGCTGCCGATACTACTAGTGCATTAATTTTGTCCACAGTTGGATGTCTCTGCACCTCCAAAGTCCTCTTTCTAACTTAACAAATACCGTCTCCTGCCAAACCTAATCTCTTAGTCACACCCGTCTCCTCAGTCTCGCTTCCCAAATATGTGAATCTCTCTGCGCTTTCCATTCTCTTGACCTTTATATTCCAGTCTATTTGTTTCTTCATGTTCACCAATCTTCATCCATTTTGTTTTGGCTATGCTTATACATATAATTTACTTATTAAATTTCAAGTGCCACATACCTACTTAAATCTGAATCCTCACCAAGTTCATCTGTAATGATTTTATTGACTACTAGTGAAACACGTAGACCTACGGTCCTAAAATAAAATGCCACATAGTATGGATATTAACAACTCTAAACTCTGCCCATTGGTTAAAAAAAACATAAATACTTACCCTTGATTAAGAATTTTGAACACCGTGGTCAAACGATAGTGAAATCCATGTTTGAGGAAGAAATGTTGGAACAGCAACCGTATTGTACCTTTTAATTTCTTTTACTTCAAAAACAAAATAACACAGAATATTGCTGCAAACTGCAAACAGAGGAAGTTGTTTTCCTCTCAAAACTGAGCGTTGCTTGTCAGAGCGCTTCTTTCTCATCCGTGGAATATCTTCTTTGTGGTTACCTCTGGTCCATGTCAGGCAACTTTCACCAGGGAAGCACAGCTTTTTAGGAACTCCCTCAGAAGGGCTGGGGTCAATTGCCCTCCGTGGCCATTTTCTCTGCGCTGTGGAGATAGAAACAAATGACAACGTTAGCAACAGCGCCCACTCTCGCTTCAGGGTGGTACTACATACCTCAAGAGGGCCAGGAGGGCAACCTGCAGACATGCATGCATAACAACATGTATGTACCTGCTGTGTCCTAGTTGATTATCAATAAATTACAATAAACTATTTTGGCCACTGGTAAAATGTCTATCAGGTTTCCACTACCTAGAATTTGCATAATGTATCATGTCATAAACGTTCGATTCAGACCATGTTTGTGAGTAATCATCATATCTATCTATCTATCTATCTATCTATCTATCTATCTATCTATCTATCTATCTATCTATCTATCTATCTATCTATCTATCTATCTATCTGTTATAGAGGGCCTTTCATATCTATCTATCTATCTATCTATCTATCTATCTATCTATCTATCTATCTATCTATCTATCTATCTATCTATATGTGTTATAGAGGCCCTTTCATATCTATCTATATATCTATTATATAGGGCTTTTCATATCTATCTATCTATAAATTGTAAAGTATCACCTATCAGTAAAATTAAATAAATAAATTAATTTAATTTTAAAAATACTTCAGAAAGTACAAATGTACAGGGATAGAAGCCTACTGAAGTAAAGTAACACAAGTAGTTATAATTCATTACTTTACACCTCTGGATTCTGAATATACTGACATTTATAAGTGCCAACATATCTAAATATATGCACATTGTATTCATGCTTCAAGTCACTTCACCAATGAAAACTCCAATGCAATAACATGGAACACTTTACCAAGAGGACTGAAGTCAGAATTAATATAAGGGATTTCTGAGCTGTTGCAAAAATATGCATATAAATACATGTAAATAACCACCTGGCTTGTCAGTTTATTGCTTTCAACTAATATGGAAACCCTTCCGTAGCCCGCTGTTTCTAGATCTCAAGCACGCTGCAAAAAACAAGACAAACACCCACCTTCATTCACTCCTTCATGCTGACTAATTTATAGTCTGTCTGTCACCTCTTGCTTATTTGCCTGACCATTTGGCATCTGCCAATCTTTTTTTAACACCCACTCTTTCTCCCCCCATGCCTCCACACTTTCTTTGTTATTCTTTTCTTCACTTTTATATTTCATATTATTTCATATCCTAATTATAGTATATGTATTTAGAATTTTTTTTTTTTACATATCTACACAAACTATAAATGTACACTCGCACATTCATATAGAATAAGTTCTTGCACACATATATATTCAGTGGCCGCTAGACCTGAGGGTTAAGGCAAACAGCAGCTGCCCCTCCGAAGAACAAATCATGTGGCTACAACTAAGTTAAGATGTTTAGATATACTATCTGGACAAAAGTACTAGGATGCCTGACCATTACACCAACAGGGACTTTAAAGACATTGCCTTTAAAGACATTCATATACTTTAATATGGCGTTGACCCCCTGTGATAATGCGGGTTCTACTCCAGGCTCCTGTCTCCGTTTTAGGAGCTCTTGAACCCGACACCGTCGGTAATGTCACAGGATTAGCTGATCAGTGAGAACATAACAAAGCGAGGGGATGGTGCAGAAATATGCAAAGGTGCTTTTATTTAAAACAGCAAAAACAACAACAGCGTTCAAAATAAATAGTGCAGTGCATTAATAAAATCATGAAATAAATAATCCATTAAAAACAAGGTTAAAATCCCATAAATAGATCCAATTAAAACATTATTAAAATAATGGCAGTCCTTTAAAACAACACCCGGTGCTTTCTTTAACTGGCGACTCCCCTGCGTAGCGTCCAGGAAGCGCTCCGGCCACACTGCCATGCCCCCCCATCTATTAAACTGGCCTTTTTCATCTGAGCTGTGGACCCGCTATACCACACACCCCCTTTGAAGCCCTAACAGCTTCCACTCTTCTTAGAAGGCTTTCCACAAGATTTTGGAGTGTTTCTGTGGGAATTTGTGCCCATTCATTCTGTAGAGCATTTATGAGGTCAGGCACTGGTGTTGGACGAGAAGGCCTGGCTCACAATTTGCATTCCAGTTCATCCCAAAGGTGTTTGATGGGATTGAGGTCAGGGCTTTGTGTGGTACAGTCAAGTTCTTCCACACTGAACTCATCCCACCATGTCTTTATGGACCTTGCTTTCTGTCATGCTGGAATAGAAAAGGGCCTACCCCAAAATGTTTCCAACAAAGATGGAAGCATAGCGTTGTCCAAAGTGTCTTGATATGCTGAAGCTTTAAGATTGCCCTTCACTGGAAGTAAGGGGCCGAGCCCAAATCCTGAAAAACAACCCCACACCTTTATCCCTTCTCCACCAAACTTCACAGTTGGCACAATGCAGTCAGGCAGGTAACGTTCTCCCAGCATCCTCCAAAATCAGACTCGCCCGTCTGACTGCTAAACAGAGAAGTGTGATACGTCACTCCATAGAATGAGTTTCCACTGCTCCACCGCTCCACCACTTTGGACTTTGTGATGTGAGGCTTCCATGCAGAGGCTCGGCCATTGAAACCCCTTCCATGAACTCTTCAGCTATAGAGTCAGCAGAGGGTTGGTGACTTTTACACCCCATGCACCTTTGCAATCATTGACCCCACTCTGTGACTTTAATGGTTTTCTGCTCCGTGACTGAGTTGCTGAGTTCCTAATCACTTCCACTTTCCAATTATACCAGTTATAGCTGACTGTGGAATATCCAGCAGGGATGAAATTTCACAAACCGTCTTATTGCAACGGTTGCATCCTGTTACTGTACCACACTTGGAGCTCTTCAGAATGACCCATTTTGTTTCACAAATGTTCATAAATGGCTAGGTGCTTGATTTTATACACCTGCAGAAATGGGTCTGATTGAAACATCTGAATTCAGTAATTAAGAGGTGGGTCCCAATCCCTTTGTCCATATAGTGTAGACAGATAGATTTCTTCAGAGTCTTGTCAGACTACTGGCACATATCTTTGGTTTGTCACACTGGGTCTCAGTTTCAGGTCCACAAAGAGAAGAGTTTGTCAGCTTTGGCTCTCCATGGAAGAGTGGCTCATAGCTTTTAGGTTCAGAGAGCAGAATTCAGAGGTCTTCAGTCACTTTGAAGAGTTCACCCTCTCCCTGAAATAATCCGTGAACTCTTAACTTGCCATTTTCTTCCACTCTTCTCTTCTTCCTCTTGAGAGATGGGGTGCATGTGGTTTTACATAACCGTGAGCTTAAGTGACATTGATGCCAGTAACATTTTCTCCTTCTTTTAAATGTTAGTATGCCATGCTTTCAGTGATGAAAACCAGTAGCCCAGGTGTTTCTCATGTTTGTGCCTCTTGGGTGAGAAGGAAGGGTGGGCACTCACCCTGTTGTTTTCTTCATAAATAAAGAACAGACTGTTTGTAGGAAGCTCCCTGTTCATGACTGTGTTTTCGAACTGGCATTTTCCAGAGAGCTCTTTGTTCAGCAAGGAATCTTTCTTTTAATTTTTGCCTGAGGATAAATAATCTATGACAAAAGAATTAAATGAACTGTAATTCAAAAGTACCTATCTAATGTTATTGTGACTGCGTGAAGATTTACCTCACTTTGGTGTGCTGGGCTGGGTAACATTACTTCAAGAGATGCCCACCGAATTAACGAGCTAATTACAGTCATATGAAAAAGTTTGGTAATCCCTCTCAACCTGCATAATAATTGACTCTCCTTTCAACAAAAAGATAACAGTGGTATGTTTTTCATTTCCTAGGAGTACTGAGGTGTTTTCCGAACAAAGATTTTTAGTGAAGCAGAATTTAGTTGTATGAAAGTAAATCAAATGTGAAAAACTGGCTGTGCAAAAATGTGGGTCCCCTTATAATTGTGCTGATTTGAAAGCCTGTCACTGCTCAATGCTGATTACTTAAAACACCAAATTGGTTGGATGAGCTCGTTAAGCCTTGAACTTCATAGACAGGTGTGTCCAATCATGAGATATAAAGGTATTTAAGGTGGTCAATTGCAAGTTGTGCTTCCTTCCCTTTGACGCTCCTCTGAAGAGTGACAGCATGGGATCCTCAAAGCAACTCTCCAAAGATCTGAAAACAAAGATTGTTCAGTCTCATGGTTTAGGGGAAGGCTACAAAAAGCCATCTCAGAGGTTTAAACTGTCAGTTTCAACTGTAAGGAATGAAATCAGGAAATGGAAGGCCACAGGCACAGTTGATGTTAAACCCAGCAGGTCTGGTAGGCCAAGAAAAATACAGTAGTGGCATATGAGCAGGATTGTGAGAATGGTTACAGACAACCCACAGATCACCTCCAAAGACCTGCAAGAACAGCTTGCTGCAGATGGTGTATCTGTAACATTGTTCTACAATTCAGCACAATTTGCACAAAGAACATCTGTATGGGAGGGTGATGAGAAAGAAGCCATTTCTGTACTCACACCACATACAGAGTCGCTTGTTGTATGCAAATGCTCATTTAGACAAGCCAGATTCATTTTGGAACAAAGTGCTTTGGACTGATGAGACAAAAATTGAGTTATTTGGTCATAACAAAAAGTGCTTTGCATGGCGGAAGAAGAATACCACATTCCAAGAAAAACACCTGCTACCTACTGTCAAATTTGGTTGAGGTTCCATCATGCTGTGGGGCTGCGTTGCGAGTTCAGGGACTGGGGCCCTTGTTAAAGTCGTTTGTCGGATGAATTCAACTCAATATCAACAAATTCTTCAGGATAATGTTCAAGCATCAGTCATAAAGTTGAAGTTACATAGGAGTTGGATATTCCAACAAGACAATGACCCAAAACACAGTTCGAAATCTACAAAGGCATTCATGCAGAGGGAGAAGTACAATGTTCTGGAATGCCCGTCACAGTCCCCTGACTTGAATATTATCAAAAATCTATGGGATGATTTGAAGCAGGCTGCCCATGCTCGGCAGCCATCAAATTGAACTGAACTGGAGAGATTTAGTATGGAAGAATGGTCAACAATACCTCCATCTAGAATCCATACACTCATCAAAGGCTATAGGAGGACAGCGTCTAGAGGCTGTTATATCTGCAAAAGGATGCTCAACTAAGTATTGATGTCATAGCTCTGTTGGGGTGCCCAAATTTATGCACCTGTCTAATTTTGTTATGATGCATATTGCATATTTTCTGTCAATTCAATAAACTTAATGTCACTGCTGAAATACTACTGTTTTCCATAAGGCATGTCATATATTAAAAGGAAGTTACTACTTTGAAAGCTCAGCCAATGAGAAACAAAAATCTTAAAGAATTAAGAGGGGTTCCCAGACTTTTTCATATGACTGTAAAAGGGCAAGCTCAGTTATGGGACACACCCTGTGTCTCCTGGAGGTTATGTAGCAAAGGAGACAACAAAATCAAAACTGTGTGCCATTATGAACAACAGTGCACATCATCTCTCCTACACACCTACACTGAGGACTTTCAGTGAAAGAATTATTCAGAAAAAGTGTGTAAAGAAACAAAATGGGGGCTCCTTTATACCAGTAATCAACGTAGACCTCAGTGTTAATGTTTACAGTGAACATTACTGTGCGTAAGTCGCTGCTTTATGCATTTGGTATGGGATTCATAAAAGCCATGTTAATGTTTATGTACCATATGTTGGAATGAAAAATGCAATGAATTTTATTGCCACAAATGGTTGTGACGCACCATATTTTGGAATGGCAGAGACATAGCAACTGGACAGAAACACAGACTGACACACAGACACCTATCCCTTTATTAAGGTCGGTGTGCTTCTGTTACAATCCAGATTTCCCTCTGAGGACAAATAAAGTTCTATATAGAAAATTGTTGAGCTAGAATTTAAATGCAGCATGCTAAAAATTTGAGGCATACCACTGTGCTACTATGCCACTCCATATGTTTCCTAATTCATCATACTGTATATGTCACTTTAAGGTTAAAAACACTTGCTTCTCAAACTGTAAGGTAAAAGAACTGTTTAAAAAATATCCGTCTGACTACTCAGATGAAGAAGCATTCTTTTGTGATAATAACAAGAATATTAATGAAGAAACATAATGAAATAAAAGAATCTACAATACTAATCAGGCTCAGCTCTGATTGTCTGAGTGTGTCCTTATATGCTCAGTGTAGCTAACTCAGCTGAAGTGTTTACAGTTGCTTTAAAAATGTCCTGATTCAAATGCAGGATCTTCACAAGTGATTTGCATGCATATCCAAATCTAACTGCCATTAATTTTCACTCGCAGTAGAGAAGTAAACAGTTATTCAGATTCTTCATTATGAATGGAACTCTTATTACTACATATTGGTAAAGAAGATGCAGAATATCAACTATCGTGCAGGACTTCTGGTATTGGGATGAAAGTCTGCAACTCAACATCAACAAGTCAAAAGAGCTTCTGGTGGACCTCAGGCATGCCAAGGAGCCTCTGAGGCCAGGGGGGTTAGAAAGTAGTGCTGATCCACAAGGACCTGGGGGTTCAACATAAACAACAACCTGGACTGGTCTGACCACACAGTGGCACTGCACAAGATAAGCCAGAGCAGACTGGACTTGCTAAGGAGACTCTGGTCTTTTGATGTGTGCTGCAAGCCACTGGAGATGTTTTACCAGTCCATAGTAGCCAATGTGGTGTTCTGCGCCACAGTCTTCTGGGGAAGCAACCTGAGCTCAAAAGAAGCACAATGTCCGAACAAACTTATCAGGAAAGCCGGCGCCATCACAGAGCAAACCCTGGGCACACTGGAAGTTGTTGTGGAAAAGAGGATGAGGGCAAAATTGAAACATTCAAACATGTACTGGCTCAGTGTCCAAGATATTTTCATAAGCGAGAATGGTGGTCTTTACAGTTGGAAAGGAACAAATTACAATTTCATTTTGGTAACATTCTTCTTAAGGGTTCTCAGGATTGTGGTATTAAATATCTAACAGAGTTTCTCAAGAATACGGGTCTTTTTAACAGAATATGATACTTGGTTTTGCTTCCCAGGTCCTCCCTGCGTGGAGTTTGCATGTTCTCCCCATGTCTGTGTGGGTTTCCTCCAGGTGCTCCGGTTTCCTCCCACCATCCAAAGATATGTGGGTTAGGTGCATTGGCGATTCTAAATTGTCCCTAGTGTGTGCTTGGTGTGTGTGTGTTCTGTGGTTGGTTTGTGCCCTACCCAGGATTTGTTCCTGCCTTGCACCCTCTGTTGGCTGGGATTGGCTCCAGCAGACCCCCGTGACCCTGTAGATAGGATATAGCAGGTTGGATAATGGATAGATGGATGATACTTGGTTAATTACAGGAAGTGGGGAATTTTGTGTTTATTTAAAACAGACTCATACTCCAGTTGAGAAGGTGCCGGTGATACATCAGACTGCTGCGTGTCGACCATCATAAAATCGAAAAGGAAGAAGAAGATTCAGCTGCCAAGTGTTATTTATTATCTAAGCACCGTCTAATTATTCTGTTTCTGTTGTTATTTAGGATTGCCTTTTAGGTAACTCGTTTTCGTCTCTTTTGGTCTGTGGAGGCTTGCTTTATATTTTTCCATTATTTTCTGTTAATAAATTCTTTTTATTAAGATCATGTTGATGCCTTTTTCGGTTACAAGGTTTACTGTGACCTTCCTACTTATGGAGCTTTTTGATATCATGTTTGGACTGTTAAGTTTCTTTTGAAGGCTTTAGTCCTTTATGGGCCTGCTAGGCCTGAAGCAGGCTAGTCTTAGTTGGGATTAAGTGCCATTGGGGAGAGACAGATTGGCACATGAAGCCTGGCCTGACCAGTAAAGCCTTCTGGGGGCATAGCACCCCTGATTCACCATCACCTGATCAGGGCACCCTGGTGTCCCTACACTGATGGATTAATTTAATTGATGGATGCATTTACTTTACATTTTTATCATATTTCCACAATTCATACTAACCCCTAATTTCTCTGCTGTACTTTTTTCCAGTTCTTTGTGCCGGCGATCTGCACCACCACCACCTGATCAGGGCACCATGCTATCCCTAGATTGATGGATTGAAGGCCAGTGGTCCACATGACCGCCATCGTCAAGTTCTTTCATGTGAACCCTGAATACAATGAGAACTGATTGAGATCATTGATGTTAGGTAGAATGCCTAGAGGGGTTGGGTGGTCTTGTGGCCTTGGAACCCCTGCAGATTTTTTTTTTTTTTTTTTCAGCCGTCTGGAGTTTTTTTTTTTTTTTTATTTGTATTTTCTTTCCTCCCTGGCCATCAGACCTTACTTTTATTCTATGTTAAGTAACGTTCCCTAATTTCATTTTTTATATTTTGTCTTTTTTCTCTTTCTACATCCTGTAAAAAACTTTGAGCTACAGCATTTGTATGAAAATGTGCTATATCCTCTTATATAATACGCTACCATGGCTGTCCTTTTGTCTGTCCAGGATTTTAAATCACCTGTAGCTCGCAAACTTTTGACCTATTGACCTGAAATTTGGTACACATATACTACATGATCTCTACTGTCCACTTTCAGGGTGATGAAAGGGTATTCCTCTTTTTTATTTTTATTTTATTTTATTGTAGAATCCACACTCGGCAGCGGGCAGCAGGGCAGCCATGCAGGGCATGCGTACAGGCGCCATTCTCATTCCCTACCACCTTCGCTGTCACTTCCCCTACCTCTTCATATCTTAAATCATTATTGAGGCAGATTGAGGACTTGAGTGCCAGCTTAACACTAGAATTACCAGAGCCTACGAAAAAACTCGTAGATCCGGCCCACCTTAAATCCATTCGCACCTCTCCGCCAGCGTCTTTTGTCCTCTAAATGTGCTGAGGACAAAAGTGCATGTGTGTACTGTATAATATTAACAAAAAGAGCAGCTTACTACTGAAAACGGCAAATATAGGAGTGATTGGGGAACTAACCGGGGACTCTTGATCACACTTGGTTTGCCTCTGTACTTGTGCTGTTACTTAGACAGTCATATCAGGGGTGATGTTAGAGCGCGTGAGCTTATTCAGTGCAGTAGGAACAACGCACATGTTGATCTTTTTTTTCTTTCAGTACATGTGCCTTCCCTGTTTATTTATATATCTAGTGACTTCTCTGCCTGTCTGTCTCTCTATTACGCAGTGCTCTGTCTGTCTGTGTGTTATGGATCTTAAAAATAACAGTTATAAGGACAGTTGTTCATGTTAATTGCAGTCTCAATTGTTAAAAAAAATATTTTAAAAGGAGCATCCCACATGAAAATATAACAATCTCATTAACTGACGTTGCATACCAATTTATAAATTTTATGTCCGTTTGAGGTTAAAAAGAAAAAAAAAAAAAAGCAACACTTTATCCCAAGCAGGGAATTGAACTCAGGTCTGTGAGGCACAGCAAAGCTGCTGCGCTCTAAGAAGCAAGCCTTACCGTGCTACACCACGGAAACTGTTGTATCATCCTTGAAGCTTTTGAGAAAGTGTTTATTTGATCGTTTGGAACTCAGGCTTTACACATTCTATAGTTTATGGCTACATTTTGTAACATTTATTACTAAAGTATGAAAAAGTTTCTGTTTTAAAAATGTGTTTACACAGATTACTGTAGAAACGGAACACAAATGAAATGCGTGTGCTCCAAATAACGATCTATTATTTCCACTCTAAAACTCCACTTCACTCCCAGATAATCAATCAAGGCATGAGCTGGGAGAAGTTTGTGTACGTTCTAAGTCGGTGGGGGGATGGAATAGCCGGCTGCTGGCAGCTTGTCTTTATCAGCACATTTAGAGGACAAAAGACGCTGGCAGAGAGGTGTGAACGGATTTAAGAAGCGATTTAAGGTGGGCCAGATCTACGAGTTTTTTCGTAGGCTCTGGTAATTCTTATGTTAAGTGAAAAATTAAGGAAAATTCTTGCTGATACCGTTCTCATCCCTTCCACCTTCGCTCTCACTTCCCCTACCTCGTCATATCTTAAATCATTCTTGAGACAGATTGAAGACTTAAGTGCCAGCTTAAGTGAACAATTAAGGAAAACATACTAAGTAATTGCAACACAAACACTGACTTAATCAGTTTTAACGCGAAAAGATGCCGATGAAAGAAGAGATGAAGCGGGCCACTAGGGTGGAGAAAAGAAGAGCTGCTCAGGAAGCAGCAAGCGCATCAACCTCTGAGCAAATGAATGCTAAATGTACAGAGAAAGTCAAATGTATTCACTGCACGTTATCATGTAGTGCGCTGTTACTGGTAAATAAATATTGTTGTTGTTCAGTTCCCAGCAGCTGGGAGGAAGCCTCGAATTGCATGAAAGCAGGACCCCCAGATGCGCTTCTTAGCACACCACGGTAGAATGAGCCTGTGGCCAAAGGTGCTGCAAGAGAGTGCCTCCTGGATGGGATGGAGGGGATTTTTCATGATGGCGCTCAATTTTGACACCATCTTTTTTTCTAGTGTGTCCAGGATTAGGCCTGTGATGGAGCCAGCTTTCTTATAAAAGAAGTTGGTACTGTCTGCATTAGTATGTAACATCTTGTTCTTCTTCTTTTGGCTGCTCCCGATAGGAGTTGTCCCAGCAGATCATCTTTGTCCATCTCTTCCTGCCCTCTTTATCTTGCTCTGTCACACCCATAATCTGCATGTCCTCTCTCACCACATCCATAAACTGTCTCTGAAGCCTTCCTCTTTTCCTCTTCCCTGGCAGCTCTATTCTTAACATCCTTCACCCAATATATGAAAGGAAGAATAATTTCAGGGTGAACCATTATACAGTATGCTAAATTGGAATTACTGTGTTCAGACTGACTTCTTCAGAGATTGCTCCCAATATGTCCATAATTGTATTAGCAGTTTTGCGTGCGTGCCAAATATAAAAATCATCTGTTTTAGGCTAAGTACTGTATATTGTAAACTAAATGTGTAATCATATGAAGGTAGCAAATTAGGAATAGCATTCCTCCTGGGAATGAAATAATGACAAGAACATAAAACACAAAATGTAAAATATTCCATGTGTCAGAAATCATGATAAAAACCTCAGGCTATACACTTTCCTTGAGAGATGATGATGATGATGATGTCCAATCAATTGATTTCACCACAGGTGGTCTCCAAACAAGGTGTAGAAACATCTCAACGATGATCAATAGAATGGGATGAACCTCGGCCATATTTGAAGTGTTATAGCTAAGGGGCTGAATACTCCTGTCAATTTTAGAAAAATTCCTAAAACTCAGTGTTTTTGTCATTCATAGAAGTTTGAAAAGATGAAGTGGAGGAAGAAGAATTTATTTGAAGATATAATTTAAACTTATAAAACAAGTAATCACTCAACAAGCACTGCAACTCTTTGAGGCTAAGCATATAGTAAACTAAATGTTGTGTAATCATCTGAAGGTTGCAAATTAGGAATCACGTCCCTCCTGGGAACAAAATAATGACAAGAACATAAAACAGAAAGTGCAAAATATTCCATGTGTCAGAAATCATGTTAAAAACCTCAGGCCGTATACTTTACTTGAGAGATGATGATGATACATTTGAGGTTACTTTAATGACCTCGTTATCATTAGAGATTTAATGTTTCTTTGGGAAAATGAACATTCACATTACTGGAAAAGTAATCAAATAAAGTGGAAAATGAGCACAAAAAATAGCGCAATGGCATTATGAAACTTAGAATGCATCTTCATAGATCATTATGGATTTTTATCTGTGAGCCATTAATCAAATGTGAATTTTAAGTGAAGCTGGGAGTGACGTATGCTTATTAGACAACTGGATCAGTGGTGGATCAATACAAGTAGAGCATCGCAGCTTTACCTCCAGGGTCAGAATGGGAGAAAAGCGAGGCACACTGCTGGACCACAGGTACAGTCTACAAGACGTTTCCTCAGGGACACATCTAATTGGTACCAATTCATTCTTCAACTTGACAATGGCCCCAGTGCATAGTCAATTGGTAAAAAATAACTAGAAGTCATCAGTGGGGGATGTTGCTTATTCTGTTTCAGTGTTAATAATTATTTCCAATATTATTTTATTCTTTTACTTAGAACTCAATGATGTCTATTTGTTATCTATTTGTTAAAGCCTCATTGACAGATGAGACTGGAGTCCTTCATAGATAGGTAAGTAGATAAATAGGGCACAATATAATAGATAGATAGATAGATAGATAGATTGGTGATACTTTATAATCTATAGATAGATAGATAGATAGATAGATAGATAGATAGATAGATAGATAGATAGATAGATTTTTCTATTTCTTTCAAAGGTGAATTCATCAGTTTACATCTTGCATCATAAAATGTTTACAGTACAAATCAGTATCCACAAAATGCAAAGCAATACACAAGTTGAGGTGCAAACATTATAAACAGTGTACACGATACATACATGGACTTAATAATTTTAGCCTCACTTACCTTGCTGAGCAATCCATCCGACTCAATCCATAAGTCCAAGTCTCAGCAGGTTGGCTATTAGGCTATTAGTACCTGCTGATCTTTCATACTGTTGAATGAAAATATTTCTCTCATGGATAAAATGAGGAAATTTGGCTTATGTATGTTTGTTTATATATATATATATATATATATACTGTATATAATATATATTGTCACACACGTGCACTTGGGAGACAGTTTACAGACTCAAATAGATGCAGTTACCCGCTGAACCAGGGGATGACACTGCCCTCTAACTACTCTTTCCTCTCTCCTGGCAGAACTATATATATATATATATATATATATATATATATATATAAATATATATACAGTAATCCCTCCTCCATCGCGGGGGTTGCGTTCCAGAGCCACCCGCGAAATAAGAAAATCTGCGAAGTAGAAACCATATGTTTATATGGTTATTTTTATATTGTCATGCTTGGATCACAGATTTGCGCAGAAACACAGGAGGTTGTAGAGAGACAGGAACGTTATTCAAACACTGCAAACAAACATTTGTCTCTTTTTCAAAAGTTTAAACTGTGCTCCATGACAAGACAGAGATGACAGTTTTGTCTCACAATTAAAAGAATGCAAACATATCTTCCTTTTCAAAGGAGTGCGCGTCAGGAGAGAGAGAGAGAACAAAGCAAGCAGTCAAAAAAGAAATCAATAGGGCTGTTTGGCTTTTAAGTATGCGAAGCACCACCGGTACAAAGCTGTTGAAGGCGGCAGCTCACACCCCCTCCGTCAGGAGCAGACAAAGAGAGAGAGAGAGAGAGAAAAACAAAGTCAAAAATCAATACGTGCCCTTTGAGCTTTTAAGTATGCGAAGCACCGTGCGGCATGTCCTTCAGGAAGCAGCTGCACACAGAAGGTAGCAACGTCCCTATCGTCTAGGTGTGCGAACAGCCCCCCTGCTCACACCCCCCTACATCAGCGCAAGAGAGAGAGAGAGAGAGAAAGTAAGTTGGGTAGCTTCTCAGCCATCTGCCAATAGCGTCCCTTGTATGAAATCAACTGGGCAAACCAACTGAGGAAGCATGTACCAGAAATTAAAAGACCCATTGTCTGCAGAAACCCGCAAAGCAGCGAAAAATCCGCGATATATATTTAAATATGCTTACATATAAAATCCGCGATGGAGTGAAGCCGCGAAAGGCGAAGCGCGATATAGCGAGGGATCACTGTATAAATATATATATATATATATATATATATATATATATATATACATACTAGCTATGTAGGCCCACCCTGTAAATAGCCAGGGGTCCTAGAAACTATTGAAATCATCAGAATTAAAACTGAAATGTAGAGATGTCAGATAATTGAAAGGAACTACTCTGGGCGTCTCTCTCCTAGGAGGATTCGTTTTGCTGATGTGCTCGCATTGTTTGTGTCCATTAGCAGCTAAGTGAGTTTGTCTTTCTTTGGAGGTTTAGGTTTGCCAACGTGTCTGCCTGGTATCCTTCAATAAGGGCGCACACAGCGAATAAAGGCAAATGCAACAAAATTATTACAGAAAATTTATTAGATAAAGGCAATGATTGAACGTATAAAAAGGCGAAAGCAAGAATATTAAAACATCCAACTAAATTATCTACGAACGCCTTTATTCGCCGTGCCCAATTGAGGTCGCCCTTTTGAAGCTCGCCTTTTTGTGCACGCCCTTATTGAATAGAGCCTGTTTGCCTCACTTGTGTCGTAGTGGCGGGAGGAAAAGTAAAATGGATACTGCTTTGTCGATATGTTCACCTCACTTCTGTATTAGTGGCTAAGCGAGTGACTCTTTCTTCTGAGGTTTTGCTTTGCCAACGTGCTGACCTCGCTTGTCTACTGGCAGCTAAGCAAGTCTTCTGATTTCTCGAGGTGGAGCCCTTACCCCAACTCCACCTCTCACTTCCAGGCCGGATATACAGACACACACAGTTCCACACGTAGACTTTTATATATAAGATTGTCAAGCTTGGGTCACAAAGTTGCACAGTAGAGTACAGCAGGTTTTCCAAGGTGTAAAAACTTTATTGCTCTTCTGCCAGTTACAAACACAAGTCTATTTCAGAGGCAATCTGGCCTCACAAAGAACAGCTGTCAAACTTAATGCATCGGCTCTGACTCCTGCTCAAAAGAACACAAAGTCTTCTTTATCAAGGTGGTCCATCGGGCCGGTAGCAGCGGCTGGAGCAGAGGGAGTCTAGAGGACAAGAGACAGGAGAGTGAGAGAGCCCAGGATGGCCACTGCTTGGTCTTTTAAATGTTCGGAGCCCTGCACGAGAAGCACTTTGGACGGCAAGCCAGCAAGCTGGCAGCTGCTCCAGCAAAGAGGTACTGAAAGAGTGTGTTTCTTTTCCACTGAAAAACTTTAAGATGGGGTTTCTGATGGGCCGCCACATCCTCCTGCAGCAGTGGTCACAATATATATATAATGACCAGTGTCCTGACCGATTTGCCATCCTTAACGGCGGCAGCGTTCACTCAAAGTCAGCTCAATGGCTCCTTTGCTCCATATTCCTACAGTGTAATGCCAGCTGCTTCCCATTAATTCTCCCTTAGCTGCGAGCTGATTCTATGTTAAACAATAAGCCAGTAGAAAAGAAAGAAACACAGCTGCCCTTCAAAAACCCCCTCCTAAATAGTATTTCAATTGGAAACAAACACACTATTTACCGGCCTTTTGCAGGATCAGCAACAGCTTTGCTGTCTTACTGCCTAACATTTTTCTCGCACGTTTAGAACATTTAAACGACTGAGCCCCGACCAGCCCAGTTGCTCGCTCTTTTGTCCTTTCTCCCTCAGACCGTGTCTGCCCCAGCTGCTGTTTCTGAGCCAGTGAATCTGCTCAATGATGAAGACTTTGTGCTATTTTAATCTGAAGGCCGGACCTACAGTAGAGTGGGATGTTCTGCCTGTGAGCTTGTGTGCCAAAGACAGAGTCCTGTTGAATAAACTCTTCTGTACATTCTTGCCTGTTCAGCAATTTTTATTGAAAACCTGGTTCCATATTCCTGTCTCTTGTGCAACCTTACAACCCAAGCTTGACAAGATATATATTATATATATATATATTATAATATATATATATATATATATATATATATATATATATATATATATATATATATATATATATATTATATGTCACAGGTGTCTGGTCACACTTATAGGTAATCTAACTTAGACACCATTAAAATATCCGACTACGCCACCCAGTTTTATTAAGAGACTGGGAACTCCTGAAATTTACCAATAATAGCACACAGGTTTCTTTAAATTGGGCGGTGAGTAAACACACAATGAAAGACACAACAGTAATTTCAGAAAAAGGCAACAGTAAGTTCTATTGTACAAGACAATATAAGGTACATTAAAAAGATAAACGAACATAACAGAACCTAAACATATCAGGAATTAATTTCCTTTTCTGTAAAAGGAAAATACACAGTCCACACTCTAAAAGTCCGTAAAAACAAGAATTGGAGGATACACCCTTTAGTGGTGCAGAGTCCAGTTTGGGCACTGTGTTACCCCAACACTAAATTGTTCATGGATGCACTCTGTTCCGCAGCAGAAGTTGTGTCAAATTGTTGACTCCCTGTCAGCATCTCTTCGTTGTTCCTTTTTCTTCCACTCTGGGCTCCTTGTGTTGCTGGGACCTAGGCACGCCTCATTTCTCGTCTGTCAGCTTCGCTTGGTCCTTTCATGCAGATTCCCTCTCTCGCTGAACTCACATCCGGCGTCTCTTTGTGGAGCTGTCTCTTCCTCCCTGGAAGTGTTGCCATCCTTGTGCCTCACGTTGTGCCAGCCAGGTACCCTTGTCTGCCTGCGAGCCCCTGTGCCCTGTCCGAGTGTCTTGGCAGCGTTTCCTGTGGACTCTCCCTCCTGCCTTCTGCTGGCCAGCAGTTTATATTTACTTCACCCCTCTGTTGTCAGTCCTGGACAAACAGTTTAATCAATGGCACATCTAAATTGCCTGGGTTTAACAATTAATAAAAACACAAGTTAACAAAATGTATGGTTACCAAACATTAATAAGTACAGATATGCTGATTAGGAACCAATATTTCCAAGCCAGGTAAATACAGACATTCTTCTAAGGCCAAACTTCAAAGCAGTGATTCCATTGCAGGACAGCAAATACCACTAATAAGTACAGATAGCCTTTTAACTTCTCACCCCCCAGTCCCAACAGTGGGTGCCTAATGGAGCCACCCAGTGCACAAAAAAAATGTAAAAGTGTCCCCCTCTGACATCCCCCCAGACTTAACCATTGTCAGTCCCGGACAATCAGTTTAATCTTCTTATTCTCTATAACGGGCTGGGGGTCTCCCCAAATTTTCCCTCCTCGATCGGCGCAACTCCACAGCTCCCCTCTCTGGGACATCACTATTTTCTGTAGAGGCTGGGTTTCCCATTGTCCAAAACCCATATATGGGAAGTCCAGGTGGAGATGGTTCGGCCGTTGGGGTAGCTGAAGCACTTAGTGGAGACAAACAACAAGGCTTTAAAGCATTACAGTGCACATTTTTCTCTCTACCTCCCCCTTCTGGTCTCACTTTATACACCACCCCAGAATCCCCTACCTGGCCCAGCACCACATAGGGTTCTTGGTTCCACCAACCTGTCAGCTTCCCTCCTCCTTGTCTACCTCTATTCCTCAGCCATATTCTTTCTCCAGGAAGCAATGTAATAGCCTGAGCTTTCTTATGCCAAGCTGTATTATGTTGTACTGCCTTATCCATCCTCCCCTTAGCAGTTTGACTTGTATTAGGTAGATTCTGCAGACGTCCCTTCACCCATTCTTCCCTCGTGCCCCCTCTGGCAGGGACCGTCACACTATGGCAGAAGGCTGGTTGTTTGTATCTGCTGAATCCATTTTCCCGGTGTGCCTTGGCATGTCGACACACAGCAGAGCTGTTAGACCCTGCTTCCTGCGTACTGGGGGCTGCTTGAGATCGTACTACTGGTGACTCCGGAGCCTGAAAAACAGCATGCCAACAAGCAGAGATTACATTCATTCCAATCAGCAATGGGCTTGTCTGGACCTCGTCTCTCACAATTACAACCCCTCTGGCTGGTAACTTCACAGTAGCCACCTCAAAATCCATTGTGGCGTACCCTGTATAGGGGATATCCAACCCATTGGCAGCTTTCAGGGTTAGAAGAAACGGGGCCTGCCCAACTTCTATGTTATCTGCAAAATGCTGCTTGAAAAAGCTCTCTTGCATCAGGGTAACCTGGGATCCAGTGTCTAACAGTCCATTTAATGTTTTGCCTTTAATGGTGACCTGTACCACAGGACACTCACCAATAAGAGGGGATATGGCCTTTCGGGTTTCACTGTCCAACCCTGCTATCTGGCCCACAGCTGCAGGGTTCACAAGTTCGAAAGTAGGGTGCCCACTAGAGGATGGACAGTTCCGTGCCAAATGACCTGCTTGTCTGCACTGATTACAAACGGGCCTACCTTGTGAATCCCAGGCATAACGGCTGTTAGTATGAGGCCTCCTATCTGGCTGAGAGTGTGCTAATGCCTGGGCAGCATCAACCTGTGGAACTGCTGGCCTCAGTTCCTTCAGCAGCTCCTGAGTCCATTCCTTCATCTGTGTTTTCAGGTCACCCAGAATCTCGGCCTTGAATGCTAGTCTCCAGTCTGCCTGTGAATGAGAATTAGTTGCGGAGAACTCACCAATAGCTCCGCAAGTTGCTTCCCTGTGTCCCGTATAATTACATTCCCCTTCCAGCAGCAGAGCCTCTTGATGCACTTCCCCAAAAGTTTTATCTGGATTGTGGCGCACAAATGTCCGTAGTGCTTGTCGCAGTCCACTGTCATGGAGGCCCAACAAGAGCTGATCTCGCAGCTGTATATCGGAGGGGGCTTGGGCTGGGCTACGCTGTTGTAACCTGCAATGAAGTTCTCTCAATTTAAGGACAAAAGCCCTGAAAGGTTCATTAGTCCTTTGTGCACAACAGTAAAATTGGGACATCAGAGTAGCTAACGGGACTTGGTCACCGTATAATCTATCTAGAACAAGAAAAATCTTTGTAACCCTATCTCTTTCTTCCACACTCAACACACTGACTTCCCGTTTGGCATCCCCAGTCAATGCTCCCATCACAATACTGACCTTTTGAGACTCCCCATATTCAGCAGCTTCTAATAACCCCTGCATCTGTTCTTTCCACTCAGCATATTTCAAATCACCTTTTTCCCCACTAAACTTGGCAATCCAAGGTGCACCGGCAAAAATAGGCATCATCATGATGATAATAAAAACACAGTAAAACTACCCCACAAAGTCAATAACTAAATAAAAAATGAAAGAAAAAAAAATGCCTAGTACTTCCAAGTGTGTTACTCACAAGCCCAATCCTGCCGACTACGCCAAAATTATGTCACAGGTGTCTGGTCACACTTATAGGTAATCTAACTTAGACACCATTAAAATATCCGACTACGCCACCCAGTTTTATTAAGAGACTGGGAACTCCTGAAATTTACCAATAATAGCACACAGGTTTCTTTAAATTGGGCGGTGAGTAAACACACAATGAAAGACACAACAGTAATTTCAGAAAAAGGCAACAGTAAGTTCTATTGTACAAGACAATATAAGGTACATAAAAAAGATAAATGAACATAACAGAACCTAAACATATCAGGAATTAATTTCGTTTTCTGTAAAAGGAAAATACACAGTCCACACTCTAAAAGTCCGTAAAAACAAGAATTGGAGGATACACCCTTTAGTGGTGCAGAGTCCAGTTTGGGCACTATGTTACCCCAACACTAAATTGTTCATGGATGCACTCTGTTCCCCGGCAGAAGTTGTGTCAAATTGTTGACTCCCTGTCAGCGTCTCTTCGTTGTTCCTTTTTCTTCCACTCTGGCTCCTTGTGTTGCTGGGACCTAGGCACGCCTCATTTCTCGTCTGTCAGCTTTACTGGGTCCTTTCATTAGGATTCCCTCTCTCGCTGAACTCACATCCGGCGTCTCTTTGTGGAGCTGTCTCTTCCTCCCTGGAAGTGTTGCCGTCCTTGTGCCTCACGTTGTGCCAGCCAGGTACCCTTGTCTGCCTGCGAGCCCCTGTGCCCTGTCCGAGTGTCTTGGTGGCGTTTCCTGTGGACTCTCCCTCCTGCCTTCTGCTGGCCAGCAGTTTATATTTACTTCACCCCTCTGTTGTCAGTCCTGGACAAACAGTTTAATCAATGGCACATCTAAATTGCCTGGGTTTAACAATTAATAAAAACACAAGTTAACAAAATGTATGGTTACCAAACATTAATAAGTACAGATATGCTGATTAGGAACCAATATTTCCAAGCCAGGTAAATACAGACATTCTTCTAAGGCCAAACTTCAAAGCAGTGATTCCATTGCAGGACAGCAAATACCACTAATAAGTACAGACAGCCTTTTAACTTCTCACCCCCCAGTCCCAACAGTGGGTGCCTAATGGAGCTACCCAGTGCACAAAAAAAATGTAAAAGTGTCCCCCTCTGACATATATATATATATATATATATATACACAGTACTGTGCAAAAGTTTTAGGCAGGTGTGAAAAAATGCTGTAAACAAAGAATGCTTTCAAAAATGGAAGTGTTAATCATTTATTTTCATCAATCAACAAAATGCAGTGAATAAACAAAACAGAAATCTAAATCAAATCAATATTTGGTGTGACCATCCTTTGCCTTCAAAACAGCATCAATTCTTCTAGGTACACTTGCACACAGTTTTTGAAGGAACTCGGCTGGTAGGTTGTTCCAAACATCTTGGAGAACTAACCACAGATCTTCTGTGGATGTAGGCTTCCTCACATCCTTCTGTCTCTTCATGTAATCCCAGACACACTCGATGATGTTGAGATCAGGGCTCTGTGGGGGCCATACCATCACTTCTTGTTCTTCTTTACGCTGAACATAGTTCTTAATGACTTTGGCTGTATGCTTGGGGTCGTTGTCCTGCTGCAGAATAAATTTGGGGCCAATCATATGCCTCCCTGATGGTATTACATGATGGATAAGTTTCTGCCTGTATTACTCAGCATTGAGAACACCATTAATCCTGACCAAATCTCCAACTCCATTTGCAGACATGCAGCCCCAAACGTTCAAGGAACCTCCACCATGCTTAACTGTTGCCTGCAGACACTCATTATCGTACTGCTCTCCAGCCCTTCGACGAACAAACTGCCTTCTGCTACAGCCAAATATTTCAAATTTTGACTCATCAGTCCAGAGCACCTGCTGCCATTTTTCTGCACCCCAGTTCCTATGTTTTCGTGCATACTTGAGTCGCTTGGCCTTGTTTCCACGTCGGAGGTATGGCTTTTTGGCTGCAACTCTTCCATGAAGACCACTTCTGGCCAGACTTCTCCAGACAGTAGATGGGTGTACCTGGGTCCCACTGGTTTCTGCCAGTTCTGAGCTGATGGCATTGCTGGACATCTTCCGATTTCGTAGGGTAATAAGCGTGATGTGTCTTTCATCTGCTGCACTAAGTTTCCTTGGCCGACCACTGCGTCTACGATCCTCAGTGTTGCCCGTTTCTTTGTGCTTCTTCAAAAGAGCTTGAACAGCACATCTTGAAACCCCAGTCTGCTTTGAAATCTTTGTCTGGGAGAGACCTTGCTGATGCAGTAGAACTACCTTGTGTCTTGGTGCTGTGCTCAATCTTGCCATGACATGAAACTGTCTTCCACAACCTCACCTTGGCAGCAGAGTTTGGCTGTTCCTCACCCAGTTTTAAGCCTCCTACACAGCTGTTTCTGTTTCAGTTCATGACTGTGTTTCAGCCTATGTGTGACATTGATGATCATCAGCACCTGTTTGGTAGAATTGGTTGATCAGACACCTGACTAGAATCCTACAAAATCCCTGACTTTGTGCAAGTGGACCTATAAGAATTGATGCTGGTTTGAAGGCAAAAGGTAGTAACACCAAATATTGATTTGATTTAGATTTTTCTTTTGTTCGCTCACTTTGCATTTTGTAAATTGATAACAATAAACAATCATTATTTATATTTCTGAAAGCATTCTTTGTTTATAGCATTTTTTCACACCTGACTAAAACTTTTGCACAGTATTGTGTATATATATACATACACACATTATGGTTTGAACCTACACCTGAACAACTAAAAAGCAACAAAATTAAAAAGGAAGAAAACTTCTGACTTGGCTTTCACAGTCCAAGGGAGGCTCTATACAGAAATACTGCTGTTGGGATAAAGGAATCTCAGTCACTTTTCTGGCCCCAATTCTGTTGAATAATTTGTTGTCTGAAAGTCCTCAGCGTTGCTGTGTCAGAGACAGGATGTGCAGCATTGTTCATAATGACCCTCAGTTTTGCTTTCATTCTGTTCTCCAGTTCTACAACCTTCAGGAGGTCCAGAATGTGTCCCATAACTGAGCCATCCATTAATCCATCCATCCTCTTCCGCTTATCCGAGGTCGGGTCGTAGGGGCAGCAGCTTGAGCAGAGATGCCCAGACTTCCCTCTCCCCGGCCACTTCTTCTAGCTCTTCCGGGAGAATCCCAAGGCATTCCCAGGCCAGCCGGGAGACATAGTTCCTCCAGCGTGTCCTGGGTCTTCCCCAGGGCCTCCTCCCAGTTGGACGTGCCCGGAACACCTCACCAGGGAGGCATCCTGATCAGATGCCCGAGCCACCTCATCTGACTCCTCTCGATGCAGAGGAGCAGCGGCTCTACTCTGAGCCCCTCCCGTATGACTGAGCTTCTCACCCTATCTTTAAGTAACTGAGTAACTTTAACTTTAACTGAGCCTGCCCTTTTAATTAGCTTGTTAATTTGGTGTTCTTTTCTTGAAGTGACATTATCAGCCCAGCACACCACAACACAGAAAATTGCACTTGCCATCACAGAGTTGTAGAAGATGGTGCACCACAAACATTTTTGCAATAAAAAGCATTGCATTAGTCATTCCAGCACTGCTTTTAAGAATCCCATGCCAAAAAGCATATAAGAGAGACATATGCACTGCATGGTGCACTGCAAATGTTAATGCTGAGGTCTAGGTGGATTACTTAGATTTCCACCTATCTTAGACAGGTAGCACTTTGCTTTAAAAAAAGGACAAGTGTCTGTGTGTCTGTGTATTTAAACATTAGAACACTCTAAATGAGAACAGGCCATTCAGCCCAACAAAGCGCACAGTCCCATCCACTTATTTCTTCCAAAAAAACATCAAGTCGAGTTTTGAAAGTCCCTAAAGTCTTACTGTCTACCACACTACTTGGTAGCTTATTCCAAGTGTTTATCGTTCTTTGTGTAAAGAAAAACTTCCTAATGTTTGTGTGAAATTTACCCTTAACGAGTTTCCAGCTGTGTCCCCGTGTTCTTGATGAACTCATTTTGAAATAACAGTCTCAATCCACTGCACTAATTCCCTTCATAATTTTAAACACTTCAGTCAGGTCACCTCTTAATCTTCTTTTGCTTAAACTGTAAAGGCTCAGCTCTTTTAATCTTTCCTCATAATTCAACCTCTGTAGTCCTGAAATCAGCCTAGTCGCTCTTCTCTGGACCTTTTCCAGTGCTGCTATGTCCTTTTTGAGGCCTGGAGACCAAAACCAGTGCTTTATAAAGTTTGAGCAGAACCTTCTGGGACTTGTACTCCACACACCAAGGTGCTATATAACCTGACATTCTGTTAGCCTGTTAAATGGCTTCTGAACACTGTCGGGAAGTCAACAGCTTAGCGTCCACTATGACTCTATCACACTATTTGTGTGTCCATCTGGTTGCATTGCCTCTGTTATTCCAACAGGTGGTTCATCACAAACATCCATCCATTTTCCAACCCGTTGAATCCGAACACAGGGTCACGGGGGTCTGCTGGAGCCAGTCCCAGCCAACACAGGGCACAAGGCAGGAACCAATCCAGGGCAGGACGCCAACCCACCAAATTACACACACACACACACACGCACACACACCAAGCACACACTAGGGACAATTTAGGATCACCAATGCACCTAACCTGCATGTCTTTGGACTGTGGGAGGAAACCGGAGCACCCAGAGGAAACCCACGCAGACACGGGGAGAACATGGAAACTCCACGCAGGGACGACCCAGGAAGTGAACCCAGGTCTCCTTACTGCGAGGCAGCAGCTCTACTACTGCGCCACCGTGCCGCCCATCACAAACATCTATAGCAATAAAAGGCATGCATTTGCCATTTCAACAGATTGCATATCACAAACATTAACACTGCTTTTGTAAATCCTGTACCCAATAGATAGATAGATAGATAGATAGATAGATAGATAGATAGATACTTTATTAATCCCAGGGGGAAATTCACAGTATTCAATATTCAATAGTATATACAGGAGACATATGAATTGCATGGTGCATTGCAAACCTTAATGCTGAAGTATATTTCGATTACTTAGATTTCAACCCATTTTAGATTGCATGAGCTTTAATAAAAGGATAAGTGTTTGTGTGTCTCTGTCATTCCAACAGATGCCACATCACAAACATCTCTATTAATAAAATGCATTTCATTTTTGCCTTTTCAACAGATGGCACATTACAAACATTAACACTGCTTTTACAAATCCCATACCAAAAGGGATATAACAGAGGTGTATAAATATATTGGTGCACTGCAAACTTTAACACTGAGGTCTGTGTTGATTACTTAGATTTCAACCTGTCTTAGACAGTTAGTAAAGCTAATTCACTTTAATTAAAGGATGCGTGTCTGACTGGTTGCTATGTGCTTGTCATTACAGTTGTTGCATTACAAACATTAACACTGCTTTTAAATATCACACAGAAGCAGAAACATTTGCATTGTGTTTGTAATTTCAATAGATGGTGCATCATAAACAGTTTGAATCAATGCATTTTTACAAATGTTTGTGATGTACCAGCTGTTGGAATGACAAACGCAATGCATTTTATTACTACATACATTTAAAAAATACATTCGTATAGATGGTGTACTGCAAACATTAATGCTGAAATCTATGTTGATTACTTAGATTTCAAACCACCTTAGATAGGTAGCACAGCTAGTTTATAGCAATAAAATGCATTACAATTTTCTTTCCAACAGATGGTGCATCATAAACATTAACACTGCTTTTATGAATCTCATACCAAATGGCATATAACAATGAAGTATGCATTGCATTTGTCATTCCAATAAATGGCACATCACAAACATTTGTGGTAATGCGTTTCATTACTACAAATGTTTGTGAGGTGCCATCTATTGGAATGGTAAATACAATACATTTCATTGCTACAAAATAGATGTCATACTGAAAATGCAAGAATATATTTGAGGAGCCCTGGACAATACAATGAAATGGTTAGAAAGTGAAGGGATCTGAAGACTTTCTGAATCCACTGTACATAAAATTTTTGATCAGCCTGAGCTTATGATGGGCTGTTGACATTTATACCCTGAATTTCATTAGTACAGTCTTTGGGTAAAATTAATTTTTTATAAATTGATTCTCCTTTATTTTCATTTTATTTTAGTATTGTTGTTATTTTACTTTGTAAACTTGTTTATCTGCATGCATAACAGTAATTGTAATTTTCATGAGACATTTATCAAATTTAATAAAATAATTATTTTCCCCATTAGATAATGAAAGGGAGCAAGAGATAAAAGGCAGCTATTACAGTTAATTATAATGATTAAAAATGTCATGTAAATTTTGATATGTGATGCGGTATGCAAGGAGTGTCTCTTTGAAAAATTAGATTAGATATTGTTCAAAAAAGTGGTCAAAAACAAATGACTTTAAATGGTGCATAATTCACTGCTTTTGAATACATTGAGTCTAATATCATTCTGTGGTTTGAGATTGTCTTCACTTAAAATATGTTTTATTAAATAAATATTTGAGCAGTCTATTCGTTTAGTGGTTACTAATGATGCTTTTAGCATTGATGTACATGCTACGCAGCACAATGAAAGAATTGCATTTTTGTACAAATTGAAGTAATTATATTTGCATTATTTATTAATTCAAACCAGAAGAGTTTTTGCGTTTAAAAAGGCACAAGCTGAGCAGACAGAGAAAGATAATTGGGGTTTAAAACTGATTTCTGTCTCTCATTTCTGTTTGCTGGCACCAGTTGGTTTTTCACTTATTGAGAGAAAGTTTATGGGTCTACTCCCACACTTTAAGATTAACGAACACTTACATATAGAGATCCTATCCAGACAAAGTCTCGGTCTCAGGTGATGCCAATTGTCACTCACCCCTCAATATTCTACATACTGTAGGACCCCCTTCACATAAGTACGTTGTCACACAGTAGTATCACCCCGGGATGAGAGGGGGCGCTGTCTCTAACAGCCTTGTCTACTTCTTACCTCACAGCCTTGAGAAACCGCCCCTTGAGGGCACCGAAGTGAAGGAAGCCCCGCCCCTTTCAGGCCACACAATATAAAAGGAGAAGGTTGTGTCTCATTTTTATGTTGACCCTGCTTCTGTGCCCCGCCCCTTCCAGACCACAAAGCCCCACCCCTTCCAGGTCACATAATATAAAAGGAGAAGATTGTGTCTCATTTTTATGTTGACACTGCTTCTGTGCTGAGACAAGCCAGAAACACTCATTTGATGTTCCAGAGAGAGGACTATCTTAGTGACAAACATCATTTTCATTTATTTTCTGCTTTTCCATTCTAATTAAATGGGGTTTTACCTGGTTGGCACCCTTATTTTGCCCCACTCCAGCATATAAGAGTGATGCCAAATGCTTGTCACCCCTAGTACTTTACGTAGGGACTCGCTATTACCAGCACTAACCCCTGACCCTTGATAACCCTGCAGGTAAGAAAGCAGCAGTATTCCCACACTGGGTGCCCTAATATTTACTTCAGTCACTCAGTATAGAAGTATAGAAACACAAAAGCAACATGGCAGTTATTAAAGAAATACCAAATAGAATAAGATACAATAAAAAATAAAACAGACAGCAAAGTCTGGATGTTTATAGTCTTAGAAAAGCTTATTGAGAAATTAGCAATGTCAGGAGTGGATGTTGGCCTGGTCGACTTTTAGGTTTTGCGATCAGCTTTACGCATAGGTTAGGTTCTCTGACATTCAAATCAGATCGTCTTGTGTCTCAATCTCTGACATCGATTCTTATGATATTCCACTTTCCACATCTAATTCTCTGGTCCTTCGGACGAGCCATATTTGTGTTTAAATTTCATGTGGGGCTTCGGGACATGTGACATTCTGCACGTTTGATTGGCTGGTTGATCTCATGATGGAAGACTCTGCTTAGTCTTAGATCTTTATATGAACCTACATCCTGCTTTGCTATCCCAGGTTATAAATTAATTGAAAACAGCTTCTGGTCCATACTTATTTTCCATACTCAGGTTATAAATTACTAGGCTAATACAGGAAGAATGTATAAGAGAGAAACATTTTCAATGTGAATTGCCACTGTGGTTAAATTTCTTTTAAGAATCCTGTAAATTCAATTCATCCTGGTACGTCTGAGCAAATATTAAAACTTAATATAAGCATTCTTCAGTTTCAAAAATTAAAGATTTTCTACTCCTGGGGCCTCAGTGATAAAATGTTGCATGATTTAGAGCATGAAAATACTCGTTTGGCAAAAAACAGAAAACGGTTATTCCAAAAAATAAACTCAGATTTATAAAACTTGGCGTACGCAGATTTCTATGTAATTTACCCTTCATAAATCACAATCATCTTGTAAATTTGCATCTGTGAACACGCCTCAAATCCCACCTGACTCCACCCTGAAACAACCTTATATGGACAATGCTAATCAACCTCATACATATGTAATCACGATGCTGAAAACCTTCATTGGTGGGTAGAGAAGCCACATGACGCATCCAGAAGTTCTCATCTCTAAATTAATGGCAAACAAAGAACCTTTATTTGGCAGCAAGCACAAATATGTTGAATAGCAACAAATTATCGCTGCTGTGAATGCCGTGAGCTCCAGCCACACCATGCCTGAAATAAAAGAAAAAGATCCGATCTCTGGTAGCGAAGTGGATCGCTAATCACCAGCAGAGTGTGCATGTAAGGAGGAGGAAAAAAACACATCTATGCTCTTGGATTTCGAATGCAGCATTAGTTGTGACGATTGCCAATCTCATCTTGGCATCACAGATGACTTGCATGTTAATGGAAAGTAACTGTCTATAGTTAACCAAAGCAGCTTCATTCACACTAGGTGCCCTTATTGCAATATGAGTTCATTAAAGTGCTTTGATCACCTTAGGAAAATGGACACGGGTGCAAATTGCCATTTTATGTTGGCGACAGCATGTTATGTTTTATTTATATGTGCCCACACCATATGAAAACTGCATGTAGCACTTTGGTGGCCAGTTAAAATCTCCTGCACAGTGGATGTGGTAGAAATTTAACAACTTATTTAAGAAAGAAACATCCTCTGACAGTAGAAATCAGTTATCAGGCAGGAGAAAAATCTGTTCCTGGTATCTTTTAATTACTCAGAGATTCTTAACCCTTTTTGAGTCACAGGCCCCTTTAAGAATCTGATGAAAGCTATGGACCTCCTTCCTCAGAAATATTCACTTTGATGCCACCAGGGCACGTAGTCACCCTGACCCAGACACGCACAGGCAGGACACAAGTTCAACTCAACACCCATATTTATTTACACTTTATAGTGCACCTGCACCAACACCACAACAATACTCAGTTCCTTCTTGCCGCCAGTCCACCCGCCTCCACTACTCCTCCTCCTCAGGCTTTGTCTTCTTCCTCCTGACTGTGGCCTCTCAATGGAGTGAGGCGGCTCCTCTTATTCAGGTCCTGGGAGTATTCCAGGTTGGCTCATCAGTATTATCTGGGTGCCCTGGAGGTCCTCTATAGGGCTCTGAAGCTCCCCCTGGTGCCCCCCACGGAACCCAACAGGGCTTCACCAAACTCCAGCTCCTGACATGCCTTGCGGGAATCTGTGGTGTCACAGCCACCCAGGAGGGCTTCACTCTAGTGTCCCAGAGGAGGTATTGCCTCACCAATTCCCTCTCCACAGGTGCTTACAGTCTGTTAGCGTCCTGGCCAGTGCCGCCCATCACATCACATAATCACAACTTTGCATGCAATAAACATAATCCATCCATCCATTTTCCAACCCGCTGAATCCGAACACAGGGTCACGGGGGTCTGCTGGAGCCAATCCCAGCCAACACAGGGCACAAGGCAGGAACCAATCCCGGGCAGGGTGCCAACCCACCGCAGGACACACACAAACACACCCACACACCAAGCACACACACTAGGGACAATTTAGAATCGCCAATCCACCTAACCTGCATGCCTTTGGACTGTGGGAGGAAACCGGAGCGCCCGGAGGAAACCCACGCAGACATGGGGAGAACATGCAAACTCCACGCAGGGAGGACCCGGGAAGCGAACCCAGGTCCCCAGGTCTCACAACTGCAAGGCAGCAGTGCTACCCACTCCGCCACCGTGCCGCCCAAAAGTGAATAGGCACGATTGAACAACCAGCTACCAGAAGTGGGAATTGAACCCATGCGGGGATTTGCCCATTGGATCTTAAGTCCAATGCCTTAACCTCTCAGCCATTCTGGTGGCAATAAATATAATGTACTTTATTTATCAAGATTTAATTGTCTCATACATATATGACATGCACAAACTGTTATTAAACTTTAAAGTAAACAATCTAAAAAATTATGCAAATAATTATGAAATACAATCCACTTATGCAAATTTAAACAGATCTATTACTACTATGTTTTCTACTACCATTACTACTACTACATCTACTCTCTCGTTATCTACTTTATTTCAATGAGAAGGTTGTTCTTCTTGGCCTTGAATAAGGATATGAAACTGTGGAGTGGTCTTTGACAAGGTGACATGCATATCATCTTTGACATCCAATCTTTTTCAAAATCTGTTTCTATTTAGAAAAAAACAACCTCATCTGTAGTTCTGTGTACAGTTTTGGTCTCCAGGCTACAAAAAGGACATAACAGCACTAGAAAAGGTCCAGAGAAGAGCGACTAGGCTGATTCCTGGCTACGGGGGATGAGTGATGAGGAAAGATTAAAAGAGCTGAGGGTTTACAGTTTAAGAAAAAGATGATTAAGAGGTGACATGATTGAAGTGTTTATAATTATGAAGGGAATTAGTCCAGTGGATCGAGATGGTGACTTTAAAATGATAAAATGAGGCAAACAGAATATCAGGTTATATAGCACCTTGATGTGTGGAGTACAAGTCACAGGAGGTTCTGCTCAACCTTTAACACACTGGTGAGGCCTCATCTTGAGTACTGGGTGCAGTTTTGGTCTCCAGGCTACAAAAAGGACATAACAGCGCTAGAAAAGGTCCAGAGAAGAGCGACTAGGCTGATTCCAGGGCTACAGGGGTTGAATTATGAGGAAAGATGAAAAGAGCTGAGCCTTTACAGTTTAAGCAAAATAAGATTAAGAGGAGACCTGAATGAAGTGTTTAAAATGATGAAGGGAATTAGTACAGTGGATCGAGACTGTTATTTTAAAATGAGTTCATCAAGAACACAGGGAGACAGTAGGAAACTTGTTAAGGGTAAATTTCACACACACATTAGGAGGCTTTTCTTTACACAGAGAATGATAGACACTTGGAAAAGGTGACCAAGTAGTGTGGTAGACAGTAAGATGTGCTGGCCTCGCTTGTCTATTAACAGCTAAGCGAGTTTTCTGTTTCCTCAGAGGTTGTGCCCTTACTCCGACTTCACCTCATACTTCCAGGCCGAACAGACAGACACACACACTTCCAAACATAGATGTTTATATATAAGATTGTCAAGCTTGGGTCACAAAGTTGCACAGGTGAGTTCAGCAGGTTTTCCATGGCGTAGAAACTTTATTGCTCTTCTGCCAGATACAAACACAAGTCTCTTACAGAGGCAATCCGGCCTCACAAGGAACAGATGTCAAACTTGACACATCGGCCCCGACAACTCCTCAAAAGAACACAAAGGCTTCTTCATAAATATGATATTATTTATGCTTATTCATCCATCCATTATCCAACCCGCTATATCCTAACTACAGGGTCACGGGGGTCTGCTGGAGCCAATCCCAGCCAACACAGGGCGCAAGGCAGGAAACAAACCCCGGGCAGGGCGCCAGCCCACCACAGTATTTATGCATATGATATTATTTATTTATCTTGACTTTCAGAAAGCATTTGATAAGGTGCCACATGAGAGGTTGGGCATCAAACTAAAAGAGGAGTTAGTTCAAGGTGTGGTGTGTATATGAGTGCAGAATTGGCTCAGACACAGGAGGCAGAGGGTGATGATGTGAGGAACCTCATTAGAATTGGCCAATGTTAAGAGTGGTGTCCAGCAGGGGTCAGTGCTGGGGCTACTGCTGTTTTTATATATATATAAATGATTTAGATAGGAATATAAGTAACAAGCTGGTTAAGTTTGCAGATGATACCAACATAGGTGGATTAGCAGATAATTTGGAATCTGTTATATCATTACACAAGGACTTTGACAGCATACAGTCTTGGGCAGATTTGTGGCAGATGAAATTTAATGTCAGTGAATGTAAACTATTACACATCTATATATATAAAAATGGAATGGGTGGGTCGTCGGGTGGGCCTTTTTTTCATTCCGTCGTTTTTTCGACGTTTTGAAAATGTAGAATGATTATTTGATTTTTTTGTTTTTATTTGATCGTGTCTATGTAGCCGCCGTCGTAATAAAGTATCGCTAAAATCGTCATTTATCGTAATTTATTTTTGACGTATAACGTCGCCGTCGTCGAGGTCAGTGATACCAGTGCAAAAAATCTGCTTACGGTTGAAAGACACGCCCTACTCACTGGACAGTTAAAAACACCAATCAAACTAACGATGACATCAAGTATTACCCAATCAAAAGTAGGAAAGGAGGCATCTTCATAAAATGCGTGTGGGATGATTTGCATGAGACGCTGCTTTAAAAAAAAAATGATAAAAAAAATACGGGATAAATCCCGTCCAGTATTGATTGAAAACGGGACGCGCAATTTCATTCTCAAACGCGGCACGATTCCGTATTTTAAAGGACGGGTGGCAACCCTACAGTGCCAGGTAACCACCCATACAATCACATTGTGATTCAGACTAGGAATGCAATGAATGTAATTACCCCGATCTACATACAAGGCGAAAGTCTTGCAACATTCAAAGATGATGGTTTGGGATAAGTACACCATACAACATAAAAGAGCTTATGAAGCCTTGAACCGAAAAAAGCAACATCTCAGAGATCGTAAAAAAAAAAATAGGAGCTAATGTCGTTTTACTCGCTGTAGATTTTAGTCAAACATTACCAGTTATTTCACGAGGGAGACCAGCACATCAACTCAACGCGTGTTTAAAATCCATGCTTCTCCCATGCTCGGTTATATGTCGCGTGTTCTCGGGTAGGTGCACCAAAAAATGTATACATTTAAGCATGTAATGGGCAAACAAAAAATGAGGTATACCCGAAGGCACAGCAGTAGTACTTAATGTAACTTTACTTCTTAAATGTTAATGTTTTTACTGTTTAATAATTTATACGCTTCTTATATGTTGTTCAAATTCTTTTATCAAAATACCACTGACAGCGCAATGCACGATAACATCGAGTGAATACACCATACGCATCCGCCCACGGCTGCCCTGCTGTGCGCAGATAGGACTTGATTGTACAATAAAATAAAATAAAGATAAAAAGACTAAAACAATCATCACCCATAAAGCGGATAGTAGACGTGACGTACTATATGTGTACCACATTTCAAGTGTATAGGTGCAACGGTTTGCGAGCTACAGGTCATTTAAAATCCTGGACAGACACACAAATTGCCACGGTAGCAAATTACAGAAGAAGATTTTACTGTTTAATAATTTATATTTATATGAAACGAGCTGTATATACCCGGCGTTGCCCGGGGCAGAAGTAACGTAATCGGTCAAACACTTACATATATAAAAAAACCGAACCTAATCGGACAAACAGCTTCATATATACATAAGCAAACCTAATTGGTCAAACAGTTACATAAATACAAAAGCAAACCTAATCGATGAAACAGCTTCATATATACAGAAGCGAACCTAATTGGTCAAACAGTTATGCATGTGCAAAATAATTTTACAAAGATTATGCGTGTTAACAATCATTAAAAAGAAAAGATTGAGGAACTCTTCTTCTATATGTGATGAAGCTGGATGAAGCTGACTTGACGAAGACGTAGGTGGCATAGATTGGTTTTTCTAAAACAGAAGAAAAAAATGAGTATCTATTATTATTTTAAATTAGAATGAAAATGAGAACCTTCATTAGAGATAGATTATCCGTATTAAAATATGTGCATGAATAAACTTTTGCTAACTCTCTAGCAAAAGTTTATTCATACAAATTGGCATGGGATGGCTTTGTGAAAAAGTAAAAATTAGATAAAAATAAATTGAGAATGCGTACTTCGATTTGACTGAGATTATCTGTAATGATGAAAAAAAAGTTTAGTATGTTTTTTTTTCCATACGGGAAGGATGTAAAACCTTACATAGGCACCCTTCAGCCCGTACTGAAGGGTAGTGTCAGATTCTTACTGACTAAAAAACACCCTTTTTATTCCACAGCTACCCGAAAAACCACTATTAGGCATTACTTTGGGGTGGCAGTAGTTTAGTTATGAAACAGCTGGGTCCTGAAAAAAATCTGTCTTATTAGTGGCTTCATCACATATAGAAGAACAGTTCCTCAATCTTTTCTTTTTAATGATTGTTAACACGCATAATGTTTGTAAAATCATTCTGCACATGCATAACTGTTTGACCAATTAGGTTCGCTTCTGTATATATGAAGCTGTTTGATCGATTAGGTTTGCTTTTGTATTTATGTAACTGTTTGACCAATTAGGTTTGCTTATGTATATAGATTAGCTGTTTGTCCGATTAGGTTCGCTTCTGTATATATGAAGCTGTTTGTCCGATTAGGTTCGGTTTTTTTATATATGTAACTGTTTGACCGATTAGGTTTACTTTGGTATATATGTAAGTGTTTGACCGATTACGTTACTTCTGCCCCGGGCAACGCCGGGTATATACAGCTCGTATATATATATATATATATATGTGTGTATGTGTATGTATGTATGTGTATATGTATATATGTGTATGTGTGTATATGTATGTGTATATATATGTTGATATGTGAATATATATATGTATATATATGTGTATGTGTAAATGTATATATATATGTATATATGTATATATATGTATATGTAGATATGTGTATATGTAGATATGTATATATATGTATATATGTATATGTATATATATGTTTACATAACCTCTTTAACACACTACTTCTCCGCTGCAAAGCGCGGGTATTTTGCTAGTAGGAAGTAAAAATGTGAGGTTTGAATACACAATGGGTGGTCAGAAAATCAAAAGTACACTTTATGAGAAGGATTTAGGAGTCATAGTGGACTCTAAGCTATCGACTTCCCGACAGTTTTCAGAAGCCATTAAGAAGGCAAACAGAATATCAGGTTATATAGCACAATGTGTGGAGTACAAGCCACAGGAGGTTCTGCTGAAGCTTTATAACATACTGTTGAGGCCTCATCTGGAGTACTGGGTGCAGTTTTGGTCTCCAGGCTACAAAAAGGACATAGCAGCACTAGAAAAGGTCCAGAGAAGAGCAACAAGGCTGATTCCAGGGCTACAGGGGATGAGTTATGAGGAAAGATTAAAAGAGCTGAGCCTTTACAGTTTAAGCAAAATAAGATTAAGAGGAGACCTGACTGAAGTGTTTAAAATGATGAAGGGAATTAGTCCAGTGGATCGAGACTGTTATTTTAAAATGAGTTCATCAAGAACACAGGGACACAGAGTTGAAAAGTTTTTCTTTACACAAAGAACGATAGACACTTGGAATAAGCTACCAAGTAACGTGGTAGACAGTAAAACTTTAGGGTCTTTCAAAACTCGTCTTGATATATTTTTGGAAGAAATAAGTGGATAGGACTGGCGAGCTTTGTTGGGCTGTTCTCGTGTAGATTGTTCTAATGTTCTAATAACGGCGAGAGACATAACGCGCAAGAAAAATCACATGAGAAAGTTTACGCAAGAAAAATCAACAGTACCAGGCTGTATAGTGAATATACAGTATATGTTAATTTATATCTGACCTTTACAGACCCCCAGAAACCCATCCATGGACCATAGACCTCAGGTTAAGCACCCCTGCCTTAGAGGGAGTATTCTTCTAAAGCAGTCTGTTACAGCCTGGTCAGAATGATCAGAGAAACAAAGAACGGAGGTTTGTTTTGTATAAACTATTGAATTTACATGCAGTGTCAATCAATGCATACATTTTACTCTGGTTGATTTGTTGGTTTACAATCAAATGACTTATATAAAATAAAAGTCTATTATATTATATTCTTCTTATACCTTCAAGTTGAGCCACCAACCTTGAAATTTCGGGGCATATAACAACTGTCCATTCTGGATGTTTTACAGGACATCTGCTGATTTCTTAGTCTTCTTAGTCATCTTTCAGTACATTTTGTTGTTCACTTGACCTTTATCTGGTTTCCTGATTTGCCTGCAGAGGTTTCTGACATTTATTTACCTTTTGTACTATTTCTTTAAAATGACAGCTATGTTACCTTAAAATTATTCTTCCACAGCAGACATGATGGAGTGAAGTTTGCCTGAGATTGTCCTGACCTGTCGACCAGTTCCCTGAGAAGTGACAGCAGGAAGTCTAAACTGATGAAAAAAACAGAAATGTTGTTCAGTGCAAGTACACAGCATTAGTCCCCTTAAAGGGAAACTAAAATGCAGTCCCTGCATCATATTCATCACAATTGACCTTTAATATATTTGCCATGTCAGTGCACATTAAATCAACAGATTGGGGATATGAATTATTATGCGTGCGACTCATCATTTAGCTGCTTTGCCTACATTTCCCAATGTGATCAAGGGTGTTGTCATTTCCTAGTTTCTCTGAAATATTTAGTACACATAGATCAGTTGCCATACATATACACACATGCCCCCCATTTAGTTTTCTTATATAAATCCCGACATATGCTTAGAAACTTGCGCTGTGTAATGAAGATAAAAGGAACAGATAAAGGCACCGTGATGATTCCTGTATAAATGGCAGTTCGGAAACACAATAGCAATAACAAGCTTTGGTCTTTTCAGATGTGAGTCTATCTGTGCCTGACTCCAAGATGGTGGCAGAGCCATTTTTCAGTCTGGAGGATAGAAAGAGGCAGTTCCAGGTAATCAGGAACCGGACGTGATATCGTTATGGTTGTGGCCGTCAATCTCTGCTACAAGGCATTAGGCGACGGTGTCAACTCCTTGTTGGGTGTATAATTACATTTATATGAGCCTTGAAGTTGTCACTCAAGCACACGTATGTGACGGTACTCACATTTCAAACCTCTTTATATGTATGCAAGCTTTATAAATGAGGCCAGGGCTCTCTTATTATACTGTTTCTTAACATCATGAGCATATCCTGTACACCTGTCCATTTTTTGAACTTGCTTTTTCCATTTTTGGGTCAAAAGAAGCCAAAGTCTGCCTTGGGTAATATCAACAGCAAGGGCAGGAGTCAACCAAGGATGAAAACCTAGCCCACCACAGAGTAAGGGGCACTACTTTCCAGATTCATTCTGAACTGCCTCTACTTGACAATTCTGTCGTGTAACAATATGCTCACCCACCTTCTTTTCATTCTTGACAGCAGTGGTTATTATGATAATCAATTGCTGTTAGAATGTTCTTTGCCTGAGGGTGGATCTTTGTGATGTTAGCTTTCTCTAGGGGTTCATGGTAGCTGGGGAATAGTGTAGGGGGCTAATTAGCCTGGAGAATAACTAATCACTGTCTGAGCAAATGGCCTTTATTGGTGAAGAGCTAAGGCCAGAGAGGCTCTGACGAATGACATTCTCTTATTCATTCTTTTAAGTTTAAAAATCAACTGTCTCTCAGATTTATGGATTAACATGTATTCCTGCTTACACATAATGGAAGAAAATATTTCTGGGTGTGCATGCATGCTCATAAGACTAATCATCTTTCATTTAAGCTGTAATACAGTGCCTAAAAAATTCACATGCTTAGACATTTTCACGTTTTATTAATATACAAAAGCTTCCTCTTCTTCTTTCGGCTGCTGCCTTTAAGGGTCACCACAGCAGATCATCTTCTTCCATATCTTCTGTCCTCTACATCTTGTTCTGTTACACCCATCACCTGTATGTCCTCTCTCACCGCATCCATAAACCTTCTCTTAGGCCTTCCTCTTTTTCTCTCGCCTGGCAGCTCTATCTTTACAATCCTTCTCCTAATATACCCAGCATCTCTCCTCTGCACATGTCCAAACCAACGCAATCTCACCTCTCTGACTTTGTCTCCCAACCTTCCAGCCTGAGTTGATCCTCTAATGTCCTCATTTCTAATCCTGTCCATCCCAATGCAAATCCTGTCATATTTATCTCTGCCATCTCCTGCTCTGTCTCCTGTTTTTTGGTCAGTGCCACCGTCTCCAGCCCATATAACATAGCCGGTCTCACTACCGTCCTGTAGACCGTCCCTTTCACTCTTTCTGATAACTGTCCGTCACAAATTACTCCTGACACTCTTCTCCACCCATTCCTCCCTGCACTCTCTTTTTCACCTCTCTTCCACAATCCCCATTACTCTGTACTGCTGATCCCAAGTATTTAAACTCCTCCACCTTTGCCAACTCTGTTTGCATCCTCACCATTCCACTGACCCCCCTCTCATTTACACACATATATTCTGTTTTGTTCCTACTGACCTTCATTCCTCTCCTCTCTAGAGCATATCTCCACCTCTCCAGGGTCTCCTCAGCCTGCTGCATACTATCACTACAGATCACAATGTCATCAGCAAACATCATAGTCCACGGGGACTCCTGTCTAATCTCGTCTATCAACCTGACCATCACCATTGCAAATAAGAAAGGGCTCAGAGCCGATCCCTGATGTAATCCCATCTACACTTTGACTGCATCAGTCACTCCTATCACAGACCCCACCACAGTCATACATCTTTCGTACATATCCTGTACAACTCTTACATACTTCTCTGCCACTCCCAACTTCCTCATACAATACCACAGCTCCTCTTGAGGCACCCAGTCATGTGCTTTCTCCAGGTCCACAAAGACGTAATCCAACTCTGGCCTTCTCTATACTTCTCCATCAACACCCTCAGAGAAAACATTGCATCTGTTGTGTTATAAAACACTAAATCAGGGTGGAATTAATTTGGCTTTTTTGACACTGGTCAACAGAAAAAGACTCTAATGTCAAAGTGACATTATCTGCAGAGTGGTCTAAATCAATTAGAAATATGGAACACAAACTAACTGATTGCTTAAGTAGTATTAAATGCAATGTTGGTAGTCATGACAGCATTTGAACAGATCTCTTTTACAATGGGAATGAAAAATAAATCTTCTTAATACGGTTGGGAGTCAAACTAAAGTTAGAAAATGGGATTCATTAGAAAATGGAATGAACCTTAACAAAACTGATCATGTCATTTCTCAATGGAGTCTCCACCCTTCTCAATGCACTTGCACCAGCTTCCTGTAAGTGACTGGATTCCAGCAGAATAAAAGGTTTTGTCTTGTCCTCGCAAACCAACTCGTGCACCACTTTCTTCACATCATCATCTGTCTTGTAGCAATGACCACCCAGATGTTTTTCTAGTGGTCCAATAAGATGGAAATCACACAGTGCCAAATCTTGTGAATAAGGAGGATGTGGCAATACCTCAAACTTCAGTTTCATCAGACAAGCCTTGGTGTTCTTAGTAGTGTGTGGGTGGGTAGGCATTGTCTTGCAGCAAAAGGGCTCCTTGAGGCAGCAGTTGAATAGCAGGCTTCACACTGGTCTCCAGCAAGGCACAGTAACTTCGATTAGAGACTGTAGAACCCCTCGGCATGTAGTGTTCGACAATAACTCGGGTACACAAGCGATTGAGAGGATGAGACAAAACGTTTTATTCTGCTGGAATCCAGGCACTTCCAGGCAGGTGGCACAAGTGCATTGAGAAGGGTGGAGATGACATTGAGAAATGACACGATCAGTTTTGTTAAGGTTTGATGCACGTTCTGATAAATCCCATTTTTTAACTTTAGCTTCACCCCATCCCATATGTTTTTGGTTTCACCTAGACCACAATGAGATCAGAACGAAATTAAATGGAGACGTATTGTCTCAAGAGTCCCCACTTCAGATTCAGCAGAGATCTCAGCAAAGTCACACAAGGGGCTCAGAATTTTCCAACTTTTGTCTTGACATTTTTTTGCAATTTGAAAGTATTTGCACTGTGTGCTCAGTAGTACATTGTGAAATGTATGGACAGTTGTTTTTAGTTATAAAACACTTTATTATGATTACAAAACTGTAGTCCTTGCTTCTGAATAATACAGGGTGGCCCACGAAAAAGTGGGCCGCCTCCACCGAGACGACTGAATTACATGGTGAAGAGAAGAATGATCAAATTTGGTACTCACATTTACAGAAGATGCTGAAAGTGACCTCCTTATGTCTGTTTCATCATGTACACTCTTTGTAACGCCATGTAATCGATTGTCTGTATCGCATTTTCAATATTCATCTTCAGTTCATTTACAGTCCGCGGATTTGTCTCATACGCATTTAAAGGACACACAGTCATTTAAATGACCCCATAAGAAATAGTCACACCTTGTTTAGTCAGGCAATTGTGGTGGCCATAAACCTCTTCTAATAATCTTTTAGTCAGGGAAATGCTCCCGAATAGTAGACATAGATATGCAGGAAGTATGGCAAGTCGCACCATCTTGCTGGAAGTAACAACAGTCGTAGTCCGTCAATTGTGTGTAGAACTGGCAAAAAATATGCAGATACACCTCTGATTTCACCATCACAACTGCAGCCGTCTATCTGGTGACAGATGAGAAGGGAGCCGTTTCGGTGGAGGCAGGCCACTTTTTCGTGGGCCACCCTGTAATATTAGTTAATCTAATGTACAGTATGTTGCTCTGTTCCAATTAAATTGTAGTCATTTGGGAAGAAAAGGCAGACAGTGGTTACGACTTTGGACTTCAAACCCTGAGGTTGTGAGTTCAAATCCCACTACTGATGCCACTGTGTGATCATGAGAAAGTCACTTCACCTGCCTGTGCTCTAACTGAAAAAACAAAATAAATGGAACTGATCGCACCTCAGATGTTGTAACTCAACTTGGATAAAGGCATCAGTCCAATAAGAGGGAAAAATATGAAGTCTTGAAAGAGATAAAAACAAGACTAGAAAGAGATCTCACAAAACCTATCATGCTCTTCAAACCAAATTCTAAATTTTGACTCCTTTTCCTTCAGCTGTATCTCAAGTCTCCTTTTTGTCTGAAGCTATATCTCCTAAAGAATTTTAGAAGAAATATCTGTGACGATGGTCATACTTAAATGAAACATAAATGAGTCTCATGAGCCATCAAAGATCAACCTTTGAGCTGAGCCTATGGGTTACCTTTGCACATCTCAACACTGACATTTCCCCCGTTCTCCTTCTTTGTTAACCTGCTTGAGCTCTGTCAGAAGTCATTGCAATTGTGAGTGAGCAGCTAGTAATGGTGATCCATTGAAGACAGTGTGTTGTCCTACACTGTGGTCTTCTGAGGAATCAATGTGAGTTCAGGCGATGTATAAAGTAACAGTATGGCCAGCTCCATCACAGGACTGACTCTGGATGCTCTGAAGGCTGCTGTGGAATAGGGGATGGTGGCAATCAGTTCTGCTCACCCCCTCCAGGAGACAGATTCTTGGACACAGGCTCAATCCCAGAAGGGTCTCTTTTCTGCCTGCTGCCATTAAGCAGTTCAAAACAACCTCCCATCCTTCACACCAGCCATGAGCTTTAGGAAGATGGTACAGGCTTCAATATACTACAGTTATTATAGCATAATAATATCATTGTATTATATGTATTTATTCCATTGTCTTATATTGTACTTTTGAGTTAGTGTACTGGAGTGGAAAATCTTCAGTATTTGAAATGCAGACTGTTTACATAAAAGTGTAATTATTTCACTCAAATGAACCAGGATGAGCTGGATTTATAGGCCTTTAATTAAAAAATAAAACATTTTTTTTAATTAAAGTCCAGTCACCCAATTTCGATCCAATTGAGCAAGCCTTTCATGTGCTGAAGAGAAAACTTAAGGGGACAAGCCCCCCAAAACAAGCAGGAGCTGAAGATGGCTGCATTAGAGGCTTGGCAGATCATCACCAGAGAAGATCCTCAGCACCTGCTGATGTCTATGAATCGGAGACTTCAGGCAGTCCCATCCTTTCTTGCACATTCTTTCTGTGTTGTACCAGTCTGTGTTAATTGTTTTCCACCTTACTGGTGGACAAAAATGAAGGCAAGTGCAGAAGCGGTTTATTTAATGTATAACCTGGGAGTTGATGAACACCTTAGAACTAGGAATAACTAGGAAGCATTAAGTAGTTATTGATCAGAGTCATTAGTCATCAGGACAAGATAGCCAATCAAATGTGTTCAATGTCACATGCCCCAAACCCGAAGTGAGCATTTTAAAATAAACTAGGGGGCTTTGCCCTTTGCTTGCTTCTCTCGCCAACCCCAACACCCACCAGCGCTATGCGCCGTTGTGAAGACTGGCTGAACGCACCCTAAGGAGATGCAGCCGTTCCTCAGAAACTGCTCTTAAATGATAATACAATGGGAAACAAATACAGTCGACCCTTGATATACGACCGGCCTGACATGTGAACAACTTGATTTACGACCAAAATTTTTGTTTTGATTTATGACCAACATCTTGCGTTACGACCTGAATGCGGTCATGTGTATCCACTTGCGGGATTGTAAACAAACAGCCGAGAACATTCGTAAACATCAGTCGTAGCCCAGCTACATGTGTTTGTGGATGTAATTTCGGTCAGTGCAGTGATTTATATAATTTTTTTCGATAATTGCTAAGGAAGGAAGAGAAGGTAATGAAGGTAAAGAAAGCGATCGCAATCGAAACGAAGAAGAAAATTGTGCCGAAATATGAGAGTGGTGTTCGTGTGATCGATCTTGCTAATATGTACAGCATGTCAAAATCCACCATCTCGACAATTTTACAAAGAAAAGATCTGTATAAGGAGGCTCGTTCCAAACAATAACCACCTTCCATTTCATTCTCCTCCTCCTCCTTTCCTGCAGCCCAAAGATGTCAAATTAAATGGTGAGTACAGTATGAAATTGTTGTTTCTGGTAGGCTAGGCACTTTTTATAACTTTTTGGTTAGTACATTAGAAAAAGTATTGGTGTTTTGGTAAATTATGCACATTATACAACCCTTTCTTATTATGAAAAGGTTAAGTAAGTGTTGCTGTGGGAGGTTCGGAATGCATTATGGGTATTTCCATTATTTCTTATGGGTAAAATACTCTTGACTTACAACCAACTTGAATTACAACCAGCCTTCGCAAATGAATTGAGTTCGTAAGTCAAGGGTCCACTGTACAGTTTTTGTTTTACCTCCTCTTTGCTCGATCAGCTGCTGGCTTGCTGCTGCTGCCAAACTGTGTGATCTACACTTCGCTTGGCTCCCCCAAAGCGCTACATGCTGTTGTGAAAAAGAGGGCTGAATGCACCCCAAGGAGACGTGACCGCTCCTCCAAAACCCTTCTTTAATGGTGATACAATGAGAAACAAATAACAGTTGTTTTTTTTACCTCCTCTTTGCTCGATCAGCTGCTGGCTTGCTGCTGCTGCCGTGCTGTTTGATCTGCATTTCATCTCTCGTCTCCCCCAGATATCCTCAAACACTATTCGATCTCTTTTCGTTGTTCAGTTGTTTCACCAAGTAATATTTTCCATTTGTTTGCCCTAATGCGATCCTTACTCTCCTTTTTTTGAAACTTCCAAATTTTCCTACTTCCATTATCTCTAATATTCTCTGCATGTTTGTCACGGGACTTGCTTCCAAAGGTTGTAAGTATGATGTGACTTGACCGTCTCACAGGACATGAAAGTGTCTCTCCATCTCTCTTCAAATGATCATGTCTTGTCGCAAGTTTTTTTTTTTTATAATAGAGAGATATGGCTTGTCTGAGGGACTAAAATGGGACTAAGGAAGTTACCTCAGACATCGAGACATTTTTGATCATTTTATCTGGTAATGCAATCTATGAAAAACAGCAATCACTAAATCAAAAATCACCCAGGACATCATTCACCTGATTTTCAGTAATCTTTTTAAAGACTGCTTATATCCAAACTTTGCTAACTACTATATTTTACTCTGTTTGGTATTGTTATATGCTAATACCCATAGGAAATTTTTTACTTCTCAAAGGCTGACATTCTCATTTAAGATTCACCCTTGTCATAGATGTTTCTCCTAAAAGTCCATAGGAGAAACAACTTGAGACAAAAAGGAGAGAAATTTGATATTTTGTGAGATCTCTTTCATGATTTCACATTATTTACTGATTATTGGACTGATGTCTGTCGTGACCCTGTGTTTGGATTCAGCGGGTTGGAAAATGGATGGATGGGTGGATGTCTTTATCCAAGGTGTCTTACAACATTTATAGATCTACAGATATGATTGGTTACATTCCTTTTGCTTTTCTAATTAATCACAGACAGATAAAGTGTCTTGCTCCTGGTCACACAGTGGTGTCAGCAGTGGGATTTCTACCTAAAACCTCAGGATTTAAAATTCAGAGTCGTAACCACTATGCCAAACTGCGTCATTATGATCTAAATGGAGCTCAGCAATATAAATTAGAACAATTAATGGTATTATTCTGAAGCAAGGCCTACAGTTTTTTAGTCATAGTAGAGTGTTTTATGGCTACTGCCCATACATGTCACCAGATATTATGAATTGCAAAAAAAAAAAATGTGAAGACACAATTTAAAAGATCTGAGCCCATTGTGTGACTTTGCTGAAATCTATGCTGAAACTCAAGAGGAGACCCTTGTGAGAATACCAGGGTGTTTTGTCTCACGAGAAATATCTGAGAAGCATGAGACAAAAGACAATGTCTCCATTTCACTTCTTTCTGATCTCATTATTGTCGAGGGGAAACCAAAAACATATTAAGGAGATGTTTTTCATTTTTCATTCCTATGGGTAAATACCACTTTGTTTTTTGTATTTTCTATACTACACTTTCTATGTGTTTTATCTGGATTGATTAAAATAATAACTGGGTACCAAATGTGCGTTAGATGGCTACTGTCTCATTCACAGTGTTTATCATGAGAACATGAGAACAATCGAGATGAGAACAGGCCATTCAGTCCTGCAAAGCCAGCCACTCCTATCCACTTAATTCTTCTAAAATAACATCAAGTCTATCGCAGTCACTCCTCAATTATTAGAACAACTGCGGTAAAAGTAAGACATTTGTTTGGTAAATGGTATATAAATAAAAGGGTTGTGAAGGTGTTATGTCTTGGGCATATATGGCTGCCACAGGTCCTGGCACACCTCTCTTCATTGATGATGGAACTGCTGATGGCAGTCACATAGTGAATTCGTAGATGTGTAGAAACAGCTGATCTGCTCATCTGAAATGCCTGCAAACTCTTTGGATGGCACTTCATCCGACAATAACATAATGATCTAAACACACTGCTGAGGCACCACAGGAGTTTATCAAAGCTACAAAATGGAAGATTCTTGAATGGCCAAACCAGTCACCTGATTTCCATCCAATTGTGCAGGCCTTCCATAGGCTGAAGAGAAAACTTAAGGGGACAAGCCCCCCAAACAAGCAGGAGCTGAAGATGCTTGGCAGAGCATCACCAGAGATGATCCTCAGCACCTGCTGATGTCTATGAATTGCAGACTTCAAGCAGTCATTACGTGTGAGGGATATGCGACAAAAAACTAAATATGACGGCTTTAATAGACCTGCCATTGCTGTGTCACAAACATTATGGTGCCCTGAAATGGGGGGACTATGTAGAAAAAGTGTTATCATTTCTACATGCTGTGACCAAAATGTGTGCAGATACTCTTAAATGAAAGTCTGCACTGTGCACTTTTGAATTGTTTGAGTTGTAATTTTAAACTGTGGAGAAATCAAGGAAGAACGTGTCTCTGTCCCAAACATTATGGAGGGCACTGTATATTGAAATAAACAAAATGATAAGCTAATTAAAAAAGTCAGTTTTTTTGGAAAAAAAGACCCACCCCAGATAGGAAGCTGGCTACACCCCCGTAAGCAATTAACAAATCTGAATCCTAAAAAGCAAATCAATTAAAATGGAGGTGAAATAAGCAAGTTCCATGGGCAGCAGTAACAGGCTACTAACTTTACAAAACTTTCAGCCACTGCAGCCCTCCAGGATGGAGTTTGACACCCCTATGAACAGATGAAAGGTATCAAAAATATCAATAATAGATTAATGGATTTACTGAATTGATATATTTATATGAAAGGCGGAAAGCATGAATAAAATTTCTATTTCACTTGTTACATATGGCAAAGTAAATCAGATAATGCAACAAAAGCAAGAATGCTACAAGCTTGATCTTGAGGACTTTTGTACAGTTTGTGACCCGATCCTATCGGTCATCTTATTTTTTATTTTTTTTTATGTGATTATGAAAGTTGCTGCACGGGGTAAAGAAGCACAATTTTAATCAAACACCAACAGAGTTTTAACTCTCATCACATCCATTGCTCAATAGGTAGTAATGGAGAATCTCAAGTATTTTTTTCTTTCAAATGGCAATTGAAAGGTTTTTTTTTTTTTAAAAGTAATTCAAACTACATAAAATTATCCTTTGGGGCAGCTACATGAAAAGAAATAGATTTTTTTTCGTTTTCTAGAAAAACGTATTTGTCGTGTATACAGGTATACACATACAACATTCATTGAAATGTAAATAGGCACCACTATGACCGTGCAAAAAAGAGAGTAAAAGATAAGAAATTTAGAGAAATACAAACATCATATATAAAGATAAATGAAAAAAAAACTTACATTTAAATATAATAATGTGTCAAATGCACGCACATAGCAGACAGCTGAAAGGCTCTCTCTGTGTACCAACACTTTTTCTTTTCCTCCCTCTGCAGACTGGGTGATTGACAGCTTTAACACCAATGGCATCACTTCTGGTGTCCATCCACCTGGACCCGCCTCTTTTTGCCAGAAGTCCTTAATACTGGAAGATCCGCCATTTTAAAGCAGTCAATAGTTAGTCTCGTGTCTTTCAGGACAATTTCTTTTTGCAATGCATTTATGAAACCGTGTTTTATTTCTCATGTCATGTGGGTGCCCCAGCATTTCATGCTTTGTCTGTGATCTTTCTTTGAGTAGTTTTAAATATAAATAATCTCATATACAGAATATGACTAGCCACAACATCTGTCAATGATAAGTAATAGAATAAATGTAAAAATATTTAATATCTCTTACCCTTGAATTTAAATATAACCTAAACATTTCACAGTATGCAAAGAATAACATGCAGTGGCAAAATGGCATATTATTTACACAGGCCCCTCCCTTCACTTTTTGCACACTGTATAATGTTGTTGATTTAATTTTAAATGTACAGTATATATTTGCCATTTTTTTGCCCATCAATCTGTATTCAATAACCCATAATGACAAAGTGAAAACATGTTTTCAGAAAGGTTTGCAAATTTATTAAGAACCAAAAACTGAAATCTCTCATTCTTAAACAGTGTGGAAGCCGGCCCAGACACAGACAGGAGGACACGTTGACGTCACCCAACACACGTTTATTGTACATATGTGCAGTGCACAAACCCCAAATACCCCAAAAGTCCAGGCCAGCCTCGAATGCCTTATCTTCTTCAGGCCACCTCTTCTCCTCTCCACCCGAGCTCTGTCCTTCTCCTCACCCGACTCCAGCTAATGAACGGAGGGAAGCGGCCCCTTTTATAATCACCCGGATGTGCTCCAGGTGCCTCCCGACAATCTTCCACTGGCACTCCCCAGTGTGGTGGAAATGCCGGCTGTGTACCCGGATGCACTCTGGGTGTCCCCGCTTCTCTTCCCCCAGCACTTCCGGGTGTGGTGGAAGTGCTGAGGTCCAGGCCTCCAAAGGTGACCACAGGCGCCTACAGGGTTGAGCTTCAAAGCTCTGTACCCGTGGTCCCCATAGGTACCAGGGCAGTCGCCCCCACGTGGTCTGGGGAAGGCGTAAGCCCTCTTCCGGTCCTCTGGTGCGTCCCGGCTGGGTTGCCCCCCCAGCCACCTGCAAACAACAGTCAAATGAAAATGTTTGGGAACCCCTCTTAATTCTTTGGGTTTGTGTTTATCATTGGCTTCCTTTTAATATATGACATTCCTTATGGAAACAGTACAATTTCAGCAGTGACATTAAGTTTATTGGATTAACAGAAAATATGCATCATAACAAAATTAGACCGGTGCATAAATTTGGTCACCCAACAGAGATCATCAATACTTAGTTGAGCCTCCTTTTGTAAATCTAACAGCCTCTAGACACTGTCCTCCTGTAGCCTTTGATGAGTGTCTGGATTCTGGATGGAGGTATTTCTGACCATTCTTCCATACTAAATCTCTCCAGTTTAGTTAAATTTGATGGCTGCCGAGCGTGGACAGCCTGCTTCAAATCATCCCATAGATTTTCAATGATATTCAAGTCAAGGGACTGTGACGGCCATTCCAGAACATTGTACTTCTCCCTCTGCATGAATGCCTTTGTAGATTTCAAACTGTGTTTTGGGTCATTGTCTTGTTGGAATATCCAACCCCTGCGTAACTTTGTGACTGATGCTTGAACATTATCCTGAAGAATTTGTTGATATTGGGTTGAATTCATCCGACCCTCGACTTTAACAAGAGCCCTAGTCCCTGAACTCGCCACACAGCCCCACAGCATGATGGAACCTCCACCAAATTTGACAGGAGGTAGCAGGTGTTTTTCTTGGAATGCAGTGTTCTTCTTCCGCCATGCAAAGCGCTTTTTGTTATGACCAAATAACTCCATTTTTGTCTCATCAGTCCAAAGCATTTTGTTCCAAAATGAATCTGGCTTGTCTAAATGAGCATTGGCATACAACAAACGACTCTGTTTGTGGCGTGCGTGCAGAAAGGGCTTCTTTCTCATCACCCTGTCATACAGATGTTCTTTGTGCAAATTGCACTGAATTGTAGAACGATGTACAGATACACCATCTGCAGCAAGATGTTCTTGCAGGTCTTTGGAGGTGATTTGTGGGTTGTCTGTAACCATTCTCACAATCCTGCACCTGGATTTTTCTTGGCCTGCCAGACCTGGTGCCATCTAGTGTGCCCCCAGTGACATCTTTCCTTTTCAGTGTGCTATCTGTCCATCTCTTCCGGTCTTCCCTTCTGGGTCTGATCCCTTTGTCTTCCCTGGCCGGGATGCCCATCTGCCTGTTAGGACTTCCTGTCCGTGTAAGGAACTATACCCTCTTTTGGGTAAGGATGCCCGTCCAGCCCCTATGGCATCTACAATATGTTTTCACACATGTGTTCTTTGGAGGCAGTCAAAGGGCTCAAATAGGCGGTGAGCACTAATGTCTCTTCTTCTCTTCCCACAGACCATCAGAAGGGAAAACCACCTGACAGCACCACTTCCACCTCCGTTCCAGACCTTATATCGGGCACCTACTGATGAAACTTTTTTTTTCCCCTGCACTGCAATATACAGGGTGGATCCCTAACTCTTTCTTGCGGTGATTGTGTCTTCTTACAATGTTTACATTGATTATATGTTGTATATTACATTATATATTGTAGCGACCTCCGCGTCAGGTTCGAAAAAGAAGAAAAAAACAGACGAACGTAGTAAAGCTCACAAAAGTTTAATTAAACAATAAAGAAGAAAAAAAAACACCACAGGGTTGTAACAGCACAAAAAAAATAAATGTCTTTGACTTTGTACAATTTACAATCTCCTATATTTCTCTCAGTGATGCCATTAAAGAAAAACAAAAGCAGAAAAAGAAGAAAACGCTGACTTCGTAACCCCACAACACAACCTTCTAGCCCCTTCTCCAATGAACCCCTCGACCCTCCTTTTGTCCCGGGTACCGCATTAATCATACCCCCGCTGTACTCCACCCTTTCTCAATTGGACCCAACAGTCACTCTAAAAGGGGCTTCAACCTTGCTGGGACGCTACAATATGTTGTATTTTAACATGTTGTGAGTTTGTACGGCTGCTACCTTGGCAGAGATTTTAATCTCAATGGGACTTCCTGGTTAAATAAAGGTATAAATATAAATAAAATTGAAAAACATTCAGACATTTAATTCCATACTTTCTAGAAGCCCCTTTGGCAGCAATTAAAGCTTTGAGTCTTTGAGTCTATTTAAGTATTCAGATTTTTGCCGTGGCTTTCCAAATTGTGGTCAGGGGCAACCTGTTTGCTGTTAATTCTCCTTGAGATGTTTCTAGAGCTTAACTGGAGACAACCTGTGGCAAATTGGATTGATTGGACATTGTTTACCTGTGTATTGAAGGTCCAACAATTCACACTGTATGTCAAGACAAAAACCAAGCCATGAAGTCCAAGGAACTCTCTGTAGGCCTCTGTGATCAAATTATGATGAGGCATAGATTGAGGCAAGGGCACAAATCCATTTCTGAAGCTCTGTGAGTTCCCAGGAGCACAGTGGCCTTAAGGATTGTGAAATGGAAGAAGAATCACTAGGACGCTTCCTAGAGCTGGCCATCCGGGTAATCTGAGTAACTGGGCAAAAAGGGTCTTGGTCAGGTAATGATTTAAGTACCTAATGGTCACTCTAACAGAGCTTTAGAAGTTCTCTGCTGTGATGGGAGAACTTTTTAGAAGGACAACCAATTCACCAGTGCTCCAACAATGAGCCATTTATGGTAGAGTTGCTAGATGAATGTCAATCTTGAGTAAAAGACATATGAAAGCCCACTTGGACTCTTAGAGCATAAGAAATATGATTCTCTGGTATGATGAGACCAAAATTAAACTTTCTGGGCAGAACTCCAAGCACTATATATGCTCAGTATGATGCTATGGGGGTGCTTCTCAGCAGCATGAACAAGGAGATTCGTCATAACTTAGGGAAGGTTGAATGTAGCCACATATAGAGAGGTCCTTGAAGAAAACCTTCTCCAGAGTGTAAATTACCTCACACTGCAGTGATAGTTTACTTTTCAGCATGACAATACCCAAAGCATACAGGCCAAACAACGCTCAAGTGGCTTTTCTTGAATGGCCCAGCCAACGCCCAGACTTAAACTACATAGAACATCTGGGGGGAGACCTGAAGATGGCAGTTTATAGACACTTCCCATCCAATAAATTTGCAGATCTTTCTGAAAACAAGTTTACACTTTGTCACCTTGTGTTATTTAGTGTAGATAGATGAGCAAAAATGGCATCCGTTTCAGGTTAAATCTACAACACAATAAAATATGCAGAATATGGAAGAAATTGATTACTACCTGAATCAACTATACAACCATGGGGAAAATAAAAGGCTTTATAAAGAATACCACAAAGTGTGCAGTGGCACTGGGCAGCATATACTGTACAGAAAACATGTAATTTCTCAATTAAATTCTATGAATCAACAGTGGCATCACTGTAGTATGCATGGGAGCATCCATTTATATTTGTATTTTAATATAATATAATATAATATAATATAATATAATATAATATAATATAATATAATATAATATAATATAATATAATATAACTAGCAAAATACCCGCGCTTCGCAGCAGGGAAGTAGTGTGTTAAAGAGGTTATGTAAACATATATATAGATATACATATATATACATATATACACATATCTACATATACATATATATACATATATACACACACATATATATATATATATATATATATATATATATATATATATATATATATATATACAGTATATACATATACACATCCACATATATACATATATATATATATACACATATCAACATATACTGTATATACACATAAATATACACACATACATAAACACACACATATACATCCATCCATCCATCCATACTCTTCATATATACATATACACATACATACATAGTGCGTTGTAACACGGGCTGTGATTGTTACATGGGAGGGAGACGACAAATCACAGCTTCCCGCTTTCTATTCGGGCCTGTGATTGGTGCTTTGACGGATGCCTAGATCCCACAGTATCTCCCCCTAGGAGCGGCGTTGTAATTGAATAGCTGTGCTGCAAGTTTAGCTTTACACTTGTTTTTAAGGCTTATTTACTGAAAGGGGCTTTCATGACAAAACTTAGGGCTTTACTACAGGATACACCCTCCACAAGTTAAGGAAGTAAAAATAAAGGTATATATTTCTGTTTTATTTAAACCTTTTAAGTCTGAATGCGGGCGGCATGGTGGCGCAGTGAAAGGTGCCAGTTAGGAGTTTGATTCCCTGCGTGGAGTTTGAATGTTCTCCCCGTGTCTGTCTGGGTTTCCTCCGGGTACTCCGGTTTCCTCCCGCAGTCCAAAGACATGCAGGTTAGGTGCATTGGCGATTCTAAATTGTCCGTGGTGTGTGGGTGTGTGTGGGTGTGTGCGCCCTGCGGTGGGCTGGCACCTTGCCCGGGGTTTGTTTCCTGCCTTGTGCCCTATGTTGGCAGGGATTGGCTCCTGTATTTAGGATATAGCGGGTTGGATAATGGATGGATGGACATCTGTATGCATAGCCCTATTTGCCCGTTTTCGTTTTTTTTCTTTCTTCAGTAATATTTCAGCAAACCTGGAGCTTGTCAGTTCAAATCCTGGTACTGACACCACTGTGTGACCCTGAGGAAGTCACTTCACCTGCCTGTGCTGCAAAAAACAAAAGTAATGTAACGAGTTGTACCTCAGACGTTGCAAGTTGCTGAAATAAAGGCATAAGTAAAATAGATAAATATGTATTATACACATAGGAAGTATTCATTTATTTTCAGTTAAGTCATCTGCAGCAAACCTTTATAAATGAGGGTTTCTCCTTTTTAGATAGTGCAAACTGTTTCTTCTTCATTGAGGTTTTCTCTTGGAGAGCTTTTTTCATTTCATTGAAAATGAAAGCATCAGCTGCCAAAATATGTAGCTTTCTTATTAATTTTTCAACATTGTGTAAAATAACTTTATAAAGTAACATAAAAGGTTTAAATACTGGTTATCCTTTTACACTAAAATATTACTAAAGAGATACAAAAAAAGTAAAATGCATATGTTCTTTTTCTTTAAGGAGATTAAATATTACTGAAGAAAGAAAAAAAAAAAACTAAAACAGCCAAATGGGGTTATGCATATGAACTTACAAGGTTTAAATAAAACAGAAATATATACTTTTATTTTTACTTCCTTAACTTGTGGAGGGTGTATCCTGTAGCAAAGCCCTAACTTTTTTCGTTTCAGTCAATAAGTCTTAAAAACAGGTGTAAAGATATTGACAATAAGCTACGCAAACCCACCAAGACATGGAATCGTTTAAATCAAGTATCATTACATCTTCCTTTCTTAAAGAGAAGTAAGGCAGTACTTATAAGCTTACATATATATATATATATAGACATACATATATATATATATATATATATATATATATATATATATATATATATATATATATATATATTAAGGATCAGTTTTTTTGTGAAGCAGCCTTAACACAGCTTTTCCGCTGTTTTATAAACGAACGCCAAGGAAGGAGCCTTTTTATTAAATGCAAGGGTTCTTCGCTTTTTTTTTTTTCTTTTTTTACGATTGTTATAGTTCTGTTTGTATACCACATTGTCAGTTCAGCACTCCGGTTGTAATATGACCAAGCCGTGCAAGCACACTCTTGAGAATGCAACGTATAGTTGTACAGGAGAAAAGCAATCTTGCCTGAAATCAATGGCAATCTTTTGTAGGTCTATGAACTTAATTTAAACTTTAGGTTTACACGGTGCTTTGTTTCCGAAGTACCTGCACTCATGAATATGTCTGTATGCGTCAGTCGCTCAAATCCCCGCGCTTCGCACCGGCGAAGTACTGCTTTTAAATTTTTAGAAGAAAAGAAAACCTTTTTAAATTGAGAGAAAATATACCAATAACAATTTGTTAAGGATCTCTTTTTTTGTGAAGCTGCCTTTACTCGAGTGATCACTTCGAGCCGACTTGCTGGCTAACCATAAGCGTTACCTGGTAGGTAACCACCCATACAATCAGATTGTGAATCAGATTACGAATGCCGTGAATGTAATTACCCCGATCTACATGTTGTCAAATAAATGAACCACACGGTGTGGCGCAATTTTAGGGGCTTAGCCTCTAGCGCTGATGTCCGAGGTTCGATTCCCGTAAGGGAGTGAAGTGAGCGCTTCGCACCGGCGAAGTACTGCTTTTAAATTTTTATTTAGAAGAAAAGAAAACCTTTTTAAATTAAGTCTTAAAAAGAGCTGTAAAGATATTGACAATAAGCTACGCAAACCCACCAAGACATGCAATCGTTTAAATCAAGGCACGAGTCGAAAAACACCATCCCATAATATTAGTTAATGATTAACACATTTCTATATGTATTGTAAGCATACAATACAACTGATAATATGTTGTGCTTATTTATCTGGTGTACCGACATTTTTGCGCGTTTAACAGCTGAAATCTAACGTGGTTTGTGCCCTTCAGAATGAAAACAGTTAGCATTTACCTTTTTAATAAAAGGCGAGCTTTTAAGCCTGAGAAATCACCCCGTAAATGCACACGTTTAATTGCACATGTGTTAATATGTATGCTTACACAGTATTAAAAGACACTCAAAAATTCACATCATTTACCTTCGTTCCCGTGTTTGACTCGTGCTGTAAATCTCTTCCTTGTTTTTAGTTCACGTGATTATGTAGGAGGCGTAATGATGTGATACGTGACTCCACCTCCTCCATTAGAGTATATGGACAAAAAACAGGTTCCAGTTATGACCATTACACGTAGAATTTCGAAATGAAACCTGCCTAACTTTTGTAAGTAAGCTGTAAGGAATGAGCCTGCCAAATTTCAGCCTTCTACCTACACGGGAAGTTGGAGAATTAGTGATGAGTGAGTCAGTCAGTCAGTCAGTGAGTCAGTGAGGGCTTTGCCTTTTATTAATTAGTATAGATATAATATAATATAATATAATATAATATAATATAATATAATATAATATAATATAATATCCATCCATTTTGCAACCCGCTGAATCCAAACACAGGGTCACAGGGGTCTGCTGGAGCCAATCCCAGCCAACACAGGGCACAAGGCAGGAACCAATCCCGGGCAGGGTGCCAACCCACCGCAGGACACACACAAACCAAGGCCAATTTAGAATTGCCAATCCACCTAACGTGCATGTCTTTGGACTGTGGGAGGAAACCGGAGCGCCCGGAGGAAACCCATGCAGACACGGGGAGAGCATGCAAACTCCAAGCAGGGAGGACCCGGGAAGCGAACCCAGGTCCCCAGGTCTCCCAACTGTGAGGCAGCAGCGCTACCCACTGCACCACCGTGCCGCCCATAATATAATATAATATAATATAATATAATATAATATAATATAATATAATATAATATAATATAATATAATATAATATAATAAATGCCTGGGGTTTGTTTCCTGCCTTGCACCCTCCAGCGGACGCCCGTGACCCTGTAGTTAGGATATAGCGGATTTGATAATATAATATAATATAATATAATATAATATAATATAATATAATATAATATAATATACAAAACATTTGTATAACTGTCCTAATAATAAAATAAATATAATTTTTTAAATAAAAACTATTGCTTAGGCCAACAATTTTTGTTGTTGCAGGCAAGATATTCTTTGTGATGTGAAATTTGAAAATGTAATGACGATTCAGTGCAATACAAAGAAAATCTATATGACTGAAAGAACATTAATGTATCTGTAAAAATGACTCATTGTTATATTTCATGGTTTGTGGCATCATATATCAGAAGAAAGCAAGGCAGCTTAGCTATTAACTAAACAAACAGGCTTGATGGACTGAATTTATTCCTTCATTTGTCAGATTTATGTTTTTTGTATCTTTTATTGAATTCCTTAAAAGCATATAACATTCCATACAATCAAGTCAAACTTAACAAAACTAAAATCAAAAATCAAATCAGCCCCCACCCACTAGAAAGAGAGGAAGGCCAACAACCAGAGCACAACTGTTAAGAGTAGTAAAGAGAGAAAGGAGTCTTTTCCCTCAATATAAAACGCTTATTATAAAATGTTACTGATCAGATCCTGCCAGATTTTTAAAACGTTTTGCACAGATCCACAATGTGAGAATTTGATTTTTTCTAATTTCAAATAGTATATAACATCAGTTACCCACTGATTTAAAAGAGGTGGGTTAGGATTCTTCCACTAGCAAGATAAGTCTACATGCTAGTTTGTTTGTTTGTCCTTCTCCACTTTAAGCCCATCTGGGGATCCACCAAACACCGCTGTTAGTGAATTAGGAGGGATTGTGACACCAAGGCTGTCTGATAAGCATTTAAAGATTTTGGTCCAAAATGATATTAATTTGCTACACACCCAAAACATGTGACCCAGTGAAGGTGGAGCTCGATTGCAGCGTTCGCAGGTTGGATATTTCCCTGGAAACATTTTGGACAATTTCAAATGAGACAGATGTGCTCGATTAAAGATTTTAAGTTGAGTAATTGAATATTTTGCGCATATGGAGCTCAAGTGAATTCTGTACATGGCTGCCTTCCACTCCGTTTCTGAAATGTTGAGTAAGAGATCCTTTTCCCAAAGTGCTCTGGGATCTTTAAAAGGAAGGGACTTTAAAATGTTTTTATATATTATAGAAACGTTGTCTGAGTCTTCATGACTGATGAATATCTCTTCTGGAGTAGAAATAGTGTGGGAGGTGGGGAAGGCTAGGGAGATTTCATTTAGCAAAGTTTCTAATTTGGAGATAGTGGAAAAATTGTGTTGATGGGAGATTAAATTTAGAGTATAATTGTTGATAGGATGCAAAGATATTATTTATATACAAATCTCTAAATGGTTTAATCCCATACGTTTTCCAAACATTAAAACTGTAAGTTTGAGAGGGTGGAAAAGGGTGGTTATCATGAAGATGGAGCCACAGATAGATTATTCTCTAATTTGAAGTGACTCCCACATTGGTTTTATATTCTGTGTGAATGAAAGAAAGTGGGTTGTTAGTATATCGATGATACCTTGTATTTACTGGTGTACAAAGCAAGGAATATAAAGAAGTACTGCAGGATTTCATTTCTACTGAAGACCAAGCTAGTGTATGTTCATCTATTTGTATTAATGTCCAGGTTTTTATAGCTTGTATGTTTGTCTCCCAGTAATAACAATGAAAATTAGGTAGAGCCATGCCACCTTCTGATATAGGTCTTTGTAGGGTCGCCTTTAGAATGCGTGGATTTTTTGAATTCCAAATAAATGAGGTTATGATTTAATCTAATTTCTTAAAAAAAGATTTGTTAATGTATATGGGGATGTTTTGAAATATGCACAGAAGCTTAGGGAGGATATTCATCTTCACAATGTTAATTCTGGCTGCTAAAGTAAGATGGAAGGTAGACCATCTATCCACATTTTGTTTGATTTTATCCTTGCAAACAGCAAAATTTTTTTGAAAAAGAACTTTATATTTACTTGTGATGTTAACCCCTATGTATTTAAACTGACCTGTAATGATAAAAGGGAAGGTGTCCAATCTAATGTTGTTTGCTAGAGAATTTTCAGGAAAGAGCAAATCTTTTGAAATTCTGCTAGTGCTGTTAGGGCTGTAGACACAGAATGCTGTGGGTCTGATATTTACAGTACCGTATCATCTATATATAGTGATATTTTCTGTTCAAGACCTTCTCTGAAAATTCTCTTTATCTCTGATGCATTTTGAAAGTTAACAGTAAGTGGCTCAATGGCGATTGCAAATAGCAGTGGTGACAGGGGGCATCCTTGTCTAGTACCGCGTTCTAGTTTGAAGTAGTATGAAATAATGCTATTAATACAAACTGAAGCTTCTGGACTGGTATACAGTAGTTAAACTTATTCAAAGTGGCGAACAAGTAATCCATTCAAATATATCAAATTTTTTTTCTGCATCCAAAGATTTTTTATGTTTCTTATGTTATCAGTTCACACCGCCTTATTTCGTAGCTTACATTTACAAAGAATGAACTGCTTTTGCAGTCTTCTACTGGTATATGCAGTATATTTAAAAATTCCAATAATAGCTTCAAATTCTTGTTTATTTATTTATCTTACCGTTCTTCATACATCTTACCACTGGAATGTATGTTGAACCTTATATTTGTCATTTATGTTGTCACACATGCACATGCACGCATTGGGGACAGCTTAAGGGCTCTGGTGATGATACTCTCCCGCTGGGACTCAGGATGACGCTAGTTACTAAAACCTTTTCTCTTTCTCCCTCTGCAGTGTGGAAGACTGACCACTTTATCAACTTTGACATCACCTAGACCCTCCTCTTCCTGCCAGTAGATCCACCATGTTGACGCAGTCAACTCACATCTGTCAGGACAATTTCTTTTTGCGAGACATTTGTGAAACCACATTTTCTTTTCAGTTATATTGGGTCTGCCTGTGGGTGCCCCAATACTTCATGCCTTCATGATCTTTCTTACAGTAGTTGTACATGTAAATAATTTCATACAAATGACTAGCCACAATACCTAATGAAGACAAATAATAGAATAAATTAAAAAAATGTTTGGTATCGCTTACTGTCTGTGTCCTTTCAGTACCTTTCGTTTGTATCCTTGTGTGTCGAATCTCTTCACCGGCGCTCCCTCTCTTGAGCGCATTCCCATAAAGCCTGCTTCTAAGACTGTTTCATTCTGACACTGTCTACTTTTAGAATTCCTGTCTTTGAATGTTAATCTTGGTGTGCCCCCTATGCTGTTACTGGTCCTTGTGTGTCTCATACTCCCACTTCCTCATTTGATCAAGTCAAAAAAAAAATACAAACTGACCAATCAGATTGCTCTGAGGGACCAGACAGACACACAGACCTTAGCATTTTATTATATAGTAGACTAGGGGGCTCTGCCCCCTGCTTGCTTCACTAGCCAATCTCCAGGCAAGTGCTATGCTCTTGCCGCTTCACAGCTCTGCCGCTCGCGTACGGGAAAATGGATGTACAATTTAAACAGATTGTTATTTTCATGGGAATTGTTACATATGCATAATAGAACTAGCTGTTTTACATTACAGTGAGTAATTAACCATAGTAAAAAATAGTAAAACGTAATAAATTGAAATAAAATTGTGTTTCATGGTGTGTTAGAGTTATTCATTGCGTTATACATTTTCATTCTGTTTGGCTTTGAAATTAACATGCAAATAATTTTTAAACTTACACTTTTACTGTAAAACTTCAGTAAAAACAATATTTGGAATTAAATTTTCATCAATATCGCATTGAATTTTGATTCGATATTTGGACTTACATCATAACAACGTAACGTATCACTACTCATGATACTGTCCATGAGTGAATATTGTTTCTTTCTCTCTAATAAATAAACTGAATTTTTCAAATGTTTGTCCCTATAATTTGTTAATTGTTGTAGCATAACCTATACTAACAGGAAACAGTAAACTTTTTAATACGAATGGCATATCAAGATCTCCTTTGGCGTTTAATGTTATCCAGAAAAGATGTACTACAGCACCTTTTTTGTTGCCTTTTAAAATTTTACATGTCAGAAATGTCCTACCAATTTTGAATACATTGCATAGCCCATCACTCATACATAAATTACGCAATAACATTACGATACATCCTTCTTCAACATTATGAATTAATGTGAATTTCCCATTGGGATTAATAAAGTGTCTATCTATCTATCTATCTATCTATCTATCTATCTATCTATCTATCTATCTATCTATCTATCTATCTATCTATCTATCTATCTATCTATCTATCTATCTATCTATCTATCTATCTATCTATCTATCTATCTAATTCAGCCGATGGAAGACCTGACGATGTTAACGGTTGTAGATATTCTACGGGATATTGTAAGTTAACGTTTTCATCTTCCGCAACATAACCACCAACTGTTTCAGCATAGTCTATTGATACGCATTTAACCAATTTGCCATGTAACCGATCAACAATTTTGGCGTTAATTCGTTTGACTTCATCGTTTCTCTGTGCTAGGATTGCCCGTGTACTCATTTTTGTTGATAACCCTTCGGGATGAAATTCTTCAATAAGATTTGGACATAATAAGTCTTCTATTATTATAAACTTAAAGTGAGGAAAACGACAAAATTTATAAGAGTTGAGAGCAGAGGAACTGTGTCTGAGAAAAGCATTCACACGAAAGAGAGGTGAGAGGACCGTGGGCGTGGGCCATTAACCTTAAATGGTTGAGAGGAGGGGAGGATTTGAAAAGTCTCTTGGCAATAGTCTCATCTCACGGGACTTGAAAAAATCTCTTGGCAATAGTCTCGTCTCGTCTCATCTCAAGATTTTCTATTATAATAGAGAGATAGGGGAAAACACAAAACAAGGAATTCCACAGAATTTCATTGCACTGAATTCAAATTCATAAAATTCTAATTAAGTTCCAATTCTGTTTTCTGTATTTTTTTTTTTTTTTTACTAATTTCAGGTCCTATTCTGTTTAGTTGGTTGAATTGGAATTGTTGAGTTCATTCGTGAATAACCTCAACTCTGGTATCTGAAGATGGGTCAGGAGTAACGGAAGAAAAACTGGACAGAATATGCAAACTCCTGTAGATAGTTAATCGGACTTGGATTTAAGCCTAGAAAGTGGGACACACAAGGCACCTCTTTCCCATCACATCAGAAGATTAAGAGGAGATGTGATTGAAGTGTTTAAACATTACAAGGGAATTAGTCCAATGGATCGAGACTGTAACTTTAAAATGAGTTCATCAAGAATACGGGGACACAGTTAGAAACTAATTGGGGGTAAATTTCACACAAACCTTAGAACGTTTTTCTTTACATAGAGAATCATAGACACCTGGAAGAAGTGACCACATAATGTGGTAGGCAGTAGGAGTTTAAGGACCTTCAAAACACAACTTGATGTTATTTTAGAAGAATTAGGTGGATAGGACTGGCAAGCTTTGTTGGGCTGAAAGGTCTGTTATCATCTAGAGTGTTCAAATGTTGTAATCACTGGAACATTTTTTAGGAACGAGGATCTTTATAGATAGCAGGAACATGGGTGATTTGTAGTTCTTGGCGGGTAGCTACTGGTACTTATTTTATCTCCTACTTATGGTTATGTACATTTTGTTTAACCACTGTCTTTGATGGGCTAGGGTGATGAATTATGCTAATTGGTTGACCACAAGCACTGGAGCCATTTTACAATTCTGTTTGTAGTTTAGAGTTTGGAGGGTTAATAGGTGAAGATGGTGTGATGCGCCTTTCACCACATCAGAACAATAATCTGCACCATGAAGTTGTGATCCCTTCAAAGCAATAAGGTGAGAGGTTCTGTGTCAACTCCCGCACTTTGTTCCACATCATTCAACATAGCCACCTTCATGGTGCACCATGCCACACACTCAATCGAAACAATAAGGTCAGGGGCTCCCCACTGTGAGCCCCCAAACACATCTCACTTTGCACCACATCAGTTCCTGTTGTGTGGTGGGACCTCAAGTGACCCAGGGCCTCATTGTGGTTCCTAAAAACAAAGTTCCTGCGTTGGAAAAACACCTAATGTCTCCAAGTGCTGTAAAGATGTAAAGCTTTAGTCATGATTTCCAATAGCTTTGGATAAATAGTGAGGCAATTTTCAAACATTCAGTAAGCTTACAATCTATTTAGATAAAAGCAAGTGAAAGAAAGAAATTAAATTCTGTACTTTTCAATTTTCATATGATGGGTGCATTCATTTTGAAATGTAGGTCTGTCAGGGCCACAGGGAATACTCCAAACATCCTTTTCAGTCACCACAGATAATTCCCACACTGAACAACTCAAATAATCTGACACTTTTCACAAGCAAGCTGATGACGGCAGCTAAACATTTATTTGAGAACGGTGCTATTTACTTTAATGCAGCACTTTATGTGGGTTTTATAACTCCTAAGTCAGAGTTTCCCCAGACGGAGGAAGCACTCACTGATGTACTTAAAGCTGCATTTTACATCCTAAAATGACAGTTCTTCTAATCTTTATTACCACCCACAGTCTGGGAGAACACGAGAAGGAACTAATTCAAGAATACACACATAGATGAAACTTTCATCTTAAAAATAGTAGAATAAAAACCATTGAAATGTGCTCATAACATCTCCGCTTCACAAAAATGCCATTTATATAAAACACTCTACTCTTTCTGTTTCACTTAGTGCCTCCAGTTATAAAGGCTTATAGCATATTACATTTGGAAACTACATACAAGTGACTCCTTTTTCATTTTTTAATCAGTCTTCAGCTCATTGTTTTAGTTTGATTGGCGCCCATTAAAAATATGAATGCATTTTGTTTTTACATTATTGTAACACTCTAATCAAGAAATGATGAAGAAAAACACAATAAAGGGAAAACATTACATGGCTTTTCCAGTGACTTTCAGTCATAGACTTCATTTACACATTCCTGTGCCTGCCATTCGTGTGGACTGAAATATACAGCCACTCCGTCCATCCTTGTCTGCACACCAGAAAACTAAACGGGGGTTTGAATTTGTCTTAAGTCGCAGGGATCTGAATGTGTGTGTGCATGAGAGCTGACAAGCAATGAACACTCATCTGGAAGTACAATGCATGTAATTCAACAACAAGGAATAAATAATGTGGGTGTTTTGAAACTCCCAAAACTGAAGAGAGGCTCGTCTCGTTGATGTCTCGTGTTTTATGTAACACAAATGGAAAAAGAAAAAAAAAAAGAGGGCAGAGACTGCAGCTGGATGTGCTGTACCTGTAAACCCTTTGCATGGGCAGCGGCTCCATCAGGCAGCATGTTATTGGTTGTCAGAAAAGGGGCGGGCACACGACACGTTGGAAACTGTGCAAGAAATTCATCACACCGTTGTGCAATTTGACATCCCCAGCGATTTCTAGTTGTGAAATTTCATATTTTCAGGTGATGAGATAAGCAACTACAGATGTCAAATTTGAAATCACCTCCGAGTAATAGTCATGTCATGTGTGTGTGTCGACTTTAGTGTTAATGTCATTAAGAGTTTATTCACAATAAAAGAATAATGGAAATATGCTGATTTCACTCCTACAATGTGACAAATAAGTGGGCCCAGGGGGCAAGGCCAGATTATGATCTGTACGGGTCACAAAGTGTCGATGGTCGAAAGTTCATCACACCACCATCATTAAGCACAGACTTATACTCACAAACAAAGGGCGTCATTTACACCAATAATAAATCAGGACCGGGGATTAAAGTAGACCAAGACTACAAAGCTTCACACTGGCTCAACCTGACCTTCTTTTTTTTTGGCTCATTTGTATATTGCAATGAATGCGACAAAGCAATTGATGAGTGAAACATCCCGTATATTGGAAAGGAAATTTCATCTAAAAGCACAGCTAACGAATGTCAATTAAACATATTAAAAGGCTTATGCTACTTTGTAGCAAATACAGTGGATCCAGAAAATGATTTAAAATATTTCATTTTTTTTTTTTTTCAGTTGTATCACTAGAGAGGACATCAGGTGAAATATCAATGAGAACTTGTGGCTGAACCCAGAGGAAAGGATCCATCCATCCATTTTCAACCCACTGAATCTGAACACAGGGTCACGGGGGTCTGCCAGAGCCAATCCCGGCCAACATAGGGCACAAGGCAGGAACCAATCCCGGGCAGGGTGCTAACCCACCGCGGGACACACACAAACACACCCACACACCAAGCACACACTAGGGCCAATTTAGAATCGCCAATGCACCTAACCTGCATGTCTTTGGACTATGGGAGGAAACCCACGCAGACACGGGGAGAACATGCAAACTCCATGCAGGGAGGACCCGGGAGCGAACCCGGGTCTCCAAACTGCGAGGTGGCAGCGCTACCCACTGCGCCACTGTGCCGCCCAGAGGAAAGGATAGATTAGAAAATTCCGACTATAGTATTGTTACACTCGTGAACCATCTGTAAGTGTGTCTGTAGTATTGACAGTAAGAAGTATTTTTTACCACGCTTATTTTAACTTCACCTGTTTGTTGTCTGGTACAAATCTTGTAATCGATATTTAACCCACTTCCTATTGTCCAAATGACTTGAAATTTTGCTCACTTACTCACTTCCTATCACAATACATGAATCAATAAACAGTTTCACTAATTGATTAATTAATCCATGTTAATTTAGAAATGAAATTTTCATGTGAAGAATAGTTAAAGATTTCACCAATAGACGGGGCTAGTAACAGATAGAAATATTAAAGGAAGTGTTAAAATATTGATTATAAAATTATACTAAAACAAACCCAAGACTACTTCTTCTTCTTCTTTCAGATCATCTTCTTCCATATCTTTCTGTCCTCTGCATCTTGTTCTGTTACACCCATCACCTGCATGTACTCTCTCACCACATCCATGAATCTTCTCGTAGGCCTTACTCTTTTCCTCTTGCCTGGCAGCTTTATCTTTAGCATCCTTCTCCCAATATACTCAACATCTCTCCTCTGCACATGTCCAAACCAACGCAATCTCGCCTCTCTGACTTTGTCTCTCAACTGTTCAACCTAAGCTGACCCTCTACTGTCCTCATTTCTAATCCTGTCCATCCTCGTCACACCCAATGCAAATCTGAGCATCTTAAAGTCTGCCACCTCCAGCTCTGTCTCCTGCTTTCTGGTCAGTGCCACCATCTCCAACCCATATAACATAGCTGGTCTCACTACCGTCCTGTAGACCTTCCCTTTCATTCTTGCTGATACCGTTCTCATCCCTTCCACCTTCGCTGTCACTTCCCCTACTTGTTCATATCTTAAATCATTCTTGAGACAGATTGAAGACTTAAGTGCCAGCTTAAGTGAACAATTAAGGAAAACATACTAAGTAATTGCAACACAAAAACTGACTTAATCAGTTTTAACGAGAAAAGATGTCGACGAAAGAAGAGAAGAAGCGGGCTGCTAGGGTGGAGAAAAGGAGAGCTGCTCAGGAAGCAGCAAGAGCATCAACCTCTAAACAAATGAATGCTAAACGTACAGAGAAAGAGGATGAAAACTAGGAATAGTCAAGTCAAGTGTATTCACTGCGTGTTATCATGCAGTGCACTGTTACTGGTGCATTATGGTTTGTGTTTTCTTTGTGTGGCGTAGTGGTTAAGGCTTTGGACTTCAAACCCTGAGGTTGGGAGTTCAAATCCCACTACTGACACCATGTGACCATGAATAAATCACTTCCTCTGCCTATGCTCCAACTGGAAAAACAAAAGAAATGTACCCAGTTGTATCTACCAAATGTAATTTGCTGTGGATAAATGCATCACCATAATAGTAAAACAGTTATGTGCAATGTTCTCATTTTTGAACCAATAATGGAAAAAGCATTAGACTCTAGAACTCTTTATTTCTGGATGAAACTATACAGCTTTTTCTGTTTTTTTTCTCTTTGATGTATTTGTATTAATGAACTCCAAGCCACTGTGTATGTTGTTTTGTGTGACACTAATTGCTCTCTAAATGCGCGGCTCAGCTAGAGACATATTCAAGTATTCTGCACAATGCCAGAGATGAAATCCAAACATTCCACTTGCCAAAAGCATGAAATGCATACTAGGAAATGCTTTCATAATATTCTAATCATGTGCCAGTCCTTTCATATTTATTATGCATTCATGTTAAAAACCTTGTATTTCACTGGATGCACAATGCGAGACCTTGAATGACAGTCCTGATAATGAGTAGTTCCTTCTGGGACTTTTTTTTTTTCAAATATAAATCAGCAGATGGCCTAATCCACGTTTGTGTGACCAAAGCATCACATTCATTGTTAATTAATGCACATCTTTTATTTTCCCTGCTGATAGCTTATTCATTTTGGACTAGTAATAAACTGTAAGACTCTTACGTTCGTGACTTCAAATCTCTTCTGTAACTAAGTAGCGCAGGTGTGATTTCCCTTAGCAGCCATCTGGCACTGCACCATCACTGCTGGGACAGGCAGCCTCCTTCTGTGCAACCTTAGCAGCATTAGACTAAAGAGGAGAATTAAGAAACAGCTTATTAAAACATATCTCATTTGGCATCTAATTGTCACTCTTCTAATGAAGACGATATATCTTGATGTGATCTCTTTAGTGCAGAATGATGCATGAAGGCCAGGACTACAAAATAATAAATATTCCCAATATTCACGCTTTAATTATCTAATAAACATGGAAATGCTTTTATATATATATATATATATATATGTGTATATGTATATATATATATATATATATATATATATATATATATATATATATATATATATATATATGTCATATGAAAAAGTTTGGGAACCCCTCTTAATTCTTTGGATTTTTGTTTTTCTTTGGCTGAGCTTTCAAAGTAGCAACTTCCTTTTAATATATGACATGCCTTATGGAAACAGTAGTATTTCAGCAGTGACCTTAAGTTTATTGGATTAACAGAAAATATGCAATATGCATCATAACAAAATTAGACAGGTGCATAAATTTGGTCACCCCAACAGAGCTATGACATCAATACTTAGTTGAGCCTCCTTTTGCAAATCTAACAGCCTCTAGACGCTGTCCTCCTATAGCCTTTGATGAGTGTCTGGATTCTGGATGGAGGTATTTCTGACCATTCTTCCATACTAAATCTCTCCAGTTCAGTTCAATTTGATGGCTGTCTAGCATGGACAGCCTGCTTCAAATCATCCCATAGATTTTCGATGATATTCAAGTCAGGGGACTGTGATGGCCATTCCAGAACATTGTACTTCTCCCTCTGCATTAATGCTTTTGTAGATTTCGAACTGTGTTTTGGGTCATTGTCTTGTTGGAATATCCAACCCCTGCGTAACTTCAACTTTGTGACTGATGCTTGAACATTATTCTGAAGAATTTGTTGATATTGGGTTGACATCATCCGACCCTCGACTTTAACAAGGGCCCCAGTCCCTGAACTAGCCACACAGCCCCACAGCATGATGGAACCTCCACCAAATTTGACAGTAGGTAGCAGGTGTTTTTCTTGGAATGCAGTGTTCTTCTTCCACCATGCAAAGCGCTTTTTGTTATGACCAAAAACTCCATTTTTGTCTCATCAGTCCAAAGCACTCTGTTCCAAAATGAATCTGGCTTGGCTAAATGAGAATTTGCATAAAACAAGCGACTCTGTTTGTGGCGTGAATGCAGAAAGGGCTTCTTTCTCATCACCTTGCCATACAGATGTTCTTTGTGTAAATTGCGCTGAATTGTGGAACGATGTACAGATACATCATCTGCAGCAAGATGTTCTTGCAGGTCTTTGGAGGTGGTCTGTGGGTTGTCTGTAACCATTCTCATAATCCTACTCATATGCCGCTCCTGTATTTTTCTTGGCCTGCCAGACCTGCTGGGTTTAACAGCAACTGTGCCTGTGGCCTTCCATTTCCTGATTCCATTCCTTACAGTTGAAACTAACAGTTTAAACCTCTGAGATAGCTTTTTGTAGCCTTCCCCTAAACCAGGAGACTGAACAATCTTTGTTTTCAGATCTTTTGAGAGTTGCTTTGAGGATCCCATGCTGTCTCTCTTCAGAGGAGCGTCAAAGGGAAGCACAATACTTAAAAGATCTTAAAATATAACTTAATTTCTAATTACCCTAGATATATCACAAACATACAAAAAAATATTTTTAGGACAAGACATAACCCTACATAATCCATAACTCACACTATAGAATTTATCTAAATAGGTCAATTCCTAATATATATATATATACAGTATATATAAAACACTGCACAACAAAGTTTTTGCTTCTTGAATACTGTTGCGTGTTTCTTACAGATTTTTGGGTGCTGATCACAAATATCACATCACGTACCGTTTCAGAGAAATCTTCAGTTTTGTCATGATTTTTTCTTATATTTGTATCCAAACATTTTCGCTCCCGTAAGTGACTTATCAACAATGGTTTGTGCAGCCTGGGCATGTCCAGGTATGGAATCAGGGTAGGTTGGAAGCTGTTCTGTGAAGGTTGACATCCTGGGCAGGTCTGAACGAGCTTGACGCTGTCTCAGCATGCTATAAAGGTGGCTTGCATACAGCAATCCTGCTCATTTGGTTAATATAGATAGTCAGTGTGTATGTATAGTATCAGTATAGTAAAGTATAGTATCTGTAGCAATATAACAGTAAGTAAGCTTGATGCTATAGATGTTTTGGTGTCAGTGATATGTCTCGTCAATGTCGTAACAGCCGCGATACATTCTGCTATATCTGTGGCAAATATACACTTGCGCCTCAGAGATGTTGGATGACTGCTCTTGTGAAGAAAGCTTATCATCTGTATTTCAGCTGCAAAATTGGTGATCAAGTCAAGGAATGGGCGCCTCACATTTGCTGTGTGACATGTGCTGTCAGTCTGAGAGCCTGGCTCAGAGGCACTCGAAAGACGATTCCGTTTGCTGTTCTGATGATATGGCGAGAACAGAAAGACCATGTGATGGACTGTTACTTCTGTTTGACTAATGTGTCTGGTTTCTCTGCCAAAAACAAGAAGTCAATTGAATATCCTAATCTACCTTCAGAAATGAGACCCGTGCCACATGATGACAGTCTTCCAATTCCAAAACCTCCAGAGGACTGGACCTTAGATGAACCAGATGAAGAAAATGCAATGCAGGGTACTGACAGTGACATTGACCCGGATTTTGAACCGTGTTCATGAGGCGATCCACTTCTGATAACACAGTCCGAATTGAACGATTTGGTCAGAGATTTGGGTCTATAAAAAGCAAAAGCTGAGCTGTTGTGTTCAAGACTTCAGGAATGGTGTTTGCTGTCACCAGGTATGAAAATTTCTGTGTTTCGAAGCCGACATCATGATTTAACCAACAGTTTCTGTTTCTGTTGTGACATTGAAGGATCGTTCTCGGCCTTGGGTTGTGATCACAACCCGGAAGAGTGGCGTCTCTTCATTGATTTGTCAATGTTAAGCCTGAAAGCTGTTCTGCTTCACAATGGCAATGTTTATCCTTCAGTACCTGTTGGCTATGCAGCACACATGAAAGAAACGTATGAGAATATGGAACTGGTGCTAAAGCACGTCCAGTATAGCAGGTACAACTGGAATATCTGTGGAGATCTTAAAGTCGTTGCCCTGTTACTAGGACTGCAGCTCGGATATACAAAGTACTGTTGTTTCATCTGTGAATGGAACAGCCGTGACAAAGAGTCGCACTATCCTCGACAGAACTGGACACTCTGTAAAAAGTTAGTTCCCGGACAGAAAAATGTGGCACATGAATCGCTTGTCGACCCAGCAAAGTCGACCCTACTAATAACCTACAAAGCCTTAAACGACCTTGCACCAAACTACATCAGTGACCTTCTCCATCACTATGTGCCTGTCCGCCCACTAAGGTCCTCTGATTCTGGCAATCTTGTTGTACCCCACACTAATCTACACTCTATGGGTGACAGGGCCTTGAGCTGTATAGCACCCAGACTCTGGAATGACCTACTGAAATTAATCAGATCAGCTGACTCCATGAATTCTTTTAAAAAACAACTCAAAACTCATCTGCTCAGGAAGGCTTTTAGCTCTACTTGACTTTATTACCCTTCTCTCAGTCTACCTCCATGTCAAGATGATCATGTAACCTGTATGTGTGTGTGTGTGTGTGGGTGTGTGTGTGTGTGTGCTAGACCATCAGTTATGTTGTCTGTTAGGCTTTTTTTTTCTGTGAATTCACTGTCTTAATCTTCTTTATTTATTTATCTGGTTTGTAAAATGCTATATACTGTATACCCTGCCATTCTATCTTAAACTCTGTGAAGTGCCTTGAGCATGGGAAAGGCGCTATATAAATAAAATGTATTACTATTATTATTATTATTATGGAAGGCAACTGAAGGGCTCAAAAAGGGATAATTCCATGCCGGTCCAGGGGTTGGTGGAGTGCACTGATCCTTCCTCTTTTTCATCCCCAGAGCAACCACGGAAAATTCCGCCTGGAATCGATGACATCACTTCTGGTTCTGGGCTTGATGACATCACTTCTGGTTCCAGCCCAGGAGACATCACTTCTGGTCCCTGCCAGAATGATGTCATTTCCCCTGCCTGATTTTAAAACCTCCATGTTTTCACTGTTTGGACTGTTCTGTTTTGGACTGATGTCTGTCAAGATCTTTTCATTTATTGAACCAAACCCTCATCTTTGGTAGTCTATTTCAAGTATACGGGCGGCTGCCCCCAAACCTTTTCCTATGTTGCATGAATCTTTTTACACCTAATACAAAAAAGTGGCAATAAGATCATGAGATGGAACAGAATCAGAAGAAAACTAGGATGAAAACCAGGAGGACAAAGAATCATGAAATGGTAGGGTTAACTCTCAGTAATGAAGCAAGCAACGATGTCTAGAGTCGTAAATCAAACAGAAGCACCAAATAAACTCAAATTAATCTAAACATTCTTTGATAATGAATGATTTGTCATGCTAGTTTAAAAAGCATAATGTTAATGATGACATATGAAACGACTTCCTAGACCACGCTCCTTTAAGAACTGGGACCATCAAAACTGAGGTAAGGTAAAATGTATTGTGATGGATTGCTGGCTTCATATTCCGGCCCTCACCCCCAGGCCGCCAGGAGGAGCTCCTTCGACAGCATGGACGTGCCCCGAATTCCAGCAGGGCCTCATGGACTATGTAGTTTTTATACACAGCCCTGCTGGATACCTTGGGGACCACTGGGAGTCGCTGTCGGGAGGCCCGTGGACTCATATGTGCCCTATAACCTGGAAGTACGTCCTGGTCACGTGAACAGGAAAGATGACGTACTTCCAGGTTGAAGAAAAAGACTTCTACCCTGACCCGGAAAGAATAAGGTGTGAATTTCCCATTGGGATTAATAAAGTATCTATCTATCTATCTATCTATCTATCTATCTATCTATCTATCTATCTATCTATCTATCTATCTATCTATCTATCTATCTATCTATCTATCTATCTATCTATCTATCTATCTATCTATCTATCTATCTATCTATCTATCTATCTAAGGACTTGTGGGTAATGGAACAGGAACACCTCCGGGTCAGGGGGTATAAAGGACTCTGGGAAAGCCCAGTACACTGAGCTGAGCTGGGAGGTAGGGTGGCGAAGTGTCTGGGAGAGGAGGATTGGTATTGTGATTGTAGTGAAAAGTGTGTATTGATTATATGAGTAGTGTGGAGTGGAGGGTGCTTAGTGCACGTTATTGTTATATAATAAATAATAATCGAACTTTTACCTGGTGTTTGGAGTGGTACCTGAGGGTTCAAGGGAGCACTAATATGCTCTACTGCTACAGTATTAATAGCAAAATAAACTTTATTCTAAAACCCAAACACACATACAAAACTGATCTCTGATATCAAAAACCTCCAAAGGAAAAAAAGGAAATTTACATGAAAAGTGCTGTAAACAAAAAAAAAAATAAAAAATTAAGTTTTTGCTGAAGACAGAACTGGTGTCAAACAGTACTAAGGTGTTGATAAGTCCCTACATCAACAGAAATAAGGAGGTCATTCATAACCCTGCTAAGGGTACGTTGGATGTTGTTTGTTGTGGTAAAACCAGATTGGAAGGGGTCAGTTCAATTTTGAAGATACAGAAGAGTGTATAATTGAGCAGAGTCAACACGTTCAGGAGTTTGAGAAAGAAATATAACACAGTCGGTTGTCGACCTACGACCTTTGCACTTTGCGACTGTCCAATTTAGCATTGCTACTGTGTCTCACATCTGGCAGTGGGAATATTGCCAAGATGAGCATATTACAGTTTTTGGCATGTCAGCTCTTTTCTTTCTACTACAGTATATCTAGTCAGCGTTGCCATATGCTGTGACTCATTCATCTCGTTCTCACTTTATTAACTACATCAGTTTCAACTATGTTCAGCAGTATCGACTATGTTCAGCAGTTTTGACTACGTTCAGTTTATTATCGACAGTAATAATAAATTATAACTCTAACAATCAATACTAAACAATAAACTCAAACAATAAACACCTATACCAGTGTCCTAAACAGTCCAGTTTTGTCCTACCAGGATCCTGATGCATTATGTAGGGTGTGTGTATCAAATCAGCTGAAACACACACGGACAGGCAGGCATAGGACAGCACTATCATCCAGGCAGAAAACTGCAATCCAAGGTGGTCAAATTGGTCAAACAGATGATCACAATCCCCACAGCGTCTTCAAGGTTCCTTTTAAAAGGTCCTGCCTGCTTAATCTTCTTCCCAACAGCCCCTGCACCCTCCAAAGTTGTCCAATTGTGTTATCTAATGCCAGGGCCTCTAGGAGCTGTAGGAATTTGAAGCAGAACTGCTACAACTTAATGGACTTACTATACAGCATTATATTTAGGGTCATGTTTAAAGAAATATCAGCGATCAGTCAGAACCGAGCACTGTCGTCCATTGACGACCGTCTGCATAAGAGATTGGTCTCTCTGACTCTGAATAGCCCGGCAGTCCATTGCAAAGCTCACAAACTATCACATCAGGCCAGCAAAAGATTTGAGATGTGAGAGCACTCAACGAAAAACCACAATGTTCTGTGCAAAATTTATTCTAGAGAACGACTGGGCCAAGAACTGAACTTACACTTCCTAAAGTTAAATGCCAAAGCACGATTAACTCATATATTTGTATTACTTTCAAATAAATTCTTTAATAAGCCATAGATAGATAGATAGATAGATAGATAGATAGATAGATAGATAGATAGATAGATAGATAGATAGATAGATAGATAGATAGATAGATAGATAGATAGATAGATAGATACCTCAGACTTTGGATTGGATTGGAAGTGATATATTTTCTTTTTCATTTTACACATTTATATGGTTTCCAATAAATACAAAAAATGGTAGTCAGTATACTATATTGTGAGTTTTAAACTTGTAACAGAAAACGCATGAAGGAATATATTCCTTGGATATTTGTACATGTCCCTTTTTTTCATAACTGAAAAGGATTACATCTACTGTGTCATTTCTATTGCAGAAATTGTTTTTACCCTGGTAGGAAGCTGACCTGTCATTGAACACTGTTCATTTAATCCATGGGAGAAATATTTTCATGCAACAATGTGAAAGATCAGCAGGTATTAATAGCCTAATAGCAAACCTGCTGAGACTTGGACTTACAGTAGTGACTGAGTCAGATGGATTGCTCAGCATGATAAGTGAGGCCAAAATTATTAAGTCCATGTATGCATCGTGTACACTGTTTATAATGTTTGCACCTCAACTTGTGTATTGCTTTGCATTTTGCGGATACTGATTTGTACTGTAAACATTTTATGATGTAAGATGTAAACTGGTTGAAGAAAATACAAAAATCTATCTATCTATCTATCTATCTATCTATCTATCTATCTATCTATCTATCTATCTATCTATCTATCTATCTATCTATCTATCTATCTATCTATCTATCTATCTATCTATCTATCTATCCCTACATCACAGGAGAAGTAAAAACTCGGGAATCACCCAATCACCGATCTCAAATGTTGCCCAACTAATGTCAATGTGGAAATGACTCTCCACTGAAATTTACATGAATTTTCTCTCTCTTACAAAAAGTACTTTCCTAATGCCCAAAGCAAATTCCTCTGTTTGGTGATGTTTACATCAAGACAGTTGTGATTACCATCATAACGCATACCTCCTTCCGCTTTACAGGTAGGTACTCACTTTATAATTATTGTGGTGCCATAAACTGGATGCATACTGGATGATTAAAAGATGTAAAAATAATTTCAGTGTGCTCTGTACTTTTAATAATCATGACCTATAAACTTTTTCATGCCAAGGCAATACTATCAGTATCAATGGCCACCTCAAGTAAAGAAACCTCACATATAATATCTTCTTTAAGAGCTGTTTGTTGCCTGAATGATAAAGTCCTCTACGTTTCCTTGCCCCTCTACACTAGCTGACCCAACTTTTCATTTTTCAGTAATTTAAGGTGTGGTCAATGGAAGGACTGCAGGTCCACAAGTAGAAATATTGGGGTGCCAACCCGGTTATCCCTGTTTAATCAAATGAAGAGTGTAAGTAAAACACACATTCCATGGCACTAGAGGTTGGGAGCATGCGCTGATAGCGTGTTGCCACACTCACCACACGATGACCCACCTGGATTGGGATCCGAATGAAGTGGGTGACACCTCAGCACCACACTTGAACTGTAGAAACGAACAAAAAGGGTTTCCTTAAGCTTGCGAACCTCTCTTGCCTTTGCAATGTGTCGTTTAGTCAGCGTGTTAGGAACTCTAGTTCTTGTATCAAGTGATGCATTGTCCCGATGACCATAAGATATATCTGGGGGACCGGAAGGGGCGGAATCAAATGCCCTCACTGGACGTCTTCTCAGCATTGTGGAGGGAACAAAAGATGTTAAGGTTAGTACTAACACTCCCTCTGGATGCAAGGTGGCAGTACATATCTTAGATGAGCACAGAGGATGATCTACTGAAGCACCCATGCATGACCTACGTACACAATATGAAAAAAAAATAATGTTATGAGACTTAACTCAACATAGAGCAGTATGGTGTCTAGAAGACGAGATCTGTGTAAAACAAGAAGCAGCATGGTTGTGAGAATAAGAGAAGACACAAAGACCAACCACCAAATTAAATGAAATCAAGTTTAAGCAAAATGACTCACTGATTGTGAAATAAACTGGAACAAAAACCTGCAGCCACAGGGGGTCCCCAGGGCTGAGTTTGAGATCCACCAATATAGACATTGTTAGGAGTGGCAACATAATAACAGATAAAATGAAATGCAAAAAAATAGGAAATAATAATTGATAACTAACAAATTAAGGAAGACAAATATTGTAGCAATAATTCAGATTACCAAAGAAACTGAAACATCAGAACAATCAGGATGAGAGCAGACCATTCAGCAAAACAAAGCTCGCCAGTCCTATCCACTTAATTCTTCCAAAATAAGATCAAGTTAAGTTTTGAAGGTCCCTAAAGTCCTACTGTCTACCACACTACTTGGTCGCTTATTCCAAGTATCTATGGTTCTCTGTGTGAATAAAAACTTCCTAATGTTTGTGCATAATTCACCCATAACAAGTTTCCAACTGTGTCCCTGTGGTCCTGATGAACTCATTTTAAAATAACAGTCTCGATCCACTTGACTAATTCCCTTCATAATTTTAAACACTTCAATCAGGTCTCCTAATAACCTTCTTTTGCATAAACTGTAAAGGCTCAGCTCTTTTAATCTTAATATCTCATCCCCTGTGGCCCTGAATCAGCCTAGTTGCTCTTCTCTGGACCTTTTCTAGTGCTGTTATGTCCTTTTTGTAGCCTGGAGACCAAAACTGCACACAGTACTTCAGATGAGGCATCACCAGTGTGTTATAATATGCATAATATGAATAAAACATGTATATACTGTAAGATGAAAAAACAAAGAAATGACAAAAATGAAAGCAAAAAAAAAAGGAAAAAAATCAAAGAAAACAAAACAATGTCCATAGAAAAGTCAAAATAGGGAAAACATAAAGAACTTATTTTGCTCAACTGGAAAAATCCTAACCCTCCTCTTTTAAGTCAGTGGGTAACTGATGTTATATTCTAAGTAAAATGGGGAAAAATCTAATTCTCACTTAGAGGACCTGTTCAAAACTTTTTTAAAAACCTGGCAGGATCAAATCAATAACATTTTATAATAAGCATTGTGGGTGCTAGGGGTCACTGTTGACCCTTAAAGCCAACAGATAGACACACAGGATACAGGTTAAAAACACCAAGAAGTAATCTTTTAATTCTCTTCTTCTTAAACAGTGTCTCCAAGCACCACAGCCACAATAAACAGGCAAGTAAATCAAACACCCATAAACAATAATCTTCTTTCTCTTTTCTCCTCCACACCTCCCAGCAAGCTTCGTTCACCACCACCTGACTCTGGATCCCTTGCTAGGTATTCCAAAGTCCTTTATATATTCCTTGACCCGGAAGTGCTTCTGTTCTTCCTTCCACATGACTTGCCACACTTCTGGGTCAGAAAGTGAATTCAAGTTCTTTAATCAGCCCCAAAGACCTTCTAATAATAATAATTCATTACATTTATATAGCGCTTTTCGCAGTACTATCCACACAGGGAGGAACCGGAAAGTGAACCCACAATCTTCCACAGTCTCCTTACTGCAAAGCAGCAGCACTATCACTGTAGGTAAGAATCTTGTCTATCATCTTCGTTTCACAGCACTCCCTGGCGGCACCCATGGCACCCAACAGGGCTGAGATACTGAACTTCAAGTCCCAGGATGCCCTGTGGGACCACTACACTCCAGGGGAGCTGTCATCTAGCATCTTGGGCGAGGCCGTGTCCTTAAAAAGCTCCCTTCCCCCATCCTTCCATCTCAGGGGTGTCCCGTCCGGGTTGAGCCGCCGGCCATCTCTTACAGCATTTATATTGGGGAGAAAGGACTCCTTTCCCTCTTTACTAATCGCAGTTGTTTTAATCTGGCTGTTGGCCTTCCACTCTTGCTCATGTGGGGGGGGTTGATTTGAATTTAGTTTTGTTAAGTTTTGACTTGATTGTATAGAATGTTACATGTGTTTAATAAATTCAATAAAAGAAAGAAAGAAAGAAAGAAAGAAAGAAAGAAAGAAAGAAAGAAAGAAAGAAAGAAAGAAAGAAAGAAAGAACAAATGTCTATCCTGTCCATGTGTGGTGAATGTAATATCCTTTGCCTTTGTGTTCCTGCTTGTAACAGTTGTGTGAGGATCTAAAGCTGAGTGAGGACTCTAAAGCATATTCATATCTGCTAACCTCTGCATTTACAGATATTTTTATTAAGTCTTTGGCTCAATGCAGAGTCCCTGTCTGTTTCAAAGAAGCCACAATCATCTCAATGCCTATGAAGCAAAATCCTCACAGTCTAAATGACGTCAGGCCAGTGGCGCTGACCTGGGTAATAATGAAGACATCTGAACATCTAATTGTTCAGCATCACAGATTATCTCCTTGACCCACGGCTGGCTTTTTTTGCACTTATGGTGTGTAATAATTAAAAAGTCTGACATTAAAACATACTGATCAACAAAATCATTATTTGAAATGCCTTATGGACAGGAAGAGACTCCTTGGGTACCGTTGGTTTGACTTTGTGTTGCTCACGGAGTCCCGAATGAGGCACATTACCTGCACTGTGAGGGAGCATCAGTTACGTCACTAAGGCCATGTGCCGCATTTCCCCGAGGGTGATCCAGCTCGTAAGATCCTCACTGTTGGGGACCCGAGTGGCTGGACCAGGCAAAGGGGTCACCCACGTAACACCTGGCTGTGACAGATAGAGGGTCATTTCCGGAGGGTGGGACTGGACCACGTGTCTGCCCGGGGAGTTGCAAACCGGGATACCAAGTTGTTTCGTCATGTAGTGGGTGCAGCAACGCACTGTACCAGTGCATGCTCCCCAACTTGACTTGACTTGACTTATGGGCAGCAGAATATGACTCTATAAATGTTTCACCTTACTTGACAGGTGTCTGCATTTTGTTGATGACAATTTATCTGCCACTTTACATAGTAGTGAGAGTCATTTGGAGACGTCTGATTCTCTAACATCTCAAATCTGTCACAAATGCTCTTCTTGACCCACTTCAGTTTGCTTACCGTGCCAACAGGTTGGTTGAGGATACAGTGAACATGGCTCTCCACTACATTTTGCAGCATTTAGCCTCTGCAGATATTTATGCCAGATTTCATTCCTGCTTTTAATACAACTATATCAGAACCTCTCCACAGAAAACTTCTCATTATGAATGTAGACTGTGCCACATCTCTCTGGATCTCTGACCTTCTAAGGAACAGATGGTCAGACACTGAAGATGGTTGGGTATCAGTTGGGTTCCCTAACCTTGTGCAAAGGTTCCTATTAGAGTTGTGTTGTGCCTCCTCTCCTATTCTCTCTGTACAACAATGACTGCACCTTCAGTGACCCATCTGTTAAATTGCTGAAGTTTGCTGATGACACCACCCTGATTGGCCTGATCACTGACAGGAAGGTGGATCGGCTGGCCAGGTGGTGCACCCTCAACAATCTTAACGTGAATTTCCTGAAAATGGTAGAAATGATTGTAGATTTTAGAAGACACTCTTCACCTCCTACACCTCTACTTATAAGTGATGTACCTGTCAACAGGGTAGATTCATTTACATTTCTCAGCACAGCTATCATTCACGACCTGAACTGGGGTTAAACCATAACTGCTCTTATCAAACAAGCTCAGCAGCATGTGTTTTTTTCTCTGTTAACTTAAAAAGTTTAAGCCGTCCCAATCAATGCTGGTAAAGTCATCAAAAGCATCCTCACTTCTTCCCTAACATTCTGGTATGGCAATGCTGTAGCGGGGCTACATAATAATAAGCATTTGGTATTTTTTTGTCTGTGCTGAGTGCGTTTTGTTTTCATTGTCCCATTTGCTGTACTATATGTATGTATCAGTAAGTGTTGTCCCCGTAAGTGAAAAGGGGAAGGATGATGAAGGGAGACTGCAACCCACCTGTTGAAACTACCAGTTACATCCGGGACATTCTGTATTTAAACAAGAGGAGTGAAAGGCAAAGGAAGGAATAAGGAGAGAAGAGAGAGAGAGATATGAGAAAGAATAAGAATCATTTACGCATCCGTATATCATCTCATTTCCGTTCATCGTACAATTCCATTACGTGCTTCTGAAGGATCTGGACCATTATCATGACTGCCAGCACCGAGAAACCCCGGCGTTTGGATACTTATCAACCGTTGCTGAGGACACTTACGGTGAGATCGTTTTATGATTTGTTGGGAGGAAGCAATATATCACATCAGCCAATATTCAACTGTTACCAGACTTTATTAGCTGTCGGACTCATTTATCACTTTCATTTCCATTGCTGTTTATCATTCATCTGTGTTTTTGTTTCATGTTTATTTGTTTATTATTTGGGGCAAGGGAGGGTTTTGTAAATATTGTGTTTTTGCATTTAATAATTATTCACTGGTGTCACTGGGTTAGTGGTGGTTTGTGTGCACATATCTTTATATAAAATATGCTACTGTGGCTGTTCGTTTGTCTGTCCAGGATATTAAATCACCTGTAGCTCGCAAACCATTTGACCTACTGACCTGAAATGTGGTACACATATACTACATGACGTCTACTATCCACTTTCGGTGTGATGATTGACCTCCAAGGTTATTCCTCTTTTTATTTTATTTTATTGTAGAATCAACTCTCGGCAGTGGCCAACAAGGCGGCTGTGCGGCGCATGAGTACGGGCGCCGTTCTCATCGCTAACACCTGTTTTATTCTCTATATACCTTCACCCTATTGGAGCTATTTTTAGGAAATTTAACATTTCTTTTCACTGCTATGCTGATGATACACAGGTTTATATTCTCGTCTACAACTCTGCAATGAATCAACTGCACAACTGTCTTTTTGAACTAAGATCACGGATGGCTAATAATTTTCTTGATCTGAATCAGAATAAAACGGAAGTGCTTATAGTAGGCCCATCAGCTAAAGCCCAAATTGGTTTTGGACTTCTCGGCTCTTTCTCTGTCTTTTGCAAACCTCAAGTCTGCAATCTTGGAGTTAACTTTGACAGGAACCTCTCTTTTGAGAAACAGATTAATTCTGTAGTCAAGAGTTGCTTTTTCTAGCTTCGTCTTTTAGGCAAGATCAAGCCTTTTTTATCTTCTAGGGATCTTGAGAAAGCTACTCATGTTTTTATCTTTTCTCGCCTTGATTACTACAACTCGCTGTATTCTGGGATTAGCAAATCCCTGATACACAGGTTACAGTTGGTCCAGAATGCTGCCGCTCGGCTTTCTGGTTGAGGCAAGAAAGTCTGATTCTCTTTCTCCAATATTAGCTTCTTTACACTGGCTGCCTGTCAGTTTTCAAATTGATTTTAAAATCTTGCTGCTAGTTTTTAAATCTTTACATGGGCTTGCTCCTGCCTCTTTATCTGAATTGTGTGCTTTACACCAGCCATCTAGAGTGCTTAGATCTTCTGGTCAGTTGTCTCTTGTTGTCCCTCGTACCAAGTGTAAAACCAAAGGGGACAGACAGGGCCTTTGCAGCTGCTGCTCCTCGCCTGTGGAACTCTTTACCTCATCACATAAAGGAGTCGTCTACAATTGAACTGTTCAAAACAAGATTAAAGACTCATTTCTATTCACTTGCGTTCCGTGACCTTCAGTAATACTGATGGTTTCCTCATTGTGATTATGTGATCTTACTTCTATTTATCCATCCATCCATTATCCAACCTGCTATATCCTAACTACAGGGTCACGGGGGTCTGCCGAAGCCAATCCCAGCCAACACAGGGCGCAAGGCAGGAAACAAACCCCGGGCAGGGCGCCAGCCCACCACAGGGCACATGCACACACACACCCACCACACATTAGGGACAATTTAGAATTGCCAATGCACCCAACCTCCATGTCTTTGGACTGTGGGAGGAAACCGGAGTACCCAGAGAAAACCCAGACAGACACGGGGAGAACATGCAAACTCCACGCAGGGAGGACCCGGGAAGCTGCAAGGCAGCAGTGCTACCCCTGTGCCACCATGCCGCCCACTTCTATTTATTATTTATTTAATTTCTATTTATGTTATTTATGTTAATTGTATGTTTTTTTCTTCTTTTATTGTAAAGCACTCCTATGTTGTTTTAAATGTGCTATATAAATAAATTGACATTGACATTCGCCGTCGCTTCCCCTACCTCTTCATATCTTAAATCATTCTTGAGGCAGATTGAGGACTTAAGTGCCAGCTTAAGTGAAAAATGAAAGAAAACATAATAAGTAATTGCAACACAAACACTGACTTAATCAGTTTTAATGCGAAAAGATGCCAACGAAAGAAGAGAAGAAGCGGGCCGCTAGGGTGGAGAAAAGATGAGCTGCTCAGGAAGCAGCAAGCGCATCAACCTCTGAGCAAACGAATGATAAACGTACAGAGGAAGAGGATGAGAACTAGGAATGCTCAAGTCAAGTGGATTCACTGCACGTTATTGTGTAGTGTGCCATTAGTGGTATATACAGTATATATTATTGAATATTCGTCAGTCTTCATGTGTATTTATATTTATCATTGTCAATGTATCCATTTTTGGTTTTACATATCTGTCTACTGTTTGCTGGTTATTTAGTCGTGTCGGGAAAATTAAGACAATCAGTATGGCTTGTTACCGTCTCAAGAGTCTTCAGACTAATCCAAGGAAACAGTCTTGGTAGTGTTGTGGCCGGTCTGGGTAAGGGGTCAGCCGTTACAATGCATCTGCTCACTCCAAACATAAACTGCAGCGTGTTATCTAAACAAGAGAAAAGATTGTAGGACTGAAACTGGACTCCATTAAAGTTCCGTACGCATGATGGGTCAGGCAATAAGCTGGAAATGTAATCAACGACTACACTCACCCAGGGCAACTTTCTGTTAATGCTTTGAGGTTTGGAAAGGGACAACAATGTCAAATAGAGAAAATAATAAAATTTTAATTACTTCAGACAGGAGACAACATGAGCATCACAAAAAAGTAAAGAAGTGGAAAAAGGAAAGAGAAAGGAAAAGAAATACTGTAGCAGGGTTCAGATCTATTTTTTTAAATTTAACAAACAGAACTGAGTGTGAATTTTCAAATAAGTAGCAAAACAACCTGTCATTGATGTGGACCCCCAAGAACTTGTAGGAAAGGACCACCTCTACATCCTCTCCTTGTACGGTGAACAGACATACTCTTTGGTGGAGCAAAAGTCAATAACCAGTTCCTTGGTTTTGCTGATGTTAAGATGCAGACAGTGGTGGTCCGGCAGAAAGCAGACTGGCCAGCAGCGGGGGTGTGGGGTATTGGGAGTTGGGGGGGGGGGGGTATATGTTTGAACAGAATGGGAAACGGAAGTATTGTTGTGATGGTGGATGTTAATAAAGCAGTTAAGGATTATACATGTGTGGTCACTATGTATGATATAACATTGATAATTTGCACCATGAAACAAAGTTCTCCGCAGGACTCCTCTGTCTCATCTACTTTATCAGTACACGTCATACATGCAAAATCATCAGAGAATCTCTGCAAGTGACTTGTGAGAGAGAGGTTGGGAGCATGTGCTGATTACAGCACGTTGCCGCACCCACCACATGGCAAACCACCCCAGATCGAGATCCGAGTGCAGCCATCCAACGGGTGACCCCTCAGAACCCAAATGAACAGTGTGAGTTTTTTTTGGGTGGCTGGAGTGCCAATCCTGCCACCAACCCCCGAGCAGGTCCTCCAGCTTGCAGGGCTGGAGGCAGATTAACGTCATACCCAGGATGGACTAACGTCATACCCAAGTGACTTGACCTGCTGTTATACCGTATTTATAGTCAGAGGTGTACAGAGTGAAGAGAAAAGCAGACAGACCTGTTTCTTGTGGTGCTTCAGTGTTGCTCACACAGTCCTTGATTCTCACAAACTGTGGTCTCTCTGACAGATAGTCCATTATTTTTATTTAGGTATATTTCTTAGAATATAATAGTTTTTCTGTGATAATTTATTTTCTTTAAATATATTGTCTACCTACTGTACATTAGAACAAAAGAAAAAATTTTGATGACAACAGGCTATTCAGACCAACCAGCTCACCTGCACTATACACCTTGCTTGTCCAAAATTACCTTATATTGAGATTTGAAGGTCCCTAAAGTCCTACTCTCCACCACATTACTAGGCATTTTATTCCATGTGTCTATGATTCTTTGTGTGAAGTAAAACATTTCAACATTTGTGTGAAATTCACCCTTGATGACCATGTCCCTGTGCTCTTGTAGCAGAATTTATTTTAAAGTAACAACTGGAATCCTCTGTACTAATTCCTTTCATAATTTTAAAAACTTCAGTCATGTCTCATGTCTCTTAATGTACGTTTCCTTAAACTGAAAAGGTTGAGCTCCTCTGAATCAGCCCGGACACACTCATCTGGACTTTCTCTTGTGCTACTATGTCTTTTTTATAAGTGGAGATCGACATTGAACACAGTACTCCAGCATAGCCTCCCTTGGCTTGTGCTCTACACGTCATGCTGTGTAACCTCTGTGGGAAATAGCCCGGACACAGACAGACGGACATCATTATGTCACCCAACACACGTTTATTCTGTACACTATTTACAAAGTCAATTGATTGCACAACCCGGTGCTGCAGCACCAATCACCCCAACAGTCCAGGCCTCTGTCCACAATATGCCTTCAGGCCGCCTCCTTCTCTCTTCTCTCTCTCTCACGTCCTCTTCCACCCGACTCCAGCCTTGATTGAAGGGAGGTGGCCCCTTTTATAGTCATCCGGATGTGCTCCAGGTGGTTCCCGGCAATCTTCCGCTGACACGCCCCTGTGTGGCGGAAGTGCCGCCTGTCTCTCCGGAAGCACTCCGGGTATCTCTTTTCTTCTTCCCCCCTGCACTTACTGGTGTGGCGGAAGTGCTGGGGTCCCAAGTCCTCCAGGCATGGGGACGCCCCCTGGCGGTGACCACGGCCCCTACAGGGTTGAGCTTCCAAGCCCTGTACCCGTGGCCCCCAATATAACCAGGGTGGTCACCCCCTCGTAGTCCACCTGGGTACCACCCCCAGCCACGTGCCACACCTCCTAACATTGTGTTAGCCTTATTGATCATTTCTGTAGGCTGTCTAGATGTAGATCGGTCCTTCTTATAAGGAGTACTTTCAAGTTTCAGTTTCATTCTGTGTTCAGTTAGTTTGCTTCAACGTTCCACTACTGCCATTCAGGTAATGTATGGCTCCCTGGATTGACAATTGCCTTGGCCCTTAACCTCTTGTTAGTGATCTAGCATTAGAAACTGAATGACGGCAAGTCTATTGAAGAATCCTAAACCTCCTAGTTGCAATATGAGTTACTAAAAGTCCTGCTGTTACAAAATGTTATTAAATACAGATAAAAATTCTACACTAGATGTCACTTTCACAAAAAATATAGTTTGAGATCATTAAGCGAGTTGATACACAACGTGTAACTCAGAATTATATTTTGTTCCTCAAGTTAATATTTATAAAGTAAACATAATTTTGGTTGCTTGTTAACCTTACAATAAAATGTAAAGTGACTTGAGAAATTATATAGAATAGATTCATATTAATACTTCTGAGAACAAAATAAAACATTATTGACAATGCAACTCTAGTAGAACAAAGTGTCAAACTGTCATTTTGTGTTTATTTAATGAAAAATAGTTAATTATTTGTATTTCGCTTTGTCATGCATTAGTCATTTAATTTGAATACTTAACTGACTACAAAATAGTGGTGGATCAGACAGGCAGATATTTTCTTTTGTGCCTGGCAAATACAGCTCTATTATGTGAAATGAGTAATTTTACCCATACGCTTCATTTTTGTCTTTTCTTTTGAATAATATTTTGAAAATGGGTAATCAGTATGGTTGAAATTTCTTTTATATCTAATTGGATTATTGAATGCAATTATTAGTCATAATGTTAGCTCAGGCAGTGTGTATTGTGAGGGGGCCACTAATCAATGAATATTTGAATATGCCTTTGTAACTTCATTGCAAGTTATCATTCTTTAAATACTGTGAAATGTCAAGTGTGGCGGGCAGCCAGTTCCCATGCCCGGCCGGGACGCCCCTTCTACACATGTTCTGGGGGAGCAATCATGGACTGCTGAATACCTTCCCCTGGGATCGCTTGGTGGCAGCCTCCCTGGCTGACGATGGTGCCTCAGTTTCCCACAGGGCTCCATGGGAGATGTTCTCCACAGGCCTGTTGTGATCTTGGGTGGCCTCCAGGGGGTGCTGCATGGGTCCCTGAGCCAGCTTGGACAACTCTACAGCCCCGCCCGGAAGTGCAATCAGAAGCAGGTGATCAAGCACCTGGAGCACTTCCGGGTGGGCTATAAAAAGGGCCGGAAACCACCACTCAGAGCCAGAATCGGGAGGAATAGGATGAGGTTGCCAAGGTGGAGTGGTGGTGCCAAATGGGAGTGTATTTGTGGTTTTGATTTGTGCTTACTTGGACTGTGTTGTGGCTGGGGGGTTCACAGGGAAGACATGCCCGCCAGCTGAAGAAAAATAAAAGTCCTTTGTGTTTTTATACGTGTCTCAGTGTGAGTCTGTGTCGGGTCGGACGCTATACAGCGTGCTTATCACACAACACATACCTTGTCACACACGGGTGCCTTGGGGACAACTTAAAGTCTTTGAGTTGGTAATTCCTCGCTGGTCCGCAAAGTAGAGCTTTTTACTAACACCTCTTCTCTTCCTCACGCTACAGATCAGATAATTGACAGCCCTAACACCTGTGACATCACTTATAGTGTCCATCCCACTGGACCCACCTCTTCCTGCCTGGCCTGTACTTAACCGGAAGCGCCAACATCCTGGAGAGTCTATAAAGACATCTTTTTGCCCTTATTAAATGGGTTTATAACTCCTATCTCTTTTATACGAGGACAAGACAGAACCCTTTATTCTGCTGGAATCCCACCACTACCAGGCAGGTGGCACAAGTGCATTGAGAAGGGAGGAGACGACATTGAGAAATGACATGATCAGTCTTCTTAAGGTTCATTCCAATTTCTAATAACTCCCATTTTCTAACTTTAGCTTGAATCCCCCTCGTATATTTTAATGTCAAGCATTTTGGCTACATCATTAAATGTTGTTTTAAATGTACTTTATAAATAAATGGACACTGACACTGTTATTCATTGCAAAATGGATTGCATCAGAGTGAAGACCTCTGAAAACAACTGCAGGGGCCAGGCTGAGAGATGTCAATCAGCGAGGTGTGACAATTCTTACACATTACCTTCACAAGGGGCAACTGTGTCAGGTATCGAAGCTTTCCATGAAAGGCAACAGTCTTCTCGTTTTGAGCAGCTAAGATGCTGTACAGTAGTGACATTTACAGGGAACTAGTGGACGTTGCTGAACTACTTGAGTTAAACTTACGAGATCAAGTCAAGATAAGTCAAGTGACATTTTGTGATTGAGCTTCATTACACATTTAGGTAACACTTTAGTTTAGGTAGTTTAGACCTTAACAAAAAGGGGTCTTCATAACACTTACAAAGCATCAGTGAAGTGCTGATTCATTTCTGCAATGTGACCAACCAACAAAACGTCACTTTGGTGTGGTCTGAGGTGTCTTAACTGAGACACATTCCTCTTGATATTCCATATTGAGTATAAAACCTGTGAATCATTCATATTAACAAGTCATTTTGCCATCATGTCAATACACCGCACTGCACATACATGAATATGGGTAACTAATCTGATGTTTTATAAGAAGACTAAAAGAAGCCTTTGTTAAAGTCTTGTTACATAAGAATACAATAACAATAAATGCATTTTTGCAGTACCTAAGCTAAAGTGTTACTCAAATTTGAATCACTTAACAGCCCCAGTTAAAACAAATCTGTGCCTTTAGGTGTACTCAGAATGTAACTATCCATCCATCCATCCATTCATTTTCCAACCCGTTATATCCTAACACAGGGTCACGGGGGTCTGCTGGAGACAATCCCAGCCAACACAGGGCACAAGGCAGGAAACAATCCTGGTCAGGGCGGAAACCCACCGCAGGACACACACACACACACACACACACACACCAAGCACACACTACAGACAATTTAGAATCGCCAATCCACCTAACCTGCATGTCTTTGGACTGTGGGAGGAAACCCACTCAGACACGGGGAGAACATGCAAACTCCACGCAGGGAGGACCCGGGAAGCAAACTCGGGTCTCCTTACTGCGAGGCAGCAGCACTACCACTGTGCCACTGTGCCACCGTGCCACCCAGAATGTAACTAGTACATGGTAAAGTTTGTAATTGCATTTTTTTTTATTTTATTGATTTTATTAAAATCAAATAATATTCCATACAAATAACTCCAGTTTTACAAAAATGGGTTTGAAACAAATCAACCCCCATCTCTGAGAAAGAGAGCTAGGCCAGCAGAGTAAAACTTTAAGCTAGTAAAAATATGTAAATAGATAAATTAATAAATGAATAAAGATAAATGGAGTAAAAGAGGGGAGAGAACCTGCTTTCTCAATTTAAATGCTTATTCTAAAATGTTATTTATCAGATCCTGCCAGATTTTGAAAACGTTTTGTACAGATCCTCTGTGCAAACTTGATTTTTTCCAATTTCAATACTTAGAATAGGAGAGTTAGGATTCTTCCGGTTGAGCAAGATAAGTCTACGTGTCAATAGTGTAGTGAAGGCCATTCCAGTTTGTTTGTCCGTCTCCACTTTCAGCCCCTCCGGAAATCCACAGCTGTTAATGGGTCAGGAGGGATTGCGACACCAAGGCTGTCTGAAATTGCATTTTACCTGAGAACTTGTCACAATGTACACCACGGGTGTCGAACTCCAGTCCTGGAGGGCGGCAGTAGCTCAGGTTTTCATTCTAACCATCCTCTTCATTAGTGACCTTTTTTTTTGCTGCTAATGAACTTCTTTTGCCTTAGTTTTTATTAACTTGACTCAGGCCATAAGTCGTTTGTTTTTCCTTAATTAGCAGCCAATCAATAATGAGACACAAAACAAGGACCAGCTTCACAATAGATGAAAATAAAGAAAGGTGAAGGTCTCGGTAAGGTTGATCTCTCAGGTCACCAAAACATGTTGATGATGTTCTTAGAAAAAACAGAAAAATCAACGGTTTTGGAAATGTCTTCTGTGGCAGAATGAGAGCAGCAACAAGCTGTGGAATTAAATAACGAGTTTAATTAACAGCAAGAATGAGCTTCTCATTAAGAGAATGGCTGGAGTTTGAAATCCCAATTTATCTAGTAATCTGTTGGCTCGTTTCACATTTTATTTCTGTTTGGCTGTCATTTAATAAAGAAAGGAATAAATTCAGAGGACTGAATTCTTAAAAACAGGGCTATTAAAATTATGGAAAAGGAGTTAATTAGCAGTGAAAACTGCTCAATGGTTAGGAAAAGGGTTAGAATGAAAACCTGCATCCACTGCGGCCCAACAGGCACGGAGTTCCCCACAATCAGTGTAGAGTGCTATACAAAAGTTAACAGAATTGAGCTGAATAAATAAATGAATGTGTGGAAGGACAAACTTCCTGCTGCCTTACTGAATGATCCCCAAACGTTGTTTCTCCGTCTCTATCTATATTTGCCTTCTTTCTCCCATATAATATAAGGATGTTGTACTGGTTAAATAAAAACAATTACCCTGCCCTCATACTGTACATGTGTTTCGGTGACAGTGACCTGTAAGATGCTGGATTCCTGCGTTGAGTACGGCGTTTTCAGAATAGGTTCATGGATTCACGGATGGTTAATTGATAAACAAATGTAATCATTTTTAGATAGTACTGGATATATTTGCACAGCAAAAATTAGAACCAGAAATAAATTGTTCCATATATTTATAACATACTTAATTTCTGAAAATTGTACAAAAAATGCAATTTTCTATACTGATCTTGATGGACCAAGTGAATAGTGCAAATTTCCTTTTTAATTTCAGTTCAGATTAAAAAACAGGAAGCATGCTGCTTGGTTTATGACATACATGTTCTGTATGAGCTCACTTAGGTGGTACAAATTAGGAGAAGTGCTTGATGTTGGCAATCTGCTTCCGAAAGCGCATCCCCGAATGCAAGAATGTGAACAATCTGTCTTTAGGCACGCACTGCAGACGAGACGCTGAGATTGCTGTGATCATTTCAGCTAGGAATGATAACTTGGTCTCAAGGTAGTGTCTACTCATTTAGCTGTTCTATAATAAAACCTGAAGAGCCATGAATCTTTTTCTTTTTCATTTTTCTCATGCCCAAAGTACAAAATTACCAAATGAATCGCTTCAGAATAATTTGGAATGCCACTTGTCTTTACGACTCAATTTTTCTTTCCTCCATTTACAATTACTACGCTGTTGTCACAGTGTGCTATCTGTTGTTTGGATGGCTCAATGTGCACCATCAGGGTTGGATTAACCATTAAGCAAAATAAGCACGTGGCATCAAGGGAAGGGGGGCACCACAGAAATTTTCCATTGTTAGATTTATTTACCAAGGACCATATGGTGCAAAATTGAGAATGGTGCTGCTGAACCAGATTCCACAAAAGGGGGGCACCCATATTAAATGAAAAAATTACATACATATATATACAACTGTAAAAATAATAATAAATAGTTAAAATAGAAGTTAATGATACATATTTATCTTGGGAATACAACAAAATTAGAATCTGGTAACTGTCCACCGAGGCTCACGTGATCATTTTTGTCTTGGTCATGTCGGCAGTCCCGTTCAGTCGTTCAGTACTGCCGAACTTTATAAAATAACTATACAAGACTCATCAGACTGGACGGCCAGCGCAGACTCCACCATAGAAAACCCAGGAGGGGGTAGGCGGCCGGTTGGCTGAGGTCTCCAGGACTGGGACTTCATTTTTGAATTTCTCTTTTACTTTTTTAATCTCCACTGTTGTCAACTGGCCATACACAATCAATTAATTAATGGACAGATATTGTTGGATTCCATTCTTATTTAATCAGTTTCTACCTTGTTTTCTGTGAATTTTAACAAATCTGTATTTATATGTTTGCGGTGGGCTGGCGCCCTATCCAGGGTTTGTTTCTTGCCTTGTGCCCTGTGTTGGCTGGGATTGGCACCAGAAAGACTCCCGTGACCCTGTGTTATGATATAGAGGGTCGGATAATGGATGGATGGATGTATTTATATGTAATAATAATCAGTACAATGGTTATTCACCTCTGTGCAGTGTACCAGTTGATATGCGGGCTAACTTATTTATGAATATGGAGGATTCACAGGCCATATGTTGAAGTAGATAGATAGATAGATAGATAGATAGATAGATAGATAGATAGATAGATAGATAGATAGATAGATAGATAGATAGATAGATAGATAGATAGATAGATAGATAGATAGATAGATAGATAGATAGATACTTTATTAATCCCAAGGGGAAATTCACATACTCCAGCAGCAGCATACTGATACAAAAAACAATATTAAATTAAAGAGTAATAAAAATGTAAGTTAAAAACAGACAATAACTTTGTATAATGTTAACGTTTACCCCCCCAAGGGTGGAATTGAAGAGTCGTATAGTGTGGGGGAGGAACGATCTCCTCAGTCTGTTAGTGGAGCAGGACGGTGACAGCAGTCTGTCGCTGAAGCTGCTCCTCTGTCTGGAGATGATACTGTTTAGTGGATGCAGTGGATTCTCCATGACTGACAGGAGTCTGCTCAGCGTCCATCCCTCTGCCACGGATGTCAAACTGTCCAGCTCCGTGCCTACAATAGAGCCTGCCTTCCTCACCAGTTTGTCCAGGCGTGAGGCGTCCTTCTTCTTTATGCTGCCTCCCCAGCACACCACTGCGTAGAAGAGGTATGTAAAATACAATATGTAAATATATATAATTATATAATATAAGTATGGAATATGAAGAGAAACACGTCCCACCTAAGCCATTTCTGACCATACCAAAGATGCTTTACAGGTGTTATTAGACAAAAGAAGTCGGTTTTAAGGTCTTATTACAGAAGGGTAAAAGGGTCATCCTCTATAGAGGTTTTTAAAAGTCGGCTTAAGACCTAGTTGTCTTTCACTGTGTATGATGGGATTGTGGTGGATGTTACAATTGGTTGTTTTATTAATCACCTTTTATATGATTGTTTGTATTGTGTTTATTTTAATGCTTTTTTGTACAGCACTTTGGTGCAACCTCTGTTGTTTTAAATGTGCTTTTCTAAATAAATAATCTAATCTAATCTAAGACAATATTGAGTGTGCCTTTCCAAATGTAGACATTTGGTTTCGTGTATTTTCTCAGTTGAAGTATATTAAAAATCCCAACAGAACAACTATACAACAAGGCGGGCTGGATGGCTCACCTCTGCTGGGTACAGAAGCAGATGTGTTACGTAAGATTAGCGTTCAGGATCTGTTCAAAGACTTTGCAATTAGAAAAAGTAAGAGAAAACTTTTCAAATATAAATAAAGTTACTGTAATAAAGTTACACCTTACTGTAGGTTTTGTTTCATTTCGAAAAATACAATTATATTTTATGGTTTATTATTGTATATATTTTGAATTAGATATACTTTATATGGGGGCATCAAAATCTTTTAAGCGCTTTGGGCCTCTAAACATGTTAATCTAGTCCTCTGCACCATTCTGTTACTAATGTTACACTCACAACTTGGCATCTTGTTTATGGTTTAATAATATTTGGCCCAAAATATTTTGTTATAATTTACTAATTGTCACAAGTCGTATGAAAACTGCAGCCATCTGCTGGCATTAAACGACCATAATGCCTTGCTAAAATGGGATAATTCTGAATTGCGCTCATCTTTAGACGTGGACTGTATTAACACTATAATAACGAACCATAGTTTAAGTAAAAAACCTAAACAAAGTGTTATAAATGCAAATAATTTAATTACTATTTTACCGTTAGATGTGCTCTGTATTAGAACTATAACTGGAGATTATAGATTAAGTAAAAAATCTGCACAAAGTGGCATTAAAATGAATAACTTAATTACCGTTTCCAGCTGTCGTAAAACTCTGATTCAACTCTGCTCTTCCGAGACCTAAAATATGGCCTTACTAAATGTTAGAGTGTTAACCAGTAAGACTTTTTATATTAACTACCTTATTAGTGATAGGGAAATCGACTTTCTTACATAAAATGAAACATAGTTTAGCTCTGATGGTGCCGCAGTTTTAATTGTGGCTGCATCTCTGAATTAGAGCTTTACTCATATGGTTCACCAAGGCAAGAAAGGCGCTGATTTAAGTGTAAAGATGTCAAATCTGGTATGCTCGTGTCTTTTGAGTATCTTGCCATTGTTGGTGATTTTAACTTTCATGTCGCTAACCAGTTCAACCTGAAAGCAATATATTTCATGAACCTCCTGCACTCGTTTAATTTCAGCTAGCATGTCAACCAGGCCACAAATAAGGGAGGACATACAATGGATTTAGACATTGCAAAAGGATTAAAAATTGAAGTGAGGCAGGTCGTGGATATCAGTATATCAGACCACTTTGTCATATTGTTTAATGTAGAAATACTGATAAGTACAACTTTCTATCTATCTATCTATCTATCTATCTATCTATCTATCTATCTATCTATCTATCTATCTATCTATCTATCTATCTATCTATCTATCTATCTATCTATCTATCTATCTAATGAGAAGCGTATTGATAAAAAACATTACTTTGATACATCTGCATCTTCAAAGTTTGCTATTGTTCTAAACAATCATTTGCAGTATTTATCACGACAACACTAACAATGTTAATAACAAGGTGGAAAATTTTTATGCTAAGGTAAGAGCTGCAACTGACATAGTCGCCTCTGAAAAGACAGTTAAGACATCCTCCAGTACTGTTATACCCCTGAAAAAACCTAAAGAGTGTTTAAAAACTAACTTGATAATCCATTATGAAAAACTGATGGCTAAAATAACTGAATATAACAACATAGTCTGGCCTGAGAGGCAGTCCTCTTTTTCTAAAACAAATTATAAATGGTAATGCTGGCAAATCCAAGAGTTTTATTCTCAACTTTGATCATCTTCTAAACCCAGCTTCTAAAAACTACTAGCAAAACTTGTGAGGCTTTTGTTATATTTTTTAAACACAAAATTTAATGACATTAGAAATAAATAGTACCTCCCCCCAAAGTTAATCTGACTGAATCCCAGTATTCCATTTTAAGCAAGTTAAATTATTTCACCAGAATAGATCTAACTGAACTTCATACAATAATTTGTCAATTGAAACCCTTGACCCAATACCATCAGGCTTTTTCAAAGATGTCTGTTTTGCTAATTGATACTGTACTTGACATAGTGAACTCATCGTTAGATATGGGGGTCTGCCATTACACAGCTACATGATTACTTAAATAAACTTTCTATTCTTGACAAGTTTCAGTCAGGTTTTAGAACAAATAACAGTACAGAAACTCCACATGGGTAACTGGTTAACTTGCAGGTTAATGCAGAGAGTGGCCATGTATCTGTTCTTGTTCTGTTAGGCGTGAGTGCAGCATTTGACACCATTGATCATAGTATTCTTATAAATTGTCTTAGACGATGGGTGGGCCTCTTCGGCAATGTCTTAAATTGGTTTCAGTCTTACTAACAGGTAGAAAATTCTTTCTTAATTGTGGTGATTATACTTCAGAGACCACAAGGATCTATTCTGGGTCCACTGCTCTTTTCAATCTATATGCTTCCTTTAGGTCAGATTATCTCAAGGCACAAGGTGAGCTACCACAGATATGCACAGCTAGTATTTATCGATAGCACCTGATGACCCTGATGCTCTTGGCTCTGTGATCCTGTGTCTTACTTGTATTTCTGATGAGCAGCAACTTACTTAAACTAAATAAGGAGAAAACAGAAATCTTATTGATTGGCAAAAATGGATATAGTGATGGTATTAGAAATAAACTTGATCTCTTAGGTTTAAAAGTCAAATTGGAGGTAAAGGATTTAGGGGTAACTATTGACTCTGACCTAAAATTTAAATCACATATTAATCAGATTAGTAGGACTGCATTTTTTCACTTAAGAAATATAGCTAAGGTTAGACCTCTTATAACTTTACAAGATGCTGAAAAATTAGTTCACATTTTTGTTTTCAGTGAGCAAGATTACTGTAACGCACTCCTTAAATGACTACCTAAGAAAGACATCAATCATCTTGCAGTGGATTCCTTCCCAGAAAATGTACAAGGAAACAACATCGCCAAAAGCCTAGTAAAGGAAGGGTCTAAAAAAAGAGCAGAAAGACAAATCTACCACCTTCAAAGAAGCCAAGACCATCAAGGCAAAACAGCACACAGGTGGCTGCACTAGCACCCATGTTATAAAAGAAATGACCTATACCACCTGCTGACAAGGTTGGAACAGGTGGCCATGTTCAGGGCACAACAGCAAAAATTACAATTTGTACAAAAACTTTTAAATTGGTCAGTCAGATCAGTGCCCATTCCAGCCAGCTAGCCAGGCAACAGCATATCTGCTGCAAGAATGTCTATTGTACAATGCCCTGAGGTGCCAGTTCGGGATGGAACTTCTACTGCAGCCAGGAGAACCTACAGTGCATAAGCAGCATTCATCAGAGAGGCTCACATTTTGAGGAAGAAATTAAATTTAGAGAGATATTTAAGAAAGAAGTCTTGTCCTCAATAGCACCTCTTACAGTCAAGAACCAGGCAGGAGGAGACTCTGTTCATGCATCTTCATAAAGAGGGAGCATTCATCACAGCGGTCTGTTGCAAAATGGAATGGTCAAAGAAATAAGGGCAGAGGTCTATTTTATAAACAACTAAATTAACATAACAGAGCTGAGCAATCACCTGACATTTAGTCTGATTGCTAGCTTACACACCTAGATAACTTATTTAATAAAAGTTTGTTTATTCATACTCTTGTTCTTCTTATATCTTTTAGGTTTATCCATCAACCATAAAATGTTTATGTATGTGACAACTGTCCAGTTTTGTTGTTGTCAGGACATCTGCTCATCTCTTGATTATCCCTTGGTACATTTTGTGTATGACACCAACCTTCCTCTGGTACATCCTTGTCTTTTGTATACTTCTTACATTTCTAACACAAAGTCTTATATATTTCACTATTCAATGCAAACCAAAATACTTAACTACTGTTACCTCTAAATTATTTTCTTACAATCTCCTTTTGAGTGAACAACAAGAAGAATTATCCGAATTTGTGGATATTAAAATAAAGCAACCTTTGGGCTTGTAGTAGTTTTGCTCTTTGGTTCTTTTTTTTTTTTTTGCTTTTGAATCCCTTTCTACAATTCCTGGGTTTTGTTTTGTTTTTAGACGAACGATAGGACTGCTATTTTGACTATCCGCCCATTTTACATTTACCCTTCTGGTGGTCCCCTTTAAACTCACAACTTTAAATTGTTCTTCATACATACAATTGCATATAAAAATGGGAACATGAATGTCACTCCAACCCTTTTCTTCTTTCCAAGTGCTTTCATTACTCATTGCCTGAAACTTCCAGCACCAATGCAGGTGTCTAAATATCCGCATTGACTTTGTATGCGAATGTCAGCCACAAGCAATTCCTCCATCACAGCACATAATCGGAAATTTCTTGGCAATTCCAATATACTCTTGTTACCACACTTACATAATAAAGAAGTGAGAATAGAACAAAAGCCTATCAAAACGCTAGTTATTAAGTTCAAGAGGCTTCATTTTATTTAACATCTGCAAAGATTCTAGTGGCTTTTAAATGTAAGTCTACAGATTTCATTTCTCATTTAAATTAGTTAAGCTCTCGACTTCATTGCTTTGAGCTTTTTCCAAGGTAAAAATTACTATGTTTTTTTTGCTTGCAAGGTGTTTGATGTTTGTCCTTTAACTGACACCACATTATTAATACAGTTATAAGTTTTTTTTCCAGCCTTTGGAGACTTAAGTGTAGTATGCTAGGGTCTTTTAACCAATAGTGTTATACCAAAGCTAAATAAAAATACATAGGACAACAACTTGTGATCAAGAAGTCATAAGCTGAACAAATGTAATGATTTAACATGCATACCAGATTAATCCAAATAAGGGTCTTGAAGGGATGGAACCTATCCCAATCTTTGACATGGCACCAGCCCATCTTAGAGCCCAATCACAGACAAATCTACATTCCAGTGGGGTTAATTCAGAATTGGCAAATTACCAAACATGCCCATTGCAACTTATAAACATCCGTTGTCCCTAATGACCTCCTGATTGATACATGCACAATTCATGTATACAGTAACTGACGATAATTAAATGTACACACATGATAGAAAAGTCAACAGCACAGTGATATTCCAGATATGGTGGGAACAAAGAAATTAATTCAAACATTTATTTCTAGTAGAATTGGCTACTGCAATGAGTTATTCAGAGGCTGCTCAAATCATTCTACATGCAGCTTTTAATTAATTCACAATGCTGCAGCAAGAGTCATTACAAGAACTATAAAGATTCACAGAGGAAAGCCCCATTCCCCACCAGGTACTTTGAGCGTTAACAGGAGTCGCCTTGTCTCTTATAAATGTATCACCAACAGCACCCTTGTATGTGGTCCTTCTGGTAAATTCAATGTTAAACATCAAACATAAATATTAAACATTCATTAGACTTGCCAGTCTAAAATTCTTAATCAGGACATTGTTTGTAGGAAGTGTTCAGCCGTTCTACAGATGAGAAACATGGAGACGACTAGTAGAACATTTCAGGAAGGACGCTCGAGCCGTTAAAACCAATGACCTTACAAAGCCTATTGTAGATCACTTCACATTCCTTGATCATAGCCACACTAATGGCTCTGTTTGTGTTCTTCAACAGGGCTTCAAAGACACTTTCCAAAGAAAAACAGAAGAAATTCTCAGCCTGGGATCACATACACTATTTCTGCAGGTCTTAATGACCAACTAAATTTTTAATCTCTCCATTCATCTTCTCTAATGGCAGCTTTTACTCACTAACTCTCAACTTTTCTTCTTTCATTTGACCTAACTTTGTTTCCTCCTTCACCTCCATTATATTTTATCTGCTTCTTCTTTTCAGTTGCACATGTGATGAAGGATAGATAGATAGATAGATAGATAGATAGATAGATAGATAGATAGATAGATAGATAGATAGATAGATAGATAGATAGATCTTTATTGTCATTGTCACTTTTACAAAGTACAACCACATAACTCTTTTTCTTTAGTTGTTACTTTATTTATCGATAGTGCCTGATGACCCTGATGCTCTTGGATCTCTGATCTAATTGCCTAGCAATATTTCTGAATGGATGAGTAGTAACTTTCTTGAACTAAATAAGAAAAAAAACAGAGGTCTTAATGACTGACAAATATGGGAATAGCATGGGTAGTAGAAATAAACTTGGATCCCTTAGCTTTAAAAGTCAAGGTAAAGAATTTAGGGGTTATCATTGATTCTGACCTAAGTTTTCACACATTAACCAGACTACTAGGACTGCATTGTTTCACTTAAGGAATATTGCAAAAAGTTAGACCTCTTATAACATTACAAGTTGGTGAAAAACTAATTATACTTTTGTTTTTAGTTGACAGATTTTAGATCTTCAAATTGTGGTGTGCTTATAATTCTAAGAGTGAAGTGTTAAAGAAATGGTGAGGTGGCCTTTTGCTGTTATGCATCTAAAATCTGGAAGTCTTTACCAGGCTAATATTGTGGAACTCTTTAAAAAAAACTGCTAAAAACCCATTATTTTAATTTGACTATTTTGTAGCTACATTTTAGTTGTACTCTTAATAGACTATATGGGAATGGAATTATCACAATCCTGCGGTGGGCAGGTGCCCTGCCTGGGATTTGTACCTGCCTTGCGCCCCATGCTGGCTGGGATTGGCTCCAGCAGACCCCCGTGACCCTATGTTAGGATATAGCGGATTGGAAAATGGATGGATGGATGGAATTATCACATTCTTTGGGGATTTGCAATCTTTGCTAATCTCTGCCTTTCTGTGCAGTTCTTCTGTGGTGTTGATTTTTGTCACCACCACCTGACCAAGGCACCGTGCAGCCACCAGTTATGCTGGAATGAAGACCCACTATATTGAATCCTCTCACATGATGCCTGAAAACAATGAGGGATGATTTAAGGACATTTATGTTAAGTAGCATGCCAAGTGGGGTCTGGGTGGTCTTTTGGCCTTCGAACCCCAGCAGATATTGTTTTATTTTCTCTAGCTTAACTGCAGTTTTTTTCTGTTTTTTCTCTCCTCCCAGCCATCTGACCTTAGCACCAGAAACATACATTATGATCTATAATAATAAAAGGCAAAGCCCTCACTGACTGACTCACTGACTCACTCATCACTAATTCTCCAACTTCCCGTGTAGGTGGAAGGCTGAAATTTGGCAGGCTCATTCCTTACAGCTTACTTACAAAAGTTAGGCAGGTTTCATTTCGAAATTCAAAGCGTAATGGTCATAACTGGAACATATTTTTTGTCCATACACTGTAATGGAGGAGGCGGAGTCACGTATCGCGTCATCACGCCTCCTACGTAATCACGTGAACTAAAAACAAGGAAGAGATTTACAGCACGAGTCACACGCGGGAACGAAGGTAAATGACGTTAATTTTTGACTGTCTTTTAATACTGTGTAAGCATACATATTAACACATGTGCAATTAAACGTGTGCATTTACGGGGTGATTTCTCAGGCTTAAAAGCTCGCCTTTTACTAAAAAGGTAAATGCAAAACTATTTTCAATCGGTTTATTGAAACGCTCCCGTTAAGGATTGCAATAACATATTCGCGAGATAAAAGAACGAAGTAGGGGGAAATGGAGGAAGAGCCGCGAACAGCTAAGACCAAAAAATTAATTAAACAATTGAGAACGGAGCGAGTTAAGCATACAAGCATGTTCATAAGGGAAAGAAAGCACGGTGTAAAACGTAAGTTTAAATTAAGTTTATAGAAACGCTCCCGCTGTGGATTGCAATAACATATTCGCGAGATAAAAGTTTAATGAGAACACACGAGGTATAAACGAACCACACGCCGTGGCGCAACGTTAGGGGCAACAGTTTCAACCATTCTATGATCTGCTTCTCAAAACTGAAAGACGGCACATGGCGGATGTTAGCCGACTTGCTGACCGCAACGTTAGGGGCTTCAAGTATGGCGCTGACGCCACATCTCAGTGCCAACACTTTGCAGACTGTACTTAAAAGACACGCCCTCCTCATTGGACAGTTAAAAACACCAATCAAACTAACGATGACATCAAGTATTACCCAATCAAAAGTAGGAAAGGAGGCATCTTCATAAAATGCATGTGGGATGATTTGCATGAGACGCTGCTTTAAAAAAAAAAATGATAAAAAAAATACGGGATAAATCCCGTCCAGTATTGATTCAAAACGGGACGCGCAATTTCATTCTCAAACGCAGCACGATTCCGTATTTTAAAGGACGGGTGGCAACCCTACAGTGCCAGGTAACCACCCATACAATCAGATTGTGATTCAGACTAGGAATGCAATGAATGTAATTACCCCGATCTACATACAAGGCGAAAGTCTTGCAACATTCAAAGATGATGGTTTGGGATAATTACTACTTATTAAGTACACCATGGCACATAAAAGAGCTTATGAAGCCTTGAACCGAAAAAAGCAAGATCCCAGAGATTGTAAAAAAAAAAAAGGAGGTAATGTCGTTTTACTCGCTGTACATTTTAGTCAAACATTACCAGTTATTCCACGAGGGAGACCAGCAGATGAACTCAACGCGTGTTTAAAATCTATGCTTCTCCCACGCTCGGTTATATGTCGCGTGTTCTCAGGTAGGTACACCAAAAAATGTATACATTTAAGCATGTAATGGGCAAACAAAAAATGAGGTATACCCGAAGGCACTGCAGTAGTACTCAATGTAACTTTACTTCTTAAATGTTAATGTTTTACTGTTTAATAATTTATACGCTTCTTATATATTGTTCAAATTCTTTTATCAAAATACCAGTGACAGCGCAATGCACGATAACATGGAGTGAATACACCATACGCATCTGCCCACGGCCGCCCTGGTGTGCGCAGATAGGAGTTGATTCGAAAATAAAATAAACATAAAAAGAGTAATACAATCATCACCCATAAAGCGGATAGCAGACGTGACGTATTATATGTGTACCAGATTTCAAGTCAATAGGTGAAACGTTTTGCAAGCTACAGGTGATTTAAAATCCTGGACAGACCAACGAAAAGCCACGGTACCAAATTATAGAAGAAGATTTTACTGTTTAATAATTTATATTTATATCAAATGTGCTTCTTATATATTACTTCATATTCTCATATGATAATGATGTTAATGTTGTTTATATTGATTTCTATGTTATTGTAAGTGCATCTATGTGTGTATATGTATGTATGTATGTATGTATGTATATATATATATATATATATATATATATATATATATATATATATATATATATATATATATATATAAAATATATATATAAAAAATATATGTGTATATGTATATATAATATATCTGTATATGTGTGTGTATATGTGTATATGTATATATATATGACAGCAACACTCATAACAATGACAACACAATTACATTGACAATCATGTTACGTTATTTTTAAAATGTTTCCTTTACTTTTTCATAACCTCTTTAACACACTACTTCACCGCTACGAAGCGCGGGTATTTTGCTAGTATTATATATAAGATGCTACACTTCTACTAATTTGTATATGATTGTATGGATTTATTTTTTTTCTTTGTTACATATTCATTAATATTCTTACTTAATCTTGTTTTTTTTCTTTTCCTGTAGCTTTCTTTTTGACATCTTGGAAAACACTTTGAGCTACATTCTTTGTAAATGTGCTATATAAATACATTTTGTTATTACATTGTCTTCCAATTAAGCCCAGGGCTGATGTCTAAAGCTACCTTCTTATATGTATTAAAGATTTCAAGGATTAATTAAACAACAGTTGGAAAGTGAGTATTTAGGTACAGGACCTGAAATGCTGCGGAATGATCTCCCTGTTTGTATACAACAGCCATCTTTGATTTCAGTTTTTAAATGCAGGCTAGAGACTCACTACTTTAGTCTAACATATCCTGAATTAATTTTGCATATTCTGTCATCAGTTGAGGGTATGACAGGAGTCAACAGGAAGTGCTGGGGTGCCAACCAGGCTACCCTGTTTACTCAAATAAAAAAGTAAATGAAAGTAACAGGCACATGATCGCATGATAAGGAAGCAAAAGCTGAATTTAGCCATTGGCTGTGGTTTTAAAGGCTCTGGAGAGTGGTCAGGCTTCAAGGTCAGTTGACCTCAATGGGAGTCTTCTCTGAGCTGTGCGTGACAAAAGAGTCAGCGATCACACCCCATGGTGTCCCAGGATCGTAGTGGTTACCTCTAATGAGCCCAGAAGGTGACCCTATGACCCGCATGCTTGACAACGGTATCTGTTTTGTAGGCATTTGTACAAAAATATAATTAATATAATAATTATAAACCATACCTGACCCTGTTTTTTTCTGTTTCACTTCTTGTTGTCCTTTTTTGGCCCAGTGTTCCACTGCTCTATTTGTGAGCTGTTTTCCTGCCCATGGGAAGGACATCTGAGATACTGGGAGCCATTGAGTCCAAGGATGGAAAGATTCTGTCATCATATCAGATGGCCCAATACAGACGTATACTGCAGATTTCCCAGGATCAGGGGGGTGACCAGTTGGCCAAAGGCTGCAGGACTGGCACCAAAAAGACTTTGTGTTTTAACTTTGCATTATAACTAACTGACAGCCCCAGAAGTTTATTTTCTTCAAGGATGCTGCTGAATGGAGTTATTGTTTTCCTCTTCTCTGTTGTCATTTGGCCATAGATCTACAATAATATTAACAGACAAATATTGTTAGGAAACATTAGCATTAATCGGTTAGAAACTGCTTTCTTCCTGTTATATTTCAGCCAGGATTGTTGCCCTGACTCAAATTTATTTTTTACTTGTTGGATGGTTTTGTTGTTTGTCAAATATTATTTCATTTTATGTTGTTAGTTCAGTTTTTAGACTGGTTTGAATTGCTTTTGTCTTTTTCAAATTCATGTAATTTTTGTTTTTTATTATGACTGTCAAAACAATATGTATTATTCATTATATATGCACTGTGCCATGATATGCCTGGCTGTGCTATTGCTTTGTAAACAAGAAACATGACATACACGTATAGCATGTGGGAAGCAGTTGTGTTTGCTATGTTTGGTTACATCCACTACGTCCAGTCGTCCAGTTGGGATTTCTGAACTCTATTATAACCTTATGGGACTAAAGAGGTATATGCGGTCGGACTTTGCCAAAACAGATGTTATGTGGTGCATACTTATATATGTTTTAGGTCAAAACTTTGTATGATGTGCCTTGCGTTCTGTGGGTGGAGCCTAAAGAGATTGGTCCTCCCCTGATGTCACAGCTGAAGGACTGCTGTCAGCCTACACACACACACACACACGCACACACACACACATATATATATATATATATCCATCCATCCATCCATATTCGAACCCGCTGAATCCGAACACAGGGTCACGGGGGTCTGCTGGAGCCAATCACAGCCAACACAGGGCACAAGGCAGGGAACCAATCCCGGGCAGGGTGCCAACCCACCGCAGTATATATATATATATATATATATATATATATATATATATATATATATATATATATATATATATATATACATATATATATATATATAGTGCATCGGGAAAGTATTCACAGCGCATCACTTTTTCCACCTTTTGTTATGTTACAGCCTTATTCCAAAATGGATTAAATTTATTTTTTTCCTCAGAATTCTACACACAACACCCCATAATGACAACGTGAAAAAAGTTTACTTGAGGTTTTTCAAATTTATTAAAATAAAAAAACGGAGAAATCCCATGTACATAAGTATTCACAGCCGTTGCTCAATACTTTGTCGATGCACCTTTGGCAGCAATTCCAGCCTCAAGTCTTTTTGAATATGATGCCACAAGCTTGGCACACCTATCCTTGGCCAGTTTTGCCCATTCGTCTTTGCAGCACCTCTCAAGCTCCATCAGGTTGGATGGGAAGCGTCGGTGCACAGCCATTTTAAGATCTCTCCAGAGATGTTCAATCGGATTCAAGTCTGGGCTCTGGCTGGGCCACTCAAGGACATTCACAGAGTTGTCCTGAAGCCACTCCTTTGATATCTTGGCTGTGTACTTAGGGTCTTTGTCCTGCTGAAAGATGAACCGTCACCCCAGTCTGAGGTCAAGAGTGCTCTGGAGCAGGTTTTCATCCAGGATGTCTCTGTACATTGCTGTAGTCATCTTTCCCTTTATCCTGACTAGTCTCCCAGTCCCTGCCACTGAAAAACATCCCCACAGCATGATGCTGCCGCCACCATGCTTCACTGTAGGGATGGTATTGGCCTGGTGATGAGCAGTGCCTGGTTTCCTCCAAACGTGATGCCTGGCATTTACACCAAAGAGTTCAATCTTTCTCTCATCAGACCAGAGAATTTTCTTTCTCATGGTCTGAGAGTCCTTCAGGTGCCTTTTGGCAAACTCCAGGCGGGCTGCCATGTGCCTTTTACTAAGGAGTGGCTCCCGTCTGGCCACTCTACCATACAGACCTGATTGGTGGATTGCTGCAGAGATGGTTGTCATTCTGGAAGGTTCTCCCCTCTCCACAGAGGACCTCTGACAGATTGACCATCGGGTTCTTGGTCACCTCCCTGACTAAGTTCCTTCTCCCCCGATCGCTCAATTTAGATGGCCAGCCAGCTCTTGGAAGAGTCCTGGTGGTTTCGAACTTCTTCCACTTACGGGTGATTGAGGCCACTGTGATCATTGGGACCTTCAAAGCAGCAGAAATTTTTCTGTAACCTTCCCCAGATTTGTGCCTCGAGACAATCATGTCTCAGAGGTCTACAGACAATTCCTTTGACTTCATGCTTGGTTTGTGCTCTGACGTGAACTGTCAACTGTGGGACCTTATATAGACAGGTGTGTGCCTTTCCAAATCATGTCCAATCAACTGAATTTACCACAGGTGGACTCCAATTAAGCTGCAGAAACATCTCAAGGATGATCAGGGGAAACAGGATGCACCTGACCTCAATTTTGAGCTTCATGGCAAAGGCTGTGAATACTTATGTATCTTAAAATGGCTGTGCACCGACGCTTCCCATCCAACCTGATGGAGCTTGAGAGGTGCTGCAAAGAGGAATGGGCCAAACTGGCCAAGGATAGGTGTGCCAAGCTTGTGGCATTATATTCAAAAAGACTTGAGGCTGGAATTGCTGCCAAAGGTGCATCGACAAAGTATTGAGCAAAGGCTGTGAATACTTATGGACATGGGATTTCTCAATTTTTTTATTTTTAATAAATTTGCAAAAATCTCAAGTAAACTTTTTTCACGTTGTCATTATGGGGTGTTGTGTGTAGAATTCTGAGGGAAAAAATGAATTTAATCCATTTTGGAATAAGGCTGTAACATAACAAAATGTGGAAAAAGTGATGCGCTGTGAATACTTTTCGGATGCACTATATATATATATATATATATATATATATATATATATATATATATATATATATATGTATATATATATATATATATATATATATATATATATATATATATATATATATATATATATATATAAATATAAAAATCCAATGTCTGTCTGTCTGTTTGTCTGTCCTCTTTTCACAAGAGAACTACTAAACAGATTTTTTTAATGGGTTTTTTCTATAATTTGCTTAAACATTCTGGTTGATTTTGCGCTTCTCTCATCGCACCAAGTATCATAGTTCACTCGTGGTACTGATTTATTTGTGCAAATCCAAGAGGCACACATTGGGCCAAGGGGAAGGCGGGGGCAGGCCCCTAATCACTCATGCACTAGCCTCGGGGTGTATCTTACTAGCGAATGAGAGAACTACTTAATGGATTTAGATCGGGTTTTTTTCTATTATTTGCTGTAACATTCCGGTTGATTTTGCAACTTCTGTCATCACACTAAGAATCATAGTTCGCTTGCAGGAGTGATATATTCACACTAATCCGAGACAGAGGCTGAGGGACAAGGGGACGGGTAAGCATGATGTCAGGAGTGGGGAGTCGGTCTACCTCTGTGTTTTGGAGTGTACCTTGCCTCCGCTTAGTTAGAGTTACCATTTTGTTTATTGATTTTTAAAGTTTGTCCTATTCTACTACTATGCGGGCATAGTATATGGGACAGTTAGTATATATATATTTACAGTAAATATCCATATATATATACATATATATATATATATATATATATATATATATATATATATATATATATATATATATATATATATATATATATATATATATATATATATATATATATATATATACAGTAAATATCCATACAGTATTCTGGCTGTGCAGCAAACTATTCAGAATGATTTGTGAGTAAGAGTTGTGGACTTTAGTTCATTACTGTGTGTATTGTTTAGATTTTCTTTTTCTTTTTTTTTTTAGATTCTTTTGTTCTGTTTTTATGAAGGTGTTGTTGTAATACTCTCGGGTAAACTGAATTTCAGCGGTATGCTTAGAACATACAGTCATATTTCACCCTCTTTGTGTCCCATCCCATATACAGTACGAGGGCGAATCAAAAATTATCCACACTACTGTTATTTTAAAACTTTTGTTGGCAGCACTGTCTTATCAGTGCTTTCCGAGAAACAATGGCCGCCCTACTTGTGATTTGCATGAAAGAAGAGCAACGAGTAGTGATTCGTTTTTTGTAGTGTGAGGGTGTGCCTGGTGCTGATATTTATCGAAGACTTTGTGCCCTGTATGGAGAAAGTGTTTTGTTGCAAAGAAGTGTGTATGAATGGACAGAGATGTTCAGGGAAGATCACAGAAGTGTTGGCCATGAAGAAGGAGCTGGACGTCCCATACACGTCCACAACTGATTACAATATTGATCATGCACGTGAAATGATTCTGTTCAACAGACGAGTGACAGTAGATGACGTGGCAAATCTTTTGCAAATCAGCCATGGCTCTCCCTCTGCAATGAACCACGACAGACTTGGGTTTCGAAAGAAGCCTTACGAGGACAAACATTCACGCCTGATAAAGAGGTGAAGACAGCAGGTGAATTTGTGGCTTGCAGCTCAGCCTAAAACATTTTTTAATGAAGGAATACGAAAGCTTGTTGACAGATAGACAAAGTGTATTGAAAAGCAGGGAGGTGATGTCGAAAAATGATGTATTTGTCTTTTCTGAAAGTTGATTAAAATAAATTCTACAGCCGGAGTGCAGATAATTTTTGGCTCACCCTCCTACATACAGTGTGCAGAAAGTTCTTTCTAAACAGTTGTCGCCAAAGAATCCAAATAGCATAAATAAGGGGGATTTACAATTCTAACCAGAGATGATTTTTCATTCTACTCAATTCAACAACGTTTGGCATGTCTACCATCATACTCATTACTGGAGAATTTTCTTTAAAAACACATTTCCAGAATGACAGAGTATAACATTATTTGTCACAAGCTCATATTATTACAATCATTGCTCTTATTTTATCTGTCATAGTTATTCGTGCAGCATGAGGCAGAATGTCCTCAATATGTTTCATTCTAAATGTTATCGAACTAAATTTCCTAAGCAGTATTTGTTTTGTGGTTAGGTGCAGGAATCACAGGTCTCAGAAATAGAAATTGGGAAGCTAACTAGGTCATCTTGTTTAACCAACAGAGTAGTTCAACAAAAATCATTGCCTCTTGGCATCTAAGCTTCATGCCCTCAGGCATTCAAATAAAGGCTTTAGCTGCAGGTTTAGGGTCTGTTTGTTCGGTAGCTCCATCCAGTGGGTTGCTCTGGCCAAAAAGATGCCTCCGTCCAGAGAGCCGGGGTTCTTATTGCTGGGGGACCAGAAGGGGCGGGGCTAAAAGTGCCCTCAGTGGGTGGTTTCTCAATGCTGTGGGTAGAGAAGGAGAGAAGAATGTTAGCAAGAGCGCCACCATCAGTCCCTGCAGGTTATCACATACCTTGATCAAGCCTATGACAGTTTGCTTAGTTTCTTTTTTAATTTAAATTATTCCATGCATTATAACGCAGCATTTGGTGGTGAATTGCGTTTTGCTCTAGATATATTTTTATCTTTGAAGATGTGTATTTTTGGATTTATTTTGATATTGGAAACAAACAGCGTAAGTGCTTCCTTCTATTATATTACTGATGCTAAAATTCTCTTTATATACTAGAGCTTCATTTCATCTTTGAGTGTATTTTAAAGGGATCACATACACAACTGTCGTGCATGTTAGAAAACAGGAATAGCCACATATAAACACAGTATAAATATTTATGTACAAGTCAAATATGCTGAGATGGTTAAAATGTTTTCTGGGGCATGAAATACCTGTCATGCCAAATCATAATCACAATTGTGATCAACTAGAAAGAGTGAACATTTCTACCAGAGTCTTGCAGAATTATTCAGTAATAGATAGAAATTGTACGCAAGCAGGTAAGGAATGCTGAAAGCATTCTCCTTAAAAAAGTTAGGTTATAAAACTTATTTAAAAATAACATGAAAAGCAGAGGACATACACAGAGCGGATAAAAACCTGAACTCGCTTTTCATTTATTGAGCTAAATGCTGTTAGCGTGTGATGGGTCCGCCACTCCAGGGAAATTCATTTGAGATGCAAAAGTCATGCTTGGCTTTTCTTTTTTAATGCTTGTAAATAAATATTAGTTCTAGTAAATGAAAGAGCACATATAAAGCTTTGAAAAACAAGGAAAATAAAAAAACAAAAAAGGAAGAGAGTAACAATGGCAGCACCATATTGTCTTTACTTTGTTTGCTCTGCAGAAATATTAAAGGTGACAGATTGACATACATGGCAGTGTAACTCAAAACTTTACATATTTGGAGATTTGTAATAAAACGAGGAGAACCTTGAAAGCTCTTTTTGAATTATATTTCATAAAAGCCACTGAGTCAAGGGTGAGACATCCTGTATATTAGCCCCACTTTGGGTGCCGTAACATATTCTTAAAAATCTCTGTCTTATGTTTCACACGAGTATATTTTTGGTTTTGATCTTTTTGGTCAATTTAGAGTGATCCAGAGGAAGGGGTTACCCCAAAAACATGCCAGACTGAAGGACAGGATATTGACACCCCAGTACTACTGGATTTTAGTATTGAAGACATAATGGCTTTAATGGACTTTTGTATATTTTTGTCTTACCCCAATACTTGCTAAATTGTAATTATTGTAGCAGGTATACTCAAGTTATCAAGAAATGGGAAGCTATTAGCACTCAGGTTTTATATTTTTTAATGTTTTGAGGTTAGCAAACCGATTACAAGTGTAATGTAGGCAGTCTTCTGCTTTCTTAATTTGTTGTTATGTTTCAGACGTCAATAATGTCTCAGCAAAATGACTTATGCACACATTGCACTGTGAATGTCGCTGCTCAGAGTGCATTGATTCACTTTGCTTAATCATCATGTCATATTATTTGTATTCAAAGCAGACATGGTCTGACTATTCAGAAGCTCTGTCACTGTTTTGTCACATTTATAATTCAGGACCCATAAGTCTTCATTGTAACCTGATATAAAACTGAGAAATAATCGAGATTTAATCATCTAATGAGCATCCAAGTAAAAGAAATTACAATAGTAACCTCATGAACTAACAATGCATTTATAGTTTGGGGTTAAAAGGTTACAAGGGATGTAACAATAAACAGAAATATACATCAACAAGATTAACACACACAGAATTATGTTAAATGAGGAAACTGAATAATTAGATGACTAATAGGAACATGGTTATGATTGGTATAGTTTATTAATCTTTTCTGCCTTTTACAGGGTGTTTTTTGACTCATCTGAGGAAACTTGATTTTGACCCTTATTTCTTGCCAATTTGTTTACTAAAAAAACTTTTTACTGTCATATTGTGATCCTGTGTTGGATCTTTGTGGTCAATGCCATTTTGCAAGTTTGTCTTATTTATTTATTTATTTATTTATCATTTATTTGCATTCATGTTCTTGTAGTGAACTATATACATAACTACAGGACACTGTGTTTGTACTGTAAAAATATTTAGTATTACTCTAGTAAAATCAGAATCCATGTTTTTAAGAACAACATTTTGATCTGTGTGTCAATCTGTCACCACCTGGTTTTTCAGTTACAACTCCAGATAGATAGATAGATAGATAGATAGATAGATAGATAGATAGATAGATAGATAGATAGATAGATAGATAGATAGATAGATAGATAGATAGATAGATCGATAGATCGATAGATAGATAGATAGGTTCTATTCAATAAGGGCGCGCACAAAAAGGCGACCTTTAAAAGGGCGACCTCAATTGGGTGCGGAGAATAAAAGCGCACATAAATAAAAGCGATCTTCAAAGGGGCGACCTCAATTGAGCGCCGAATAAAGGCGCGTGTAAATAAAGGCGAGCTTCAAAAGGACGACCTCAATTGAGCGCTGAATAAATGCGCGCGCAAATAAAGGAGCGCTTCAAAAGAATGACCTTCGGAGCGAATTAAATTAATTGTCCTTGATTATGCTAATAGACCACATCTCGAATATCTACGTGGCATTGCACATAATCTACAGCTTCAAGTGTAACTTGCTTTCACCTTTTTATACATTCAGTCATTGCCTTAATCTAATTTTCTGTAATTTTGAAAACATGGAAATATAGAGAGCTTTGGAAATAGTTCGTTAGAAGTAGTTCGTTAGAAGTTCATGCATTAATTAATTGGATGTTTTAATATTCTTGCTTTCACCTTTTTATACGTTCAATCATTGCCTTTATCTAATAAATTTTCTGTAATTTTGTTGCGTTTGCCTTTATTCACTGCGCCCAATTGACGTCACCCTTTTGAAGCGCTCCTTTATTTATGCGCGCATTTATTCAGCGCTCAATAATTGAGGTCGTCCTTTTGAAGCTCGCCTTTATTTGCGCGCGCCTTTATTCGGCGCTCAATTGAGGTCGCCCCTTTGAAGATCGATTTTATTTATGTGCACTTTTATTCTCCGCGCCCAATTGAGGTCGCCCTTTTGAAGGTCGCCTTTTTGTGCGCGCCCTTATTGACGGTTACCAGATAGATAGATAGATAGATAGATAGATAGATAGATAGATAGATAGATAGATAGATAGATAGATAGATAGATAGATAGATAGATAGATAGATAGATAGATAGATAGATAGATAGATAGATAGATAGATAGATAGATAGATACTTTATTAATCCCAAGGGGAAATTCACATACTCCAGCAGCAGCATACTAATAAAGAAAATATTAAATTAAAGAGTGATAACAATGCAGGTATACAGACAGACAATAACTTTGAATAATGTTAACGTTTACCTCCCCGGGTGGAACTGAAGAGTCGCATAGTTTGGGGGAGGAACGATCTCCTCAGTCTGTCAGTGGAGCAGGACGGTGACAGCAGTCTGTCGCTGAAGCTGCTCCTCTGTCTGGAGATGATCCTGTTTAGTGGATGCAGTGGGTTCTCCATAATTGATAGGAGCCTGCTGAGCGCCCGTTTCTCTGCCACAGATGTCAAACTGTCCAGCTCCATGCCAACAATAGAGCCTGCCTTCCTCACCAGTTTGTCCAGGCATGAGGCGTCCCTCTTCTTTATGCTGCCTCCCCAGCACGCTACCGATGTGGTCCGATGCCCAGAGTTTTGAGTCTGCACTAGGGTGCCATTGGATTGGGCATCTCAGAGATAGTCTTTAGTTTTCCTTTTTTCTTTTGTTGTCTGCCCATTTAATTTTATTTAGTTCCACAAGTAGTCCATATTTTTTATTATGCTTTCAGTTTTTATTTAAAGTTGTACTATTTAATCCAATAATAACAATCTTCTTCTTCTTTCAGCTGCTCCTGTTAGGGGTTGCCACAGCAGATCATCATCTTCCATATTTTTCTGTCCTCTGCATCTTGTTCTGTCACACCCATCACCTGCATGTCCTCTCTCACCACATCCATAAACCTTCTCTTAGGCCTTCCTCTTTTCCTCTTCCCTGGCAGCTCTATCCTTAGCATCCTTCTCCCAATATACCCAGCATCTCTCCTCTGCACTTGTCCAAACCAATACAATCTCGCCTCTCTGACTTTGTCTCCCAACTGTCCAACTTGAGCTGACCCTCTAATGTACTCATTTCTAATCTTGTCCATCCTCGTCACACCCAGTGAAAATCTTTGTATCTTTAACTCTGCTACCTCCAGCTCTGTCTCCGGCTTTCTGATTAGTGCCACCGTCTCCAGCCCATATAACATAGCTGGTCTCACTACCGTCCTGTAGACCTTCTCTTTCACTCTTTCTGATATCTGTCTGTTACAAATCACTCCTGACACTCTTCTCCACCCATTCCACCCTGCCTGCACTCTCTTTTTCTCTTTTCTTCCACAATCCCCATTACTATGTACTGTTGATCCCAATTATTTTAACTCATCCACCTTCGCCAACTCTACTCCTTGCATCCTCACCATTCCACTGACCTCCCTCTCATTTACAGACATGTATTCTGTCTTGTTCCTACTGACCTTCCTTCCTCATCTCTCCAGAGCATATCTCCACCTCTCCAGGGTCTCCTCAACCTGCTCCCTACTATTGCTACAGATCAAAATGTCATCAGCAAATATCATAGTCCATGGGGACTCCTGTCTAATCTTGTCTGTCAACCTGTCCATCACCATTGCAAATAAGAAAGGGCTCAGAGCCGATCCCTGATGTAATCCCACCTCCAACTTGAATTCATCCGTCACTCCTACCGCAGACCTCACCACTGTCACACTTCCCTCGTTCATATCCTGTACAACTCTTACATACTTCTCTGCCACTCCCGACTTCCTCATACAATACCACAGCTCCACTCGAGTCACCCTGTCATATGCTTTCTCCAGGTCCACAAAGACGCAATGCAACTCCTTTTGGCCTTCTCTAAACTTCTCCATCAACAACCTCAGAGCAAACATCTTTGGTGCTCTTTCTTGGCATGAAACCGTACTGCTGCTCACTAATCATGACCTCACTTCTTAACCTAGCTTCCACTACTCTTTCCCATAACTTCATGCTGTGTCTCATCAATTTTATTCCCCTGTACTTACTGCAGTCCTGAACACCCCCCTTATGATGTGCAAACATTGAACTTTTTAACCCTGGTGTCTTGATATAATCTACAGTGAGTTAGAATAAAATGAAGTTCTTTGAGTGAGTCTTGCAATCTTTTTGCATGAGGAGGACCATCTGGGCTCTTCAGTGCTGAGAAGGACCCTTTGCATTCACAACACTTGATGGCAAGAAGCAGCAACTTCAAAAAGTTGAAGTAAGCTTGAGTTTCTCTGAGAGCTCTGCTCTGGGAATAATTGTTGATTATCTTTTCACTTAAAGGCAAGACCTAGTAAAATGCATTAGTGTGCATCGGAAATGGCTGCATATTTTTCAGTCACAATTAATTGAGATGCTGTTAAAAATAAAAACAAAGTTAAGTGTATCTTATTCTTGTCACAGATCCTTTCAAGTAATCAGTATATCTTAATGTTACCCAAGATGCTGCAAAATTGTATTCTACCACAAATACACATTCTCTCATTCTCAGACCCTCTTATTCCAATTCAGAGGCGTATCCCTTTAGTAAAGGAACCAAAAATAGGAAGCAAACCTAACTTGAACCCTAAACTTAATCCCAACCCAAACCCGTTGTCCTCAAAATTATATGAAAAGTGAAAAGGTGAGTGGAGAGAAGCTGAGAGGTGAAAATAAATACTGGGTGGAGAGTGCAACCAGTCACCGAATGTAAGTGGGGACAAGGGGGATATCTAAAGACTGAGATCCATGGAACAGGCCGTTGTCCGCAGCTAAACGTTCCTAACCCGTCCAATCCCAAAACCTAAAATGAAGAGGATGGACATCAATAACAAAATCACAGATTATTATAAACTCTATTTGAATAAATACATTTCCGAGGAACTTAAAGACAAGATGAGAAAGAGAGAAGGGACATAAAGGAATCCAATTATTACATAACAATTAAGAGAAAATCCAAGCAAAACATTAAAACAAAACATGTAATCTTTAAAACAACATCAAAAACAGTTTATTTCTTGTATAGCCCAAAGTCACAAAATTTTCTGGTCTGAAAACAAAGATTGAACTGTTTGGCCTCAATTAAGGCAAAAAAAAAATGAGGTGATAGGCAAAAGGTGACCCAAAGAGATTCTTTTAGTATTATAATAGTAAAAGAACTGTCAAGGAGGAGGTGAAAGAGCATTTTAAAATACAATGAAATAGCAGAAGCTTTAAACTCACATTTTTCTGAGGTCTTCACATGTGAGGAAGTGGATAACCTCCCAGAGGTAAACGGGAATACTAAAGAGGTACTGAGTGATTTGGAAATTGTAGAGGGAGAAGCGCAGCTCAGATTATCCATCCATCCATCCATTATCCAACCCACTATATCCTAACTACAGGGTCACGGGGGTCTGCTGGAGCCAATCCCAGCCAACACAGGGCGCAAGGCAGGAAAGAAACCCCGGGCAGGGCGCCAGCCCACCACAGCAGCTCAGATTAACTCTTTGAGAGCTGAATATTTATTTAAAAAAAACATAGTTTCTGAAAAGCAATGGTTTCACACAGAAATCAACATAAAACATCTGTTGCTGCATGCTGTGGCTGCCAGTTTGCCAAGAATGTGTGGTAGGCTTGCTGCCTGGCTGACTGTGTGCCTGGAACAAAGTTGCGGTGCATTGCAGTCTGGCTTCTACCTCTTATTGTTAAGTGGCAGTCCTCCCTGGCGAACATTGTCAGTACAATGACTAGCTGGGGACCAATCAGTTGAAGCTGGAACCTCACACTCGTTTTCAATCACTTGTATCAAAATCGGAGTCCGACAAGTCATAGTCCAGTTCAGACATAATAGGCAAAATGTCGTCCACGGAGTATTTTGCTTTACGCACTCTCTTTGATCTCTCTCTAAATGTCAGTGCCATTTTTGCCGTTGTTTGCGCCTTGCTGCTCATGCGAGCACAGGAGATCTCGGTCAAACCAATGAATCTAACTTTCCTTCTAGCAACAAGAGTTCAACTAAAACATAATGGTTGGTTTTGTCACAGTTTACAGTTGATTACCATCGACAACTCCTCCTTTTGACAAAAGTCGACATCAGCCCTAGAAAGAGTTAAATAGGCTGAAATCAAACAAATCACTGAAACCAAATAACATTTTCTCTCGAGTTCTTAAAGAGGTTGTCAAGTACAAGTAAAAACCCTTGATGTATATTTGAGGAATTCACTGCGCACTGGGGAAATTCAGAAGGAATGGAAAATGGCAAATATTATCCTGTTATATAAAAAGTGTAACCTGGAAGACCCAAACAAATGTAAAACAATAAGCTTAGCGTGCATCAGAGGTAAATTAATGGAAGGAACATTTAAGGAAAAGATTGCGCAGCACATGACAAGAACAGAAGTTTTACTAAAAACTCAGCATGGGTCCAGATGAGGAAGTCGAGCTTTACCAACATGCTGGAATTCTAAAAAACGATATAATCAAAGTGGAGCATATGATATTATTTATCTGGATTATCAGATAGCATTTGATGAGGTGCCACGTGAAAGGTTAGGAATCCAACTAAAAGAATTGAGAGTTCAGAGTGTGGTGTGTAGATGGGTGCAGAATTGGCTCAGACACAGGAAGCAGAGGGCGATGGTGCGAGGAACTTATCAGAATTAGGTAATGTCCCTAGGAGGGGTCAGTGCTAGGGCCGCTGCTATTTCTAATGTATGTAAATTATTTAGATAGGAATATAAGTAACAAGCTGGTTATGTCTGCAGATTATACCAATAAAAGTGGATTGAGAGATAATCTGGAATCCATTTAATCAATACTGAGGGACTTTATTTAAAGTATTACACGTTGGAAGTAAAAATGTTAGGTTTGTATACACAATGCACGGTCTGCAAATCGAGAGTACACCTTATGAGAAGGATTTAGGAGTCGTAGTGGACTCAGAACTATCAACCGCCAGATAGTGTTCAGAAGCCATTAGGAAGGCAAATAGAATGTTAGCTTATATTCGCCCTGATGTGTGCAGTACAAGTCCAAGGAGGTTATGGTGAAGCTTTATAACACACTGGTGAAGCCTCATCTGGAGTCCTGTCTGCAGTTTTGGTCTTCAGGCTGCAAAAAAGGACATGGCAGGGCAGAAAAATACAGAGAACTATAGACATCGAATAAGCTAAGTAGTGTGGTAGACAGTAGGACTTTAGAGACTTTCAAAATGTGACTTATTATTTTGGAAGATTTAAGTGGATAGGAGTGGTGAGTTTTGTTAGGTTGAATGGCCTGTTCTCAGAAGGGACAGGGAGACTAGTGAAAGTTTAGAGAAAATCAACAGAGCAAAGTACATTTATATCTTTAACAAAAACCCACTGCAGGAGACTCTGGACCACGCACTCAACTGATGTTTCACCTTTCAACTGGTCAGTGACCCTAAACACAAAACAAAGACAAAACAGGGTTTTTTTTTAGGGACAACTCTGTTAATGTCCTGGAAGTGGCCTAGGAAGAGTGTAGACCTGAAACCAATAGAACATCTCTGGACAGTCTCTATTGAACCTGACAGAGCTTGAGAAGATCTGCAGAGAATAATAGCAGAAAATTCCCAAATCCAGGCATGTGAAGCCTGTTGTATCAAACCCCAGAAAACTCCAGGCTGGAATCGCTGCCAAAGGGGCTTCAACAAAGTACTGAGTAAAGGGTCTGAAGATTTGTGTGAATATGATATTTCAATTGTTTATTTTTAATAAACTTGCAAAAATGTATAGAATTTTTATTTTTGTCATTCTTGGGTATTAAGTGTAGCTTGATGCAGGAAAAATTGAATTTAAATTACTTTGACACAAGGCTGTAGCAGAGCAAAATGTGTAAATGCTCCTGAAATCAGAGCAAATTAAAAAAATATAGGCAGCTTGTAAAACCTTTCGAAACATTTCAAGTAACATTGCAACCACAATACAGTCTCAGAATGGCAATGTCAATGCCAAATTTTTAAATGGATTTTCATTTCAGCCCTGAGATCAAAGGAACAATTCATGAATGACTTTGTCAAGTGGTTTTATTGTCATGTTATCTATACACTCTATTGCAGCATACAATATGGAAAGAAGATTTTTTTTTACCATTCATTTTTTTACCGGCCATTTACTTACTTGGTTGACACCTTTATCCAAGGCGACTTATAACATTTATGATAGAATTGGTTACATTTCATGTGGTTTTCCAATTGCAGCACAGGCAGGTCAAGTAACTTGCTTATGTTCACACAGTGTCAGTAGTGGGATTAGAACCTCCAATCTTAGAGTTTGAAATCCAAAGCCTTAACCACAACACTACACTGTCAAACACTCTATTGCAGCATACAGTATAGAAAGATTTTTTATCATTCATACACTCTATTACACCAAAGAAAGAAGTTTTTTTTTTTTACCGTTCATACACCCTATTGTAGCATACAATATAGAAAATTTTTTTTTACCAATCATACACTCGATTGCAGCATATAGTATAGAATTTTTTTATAATTAATACATTATAGAAATCATTTTTCTTTTTTTTACCATTCATACACTCTATAGAAGCATACTGCATAGTGAGATTTTTTTTACCATACACACGTTCTTTTGCAGCATACAGTATAGAAATCATTTTTTTTACCATTAATACATTCTATTGCAGCACATAGTATAGAAAGATATTTTTTATAATTCATACACTCTATAACAGCATACAGTATAAGTTTTTTTGTTATCCACACACTGTATTGCAACATACAGTATACCATACAAAAAATATTTTTTTCATTCATACTCTATTCAAGCATACAGTATAGAAAGATTTTTTAAATTGTTCATACAGTCTATTGCAGCATACAGTATAGATTTGTTTTTACCATTCATACACTCTACAACAGCATTCAGTATAGTTTTGTTTTTAACATCGACGCACTCTGTTGGCAACATACAGTGTACCGTAGAAAGAAGGTTTTTTTTCCCATTCATACACTCTGTTGCAGCATACAGTATTGAAAGAAGATTTTTTACCTTCATCCCTCTTTCATTGTTTTTATACTACAGTAATCCCTCCTCGAACGTGGGGGTTGTGTTCCAGAACCCCCCGCGAAAGGTGAAAATCCGAGAAGTAGAAACCATATGTTTATATAGTTATTTTTATATTGTCATGCTTGGGTCACAGATTTGCACAGAAACACAGGAGGTTGTAGAGAGACAGGAACGTTATTCAAGCACTGCAAACAAACATTTGTCTCTTTTTCAAAAGTTTAAACTGTGCTCCATGACAAGACAGAGATGACAGTTCCATCTCACAATTAAAAGAATGCAAACATATCTTCCTCTTCAAAGGAGTGCGCATCAGGAGCAGATAATGTCAGAGAGAGAGAAAGAAAAAAGCAAACAATCAAAAATCAATAGATGCTGTTTGGCTTTTAAGTATGTGAAGCACCGCTGGACAAAGCAGCTGCAAGGAAGGCAGCAATGTGAAGGTAGTCTTTCAGCATTTTTTAGAGGAGCGTCCGTATCCTCTAGGCCAGTGTGCGAACAGCCCCTCTGCTCACACCCCCTCCGTCAGGAGCAGAGAATGTCAGAGAGAGTGAGAGAGACAGAGAAAAACAAACAATCAAAAATCAATACGTGCCGTTCGAGCTTTTAAGTATGCGAAGCACTGTGCGGGAAGCATGTTGCTTGACAAAGCAGCTGCACGGAAGGGAACAAAGTGAAGATAATCTTTCAGCATTTTTAGAGGAGCGTCCGTATCCTCTAGGGGTGCGAACAGCCCCCCTGCTCACACCCCCTCCGTCAGGAGCAGAGAATGTCAGAGCAAGAGAGAGAGAGAGAAAAGAAAACAATCAAAAATCAATACGCGCTGTTTGATCTTTTAAGTATGTGAAGCACCGTGCAGGAAGCATATCGCTTGACAAAGCAGCCACTTGTAAGCCCAGCAAGGATGGCAGCAATGTGAAGGTAATCTTTCAGCATTTTTTGAGAAGCGGCCGTATCCTCTAGGGTTGCGAACAGCCCCCGTGCTCACAATATATTTGAGGAGTTTTATTTAATACATAATACGCGCTCTGGTTGGGTAGCTTCTCAGCTATCTGCCAATAGCGTCCCTTGTATGAAATCAACTGGGCAAACCAACTGAGGAAGCATGTACCAGAAATTAAAAGACCCATTGTCCGCAGAAATCAACGAACCAGCAAAAAATCTGCGATATATATTTAAATATGCTTACATATAAAATCCGTGATAGAGTGAAGCCGCGAAAGTCGAAGCACGATATAGCGAGGGATTACTGTAGTCCTATGTTGTTTTGTAGATCTGCAGTAATCTTGAAAAGTGATGGGATGCTGTTTGGTGATGTAGGTACCACATCAATCTAATGCTACTGAGTCACATATTGGATTGTAACCTATGGTATCTTCTTACTGGCACTTGTATGTTACCTGATTTAATTTGAGTAGGTTTCCATGGGACCCCAGTGGTATCAGAAGACAATGTGGGTTCAAACACTTTCTCTCATCGAGGAAAGGTGTTTGTAGTACGTCTTTGGTAGGTGTGTTAATTGATTATGTATCATTGCAGCATACTGAAATGTGGAGATAGAAGCCCAATACAGCCCAGTTCTCCCCAGTTCTAGCATTTACCACTTCTGCAGGTTTGTGAGCTGAACTTGAAAAACTGAATTTTTCTCCAAGTTGAACTCCCACTTCACTATTCTTAGCAAAAAGACTGGACTGAAAAAAATTGACAAACTATTTGGGATAATGTACTTGTTACCATTGTGTCAAAAGCACTTTTAACACTGCACTCTCTGTTGATCTGCAGTTGATTAGTTCAAACATTTCACTGCATATGCTTTCTCCTTCACCCTGGAATATACCTACATATTTTATGATATTGACTACCGTGGTTCTGTCTTCCTTCTAAAGCAATTTATCCACAAATGAAACAGCATGTAATTTACATCTATTACCAGGTCTAAATGCTGCAGGCTACATTGACTTCCTGTCACTATTCCTATTTCCTCCAAGTTCTTTCTGCTTAAGCATGGATCTTTTTGATGAATCACTCCATTCGAGATAAAAGATATTTAAATTTTTAGATCTTTTTCTTTGACAAAAAATCATAGCTCCATCATTTCAAAGACCCTTTAACAGCTGGTGCATTTTTCCCTGTAAGTCTTCATTACATGCTTGCATTTTTGTATTTTGAAATTCTTTTCTGGTCCTTCTTGTAATTTGCTGCATGTTTCAAGATGGTAGTTTTCCTACTGTAATATGTTTAGATGCTGTCAAATGGCAATATTTATTTATTAATTACTACCTATGCTACCCATCTACGACAGGCTGAAATCAAAGTAATCCATGCAGAATTCAGCGTGAATGTTTATCTTGCACCGTGCAGTTTATAAGTGTCTGTTATATGCCATTTGGTGTGAGACTTATAAAAGCAGTGTTAATGTTTCTGATGCGCCAGCTGTTGGAATGACAGAGGCATAGCAACTGAGTGGACACACAGACACTTATCCTTTTATTTTAAAGGACTAGTGAAACACACACACACCGAAGGTCCTAAAGTAGCAGCAAGTTAAAAACAAAAAAACTGTTGATGCTTCTTATTTATACTAAATAGTTACATCTTTCTTTTCCTATACGAATCTTAATGTTTTTTATTACCTCTGGTGGCTCATCTAGAGCAAGCTGAACTTTTCTATTTTTGCAGCACATTCTTTTGTTTACAACAAAAGTACAGCTTAATATTGATCATAGTGCTGATGTCATTGTCATTTTCTAACCTGCTTAATCAGGGTCACATTGGGGGAGGGGGGCGTTGGGGGTGTTAGGCGGAGTCTAATCCAGATAGCTTTGTGCGAAAGGCAGGTACAAACCCTGGACAGGGCATCTGTCCATTGCAGGGTGAACACACACACCCACACATACACGCACACACACTGCACCTCTGTGCCACACACATCGTTGTAACTTTGCTAAGTAGTGCTCTTCAAAGAAAGAGCTATAATGGTGTAAAACCAGTGCTTTGATATGGTGTGATGTTTAGACTATCTGATGATCTTCCCAATTGTCCCCATTCATCTCTGTCTCCGGGGTGTTTTTTGATTCACTATATTGGACTTTGTCTTGCATGCCTATGAGCCATTGTGTTTGTCCTCTGCTCTGTTGCTCTATATTCAGGATTGGACCTTAATTGTCAATGCGGTTCAGTTTCATGTCTTCTTGTTCTTTTTTGTTCTTCATTACGTAATCATTTTCAGTGATTTGTTTGACTCTCAGCAGATGCCGCTGCTCTTCCTGATCTTTCTGCCATTATCGAGGTCATCACTTGGTTTTATGATCACTTTACTGTAATAATAATAATAATTCTTTACATTTATATAGCTGTAAGCTCAAGGCCACAGTTCACAGCCATTAGTATGTTGCTCTCTAAAGTTTCCATAACGTCCAGAACAGATCAGGTCATAAGCTTTCAATTTAGACCAAGACCAAGGTTCTAGCCCCAGGGGTTCATGTGACAGACTGACAGAGCTGTATTTCCTTTCAATAAATAAAGTTCAATGATGAACACAATAAGTAAACTTGATAATGAAGTCAGAACATGTATGTACCACGTCTTGGGGGATGAGATCCCAGTTTGGCTCATACATAACTGATAAAGGTGTCCTGTAGTGTCCTAGATGCTCAGCAGATGCCACTTCTCTTCTTTTTCTATCATCTTTTATGAATTTTATCAGTTTGTTAGTCACTTTGCCGTAAACACATGACCAGAGGTTACTTTTGCTGTCCTTTAGAGGCCATGAGGTTGCCAGTGCCTAGAATTTTATATTTAGGATTACATCTTACTTGTTTACATGTTTCATCATCTTGTCTTCTTATTCTTTCTTCTTGTTTGTCACTTAATCACCTTCTGCAAAGTACTTGATGCTACTAGAATTCTTCTACTTTCTGCCATTATGGTGGTTATTACTTGGTTTACTGATCACTTTACCGTAAACACGTGACCACAGGTCATGACTGCCTGGATGTGGCTACCTAAAATTTTTAGAACTTCCAAAACAGATCTTGATTTAGACCAAGATGGCAGTTCTAGCCCCAGGAGTTTGAGAGTAAAAGAGTGACAGACTAATAGAGCTTAACATTTTATAATTAGATAATTTTTTCACTATGCACAGTATTAGGGGGACCTGCACTGTATGTGTAAGACACTTTATTATGCTGCATTTATGCTTCTTCCCTTGTTAGTCAATTTTAAAATGAAGAACTTTGAATTCTCTAGTTAAGTTAAGCTAGTAGTAGTCTCCTAACATTCTACTAATTTACATTTATATTTATTTGCTGAGCAGATGCTTTTATCTAAAGTTACTTACAAAAGAGATCAACATATTTAAATACAACATCAGTCTGGGGGATTGTTTTGAAGAAAGTGTTAGGGTGAAGTTACAAAATTGATTTTCACTAGTGACTACAAAATCCTTAACCTTAACTCTTTTAGGGCGGATTTTGTCAACAGGAGGGGTTGAGGGCGAATGTCGACAAAAGTCGACATCCAGGGATAGCGGGCGACAATCAGCTGTTAATGGCGACAAAACTCACTGTCACGTCGCAGGCATTCCCTCTGTGCTTGGAGGAATATAGACTCGTTGACTCGGCAACTAATCCTTGCATGTGTGTGAGTTGCGAAATGTAAACAAAGGCAAGATGGCATCGACATGTCACAAGGGAGCGAAGCGAGTGCAGAAAAGAAAACACTCAGCAGACAATGTTTTGCGCATTATCGCGGAGTCGGACTCTGATTTTTCAGAATCGGATTTTATTGAAAGTGATCAGGAGATCGAACACGAGAGTGAGAACCCAGCATCAGCTGATCGGACACCAGCCAATGCCGCGCCAGCTGATCCGCTGCCAGCTGAGCGCATTCGCACAGCCGATGCATCTACGGCAAGGTTCGTGTGGGAGGAATACACAGACATTGATCCTTGGGAGCCGAACTGGCTACCGGACTTCACAAGACGGCACGGCTTACTGTTGGACACGACAGATCACCAGCTGCTGAACTACTACAGGCTGCTCTCTCCTGATGCTGCTTTTCAGCTACTGTCAGACGAGACAAACAGGTAGGCAGAGAAATTTTTTGAATCGCGGGCTGCGCTTGCTTCGCATTCTCGTTTTTCAAAGTGGAAACCCACAACAAAAGACGAGATGAAGCTCGCTGTGGCATTACAAATAGAGGTGGGACAGAATTGGTGATATAACTTTAGGGAGCATTGGTCCAAATGTGCTTTGTCCCCTGGTGGCTTTGGACAGGTTATGCAGCATGATGATAGGTACGTGATGCTGCAAAGTTTTATTCACTTCTGTAATAAACAGAAGCAAATCCCATGGGGTGAGCCAGGCTGTAACGCCATGCATAAAGTTCAGCCCCTGCTTGACATTGTGGTACCAACATAGAAACAATTTTATCAGCCTGGCTGTGATTTGTCTGTGCATGAATCTATGATAAAATAAAAGGGACACCTTTTTTTCTGCAAATATATGCCAGACAAGCCCACAAATTATGGCATAAAGGATTTTGTACTGGCAGAAGCAAACACTGGTTTCTGCCTGAAAGTAATTACATACACAGGAAAGTATTTCTTTCAAAGAGAGAACTGTCCCTTGACAAGTCAGGTTGTGCTGGAGCTTCTTCAGGGCTATGAACATTTGGGTCATATTGTGTACATTTGGACAATTTTTATACATGCCCAGAATTGTTCATGGAGCTACAGAGCAGAGGAATTGGAGCTTGTGGCACAGTGAGGGTGAACAGGAGACACAGGCCTTCACAGTTGAAGCCAGACAGGCTGAAGATGAAAAGAGGTGACAGTACGGTTTTCATGCGGGCAGAAAACTTGGTGGCAGTGGCATGGCACGATGTCAAATGGGTAACTTGTCTCTCTACAGTACACACTAACAATATATGTGAGAAAGTGCAGCAACAGACAATTGAAAAATAGGCACCAAAACAACACATATTGTAAGCAGTGCAATGTGACAATGACTGAAATTGGCTGCTTTGAGCGAGATCAGACTTTGCTGTGTAAAATGTATGTGATATGTATGTGAAATCATAGAGTATGCAGGCTCATACAACATGCAAGACAGTAACATTTGTCAAAAGTAAATATTTTTTGTTGATTTCAATTGCTTTGTGTTCTTTTTTTTAAAAAAGTTAGTTTTTGGAAAAATATTCAGCCCTGGGAGAAAAGAAACAAAAAAAAAAATTAGCCCTAAAAGAGTTAACCAAATTAAGGGTTGTGACGGGCGGCCACAGTTGTTGTCTTGCCGGGACACCAGTGGGAATGAAGGACTGGGGGAGAGAGCACCTATGAGGTGTTACCTTCACTGGGATACTGGAGGACAGCTCTCCTGGGCAGCTGTGTCATCATGGGTTTCTCCAGTACAGACCGGGAGTGAGACTTTGATGCAGCCCTGTTGGTTCCCATCAGGGCCACCAGGGGGAGTTGAAGAGTCCAGCTTTCCATCAAACCTGGGTGTGATTCCAGGTAATGCTGATGAATCACCTGGGACACTTCCAGGACCTGTTTAAAGGGCGCTAGCCACTGCTAATTTGGGGTGAGAGTTGGAAAGAAGAAGAAGACGAAAATGACCACCTTGTGATGTTTGGTACTGTGTAATAGAACTGTGCTGTAAGATTGGGAATGGAGTGGACTGGTTCCCAATGAGAAGATTAATAAAACAAGTGTTGTTTGGTAAAAGCCTGTGTCTCTGCCTGCCTGTGTCAGGTATGGGCGGCTCTGCGCTCCCCTACTTTCCCCGGTGGTCCACAGGGTTTTCATAGCCAAATAACCGGGTTACTCACAGAGAAATCTACATCTATTAACGTGGTTCCTCACAGACCAATAACCGTGTTTCTCTAACCGGAACAAGTGTTTACATTTCATTTTAGAAACCAGATTTCTGTGAATAGCCAGGATATTACAGTCTGTATAAATGCACACTTTGTTGTAATGGGTTATTGAGTGCAAATTGATGAACAAAAATGGCTAATTCTTACATTTAAAATCAAACACAATAAATTGTGCAGAAGGTAAAGGGGTCTAAATACTTTCTGAATCCACAATAGGTTGCATTTTTCAAAGTCAAAGGAAGTGTCATGGGAATTCCACTGCATTTTGAGCATTATTTAAAAATACCCACCATTTCTGTGCTATTTTCACCTATAATATTTATAAAGCACCTATTACAATATCCCATGTCTGTCTGTCTGTCTGTCTGTCTGCATGAAACAACTCAGCCCCCAGTGGACCAAATTTGTTGAAGTGGGGCACAAATATTCTTTAGACACTTCTATTTTTGTTGAGATATCTTGAACAGGTAGTGCTATACAGTTTTAAATTTTCCAAATCCCCCATTGAAAACTTTTGGTGAATTTGCTTGCTCGTCTTGTTCTGTGCAACTACAAATTAGTTTACTGTTTCAATTTTACCTCGGAGCCGGTTACACCAGCTTGTATGTTTTGTATATTTTTCACCTCTGGTAGCCGCAGATTGTGTGTGTGGGACGGCAGTCCTCTACTGGCAAGTTGTGTGGGTACACACGGGGAAAGCTCTTCATTAGCCAGTTGTTTCTGCTTTATGTAGTCTTCCCACTGGCTTGAGCTCAAACAGAAGAGAAGCAGTTCACCAGTGTCTCACTCCTCCGTATACTTTAGGTTGTACCAGGTAAGTTAAATGGTTTTCCTAACTGTCTTCTTCTTTCGGCTGCTCCCGTTAGGGGTTGCCACAGCGGATCATCTTCTTCCATATCTTTCTGTCTTCTTCATCTTGCTCCGTCACACCCACCACCTGCATGTCCTCTCTCACCACATCCATAAACCTTCACTTAAGCCTTCCTCTTTTCCTCTTCCCTGGCAGCTCTATCCTTAGCATCCTTCTCCCAATATACCCAGCATCTCTCCTCTGCACATGACCAAACCAACGCTATCTCGCCTCTCTGACTTTGTCTCCCAACCATCCAACCTGAGCCGATCCTCTAATGTCCTCATTTCTAATCCTATCCATCCTCGTCACGCCCAATGCAAATCTTAGCATCTTTAACTCTGCCACCTCCAGCTCTGTCTCCTGCTTTCTGGTCAGTGCCACCGTCTCCAACCCATATAACATAGCTGGTCTCATCACCGTCCTGTAGATCTACAAGTATAAAATCCAAGCATGGAAAACAAAAGGCTATCTAGATATGAACAAAGTACCCGGTAGGCCTCTGTGCACAGAGCAAGTAATCATTTACTTAGTATTTACATTACAATAAACCAACCTTATAGCTCCATTATCTGAAGTTTGTAACGATTCAGTATTTTACTGTGGTGACTAGATGTGTTGGTTCCAACGACAGTCCCGATTTCACATTATGTATCCCAATAAATAACTGAAGAATTTCCAAATGTCCTTGTTTTAACAGGTTGCTTATCTAATTAAACATTGCTCTTCTGACACAAGCAAGTTTACAAAAATATTTAGAATATATTTATGAAACTCCAAGGGGCACAATTCCCCATAACTCCTTATGTGTAGTATAAAATTAATAAAGTGGGCAAAACTGCAATGGGGAAGGCTTCATTAAGAACTTGTGTTGCAACATCATCAAGAAGATGACTAAGAAGCAAGCAACAGCAGACAGCCCTGTGCCCCTCTCTCTAATGACAAAGAGATAAAGCAGCCATTAAACAAATGAGGATGGGCTTTTTGCGCGGGCATACATACTACCACAAGCGTCTTGGTTTGGGAATTTGAAAATCTGGCCATCCGATAATTTACCATCAGAGTGCCATATATGATACCCCTGATAGTCACTTGCCATAATAGAGATGGCCTTTCACTTTTTTTATTCCTTAACATTTGTCATAACTGAACAGCTTTGCAAGTCCCTTTTCATTAAAATGACTGCAGCCAGACATGCTCAAGCACAGAATAAAATTCATCACCAATGGTTTTGTTATTTGTTGATTTAAGTTATGCTAACTGGCACTTGCAAGTTGTCACTGTGTGTGAATATGGGGTATGTGTGTTTGTGTGTTAGAGTAAGAGTGGTCCCTGTAATGGACCAGAGTCCTGCATGGGCCTGTTTTCAGCCGTTTGCCCAGTTTGTCCACCCTTTTGGACCCCCACAACCCTGAAATGGATTGACAAAGCTCTAGAACCAACCTACTGAACTCAGCCCACCGAGGGCTAAAGTGCTGGCACAGTCCGTGAACGTGCCTGAATGTTACGCTATGTGTATATTTTCTAACTGCTTTCTATGAATACTCATAACACAGTGTATATTACTGTTAAATTTTATCTTTTGTGATGCCTCTTCTTGTTTTAGACACATCATTCCAGTTTTTGACAACTCCGTCAATACCACAGAGAATGTGTTTCCAAACACCTTTTGTCGTATTCACAGATTTCACACCGTACAGTGAAAGACTGTTTATCACATTTTGAAAAGAGTCAAATGTACTTTATTTTCAGGTGTGACCAAAAACATTTAATAATATCATTCTGCTACGATTTGGCACAGTGTTTGGATTTTTTCTAAATCATTTTTAGCCTCAGCACTCAAGGAAAGCATATGATATGTATGTGTATAAATAACTAAATGCAGAAAGCTCAAACTAATTAGATTTGATAAGCAATAAGGCATCAACCCAAAAACAGGATGGAAATGGTCCTCACAGGTGTTGATACTGGCCTGCCAAGAGGCAAAGGCTTACTTCACTCTGCTGATCATATGTGACAATCTAGTAGACCTGAAGAATAACAGAGCATTTGACATTACACAGCAATAGCTAAAATAGAAATACATACTCAGAACTTCTTAATGAAATTTTGAGTAATAATGGGATATATGTGGGCTGGATTGGAAGAAGGATGCTAGGGATGGAGCTCCCAGGTAAGAGGAAGGACTAAGAGGAGGTTTATGGATGTGTTGACAGATGATGGGTGTAACAGAGCAAGAAGACAGAAAGAGATGGAAATAGGTGAACCGCTGTGGTGACCCCTAACAGGAACAGCCATCAATGGGATGGAATCTACATTGCCAGCACTGGGTGTAGGTTGGGAATCAACACTAGCTAGAATGTCAGTGTCTCACAAGGTGCAGATGTATACACCCATCTCTGATTACAATGGGATCGATTTAGCTTTGGGGTTGTTGTAGGAAAACCTCAAGAAATACTGAGACACTGAGAGAACTTGTGCATTTCACACAGATAGGTGTGGGATTTGAATCCAACAACATTTATTTTATAGCACACTTTTATATAGAAGATGTAGCTCACATTCCAAGATGGTGCTGGTAATTAAAGACATAAAGATTCCTATAAAATCGGAGCCACAAACTGATGCAATGGCTGTAATGCTTCAAATATGTGTGTGTGTGTTTACTCAGTTAATGTCTGATAAATAAAGTGGTGTTCTTAAATTCTATCAAACTATTTTATGCAAACAGTAAATAAAAAAGTCAAAATACCAAGGGAAGTTGTATCAAACAGGGAGGGTAGACCCTCCCTTGGAATGTTCGCTAAGTATTGCAGCCTTACTGACCATTATATATCAACAAGTACAGTCATGACTCAGTTAGCAACATCCTGCGCGATATTATGATGCAGCTTCCATAGAGATTCACTAAATTAAGATAGATAGATAGATAGATAGCTAGATAGATAGATAGATAGATAGATAGATAGATAGATAGATAGATAGATAGATAGATAGATAGATAGATAGATAGATAGATAGATAGATAGATAGATAGATAGATAGATAGATAGATAGATAGATACTTTATTAATCCCAATGGGAAATTCACATTCTTCAGCAGCAGCATACTGATACAATAAATAATATTAAATTAAAGAATGATAATAATGCAGGTGAAAAACAGACAATAACTTTATATAATGTTAAATGTTAACGTTTACCCCCCCGGGTGGAATTAAAGAGTCGCATAGTTTGGGGGAGGAACGATCTCCTCAATCTGTCAGTGGAGCAGGACAGTGACAGCAGTCTGTCGCTGAAGCTGCTCTTCTGTCTGGAGATGATACTATTTAGTGGATGCAGTGGATTCTCCATAATTGATAGGAGCCTGCTGAGCGCCCTTCGCTCTGCCACAGATGTCAAACTGTCCAGCTCCATGCCAACAATAGAGCTTGCCTTCCTCACTAGTTTGTCCAGGCGTGAGGCGTCTTTCCTCTTAATGCTGCCTCCCCAGCACACCACTGCGTAGAAGAGGGCGCTCGCCACAACTGACTGATAGAACATCTGCAGCATCTTATTGCAGATGTTGAAGGACGCCAGCCTTCTAAGGAAGTATAACCGGCTCTGTCCTTTCTTGCACAGCACATCAGTATTGGCAGTCCAGTCTAATTTATCATCCAGCTGCACTCCCAGATATTTATAGGTCTGCACCATCTGCACACAGTCACCTTTAATGATCACTGGGTCAATGAGGGGTCTGGGCCTCCTAAAATCCACCACCAGCTCCTTGGTTTTGCTGGTGTTCAGGTGTAGGTGGTTTGAGTCGCACCATTTAACAAAGTCATTGTTATCAATTAGTGCTGAAATGCTGTCATAAGCAGTCATATTACAGTATTCCATCCATCCATTTTCCAGCCCGCTGAATCCGAACACAGGGTCACGGGGGTCTGCTGGAGCCAATCCCAGCCAACACAGGGCACAAGGCAGGAACCAATCCCAGGCAGGGTGCCAACCCACTGCAGATATTACAGTATTAATATTGATATTAATGTGTTATTATTACTGTTTTTCAATAACTATCATTCATTTATGTGATGTATGTATTATGCTTACGTTAGGTTATTCTGCTAGAGATTAGGTTAGCTTAGAGTAGGTTACGTCAGGTCAGGTGTATAATTGACACCTCATTGTGGTGAAAATGACAACGGCACGTCTCTTTGTGCAGCTGTTGAACGACTACGTTTTGCTGTCTGCTGATCGCAAAATGGAATGATGCAGATGCAACACCTTGTAAACCCTAAATTCAATGCGGGAAAAACAACATCACACACAGAAGTATGCTCCTGTGTCCTGCCGGTGCACCACCACATGTGGAATATAGCGATACAGACGTGATACCCTGTGTCTGAAGTCAGTGTAGTGAAAATGACATCAGACACAGAGGTACGCCCTCACCCCCTTAAGATACATCAGCACGCTTAACAACAGATTCGACTAACGATGCACTGGCTGGAACCATATGCTGTCATTAAACGATACTCGACTGCATGTACTATATCTTTCACTCGTGTCTATGATGGGAATATTAAAAACAAATAAAAAATAACACTAAAGAAATCATATGCTTAGCCAGTAAGTTAGTTAGTAAGAGATCTTGAGTTGAGCAATGCAATATTAGCTGATGAGAGTTCGTTGTGCACAGATTCATAGCCAGAGGTTATTTTAGCATACTGAGAATTTGGCACTCTGACACTCTTATTTCCAAAGCCATGAGTAGGACGGTGTATTTCTGAACAGATGCTGCCAGTGAACTTTTCATTCGGAGTCCGGTGGTGGTGACATCCTGACCTACAATGTAAATATTTCAACTGCTGCACGATGACAGTGTCTGTTAGGATATTTCAGCCTGATGACTTGCTCTGAACAAACTGTTTAATGTGAAGGAGTTTATCATGAGAATATTTTAGAATAGTTTAGAGTTATATGTATCAGACAGTAGCAGAGAAGCAGCATGGCACAGAGGAGAAAGTGAGACGAGCGGGGTGATGTGTTGCAGATGAGCGACAACAGCAAAGCAGCAAAAAAAAAAAAAATCAGTTCTTCAATCACATAATAATAATCCAGTTGCTCCATCCACAATGTACTCTATGGGTTATCTCTGCATCTAATTTTCCATCGCGGGCTACCACTGGTCCTAGATATTTATATTTATCCACTCTTTTCTATAGCTGCCCCTGCAGACTCACTTCTGAATCCTGATCATCATTAAACCTCATATATTCTGCTTTCTTCCTATTTATTCTTCAATCCTCCTCTGCACTTCCTCTTTTCTGGTGCTACACAACACAATATCATGAGCACATAGCCTGCACCAAGATGAGGGGGCTTGGTCTTTTATCCCATGACTTGACACATCCATAACCAGATCAAAGAGTTAATGACTTAAAGAAGATCCCTGGTGCAGACCTCCTCTAACTGGGATCTTGTCTGTTACCCCAACACTGCTTTTAACCCAAGTCCTCACTCCCTCATACTTATCCTGGACAATCCTCACAGACTTCTCCTGCATTGATTTCTCCATTATGCACCTCCAGACCTCTTGACGTGGCACACCTTCATGAGCCCTCCTCAAGTCAGTAAACACTGCCACTTTTATTTGCCTGGTCTATAACGTCATCTCCCTTTACTCAATATTCATGCTCAACACCTTAAAATTCTGTAAATATCAGACATTTCTCTTTCAGAATTTTTACACCTGGAGAATTACTTATGTAGTCCACATATGCTGCAGCAAACTAATTTGCAAAATTCAGTGACATGTTTTTACCAAGAGATGAATGTTGTTCTTATTGCAGTAGGTGTTGGAATAAGCTTTCAAACACCGTAAGAGTGTCAGTGAACACTTCAGAAATGTCCAGGAAAAAACTGTTGTAAAATATCTGCAAGTAACATGTCTAGTTTTACTGTTTTGAAGCAGTACAAAAAATTCAGGATTTCCTTCTTCTGCTTTTACTGTTTTCAAATAAGCATCCACAGCATATGTACTGTGTCCATTATTGAAGACCCATCGCCTAGGTGTCATTTTGAGAGCCAGATGTGACCCTGTCAGAATATCTAAAGTTGTTAATAAAAATATACTGTGTCTCCAAATTACACCAACACTTGCACGATTCAAAAACATCTTTACAAAAAAAATAAGTAAGTGTAAAACATAGAAGGTGGAATTTGAAAGTTGAAACGCCCCTTTCATTTAGTAGATAATGGTCTGTCCGTCAAATTGTACACGACTGAATCAGGTCATTCAAGGATGCCGTGGAGGTGGGCTGGGGACAAGTGTTGCTGTGATACAGCAATTCGACCATCTTTGAGGGAAGAAAGAAAAAACATTGCAATCTGATATAGGTGTATGCAATATGCCATTTTAATGGAAAAACACTGTACTGTAATTAAATAAATGAGAAAATGAATGAATGATTTTAGATAGATAGATAGATAGATAGATAGATAGATAGATAGATAGATAGATAGATAGATAGATAGATAGAGGGGCGGCACGGTAGCGCAGTGGTAGCGCTGCTGCCTCGCAGTTAGGAGACCCGGTTTCGCTTCCCGGGTCCTCCCTGCGTGGAGTTTGCATGTTCTCCCCGTGTCTGCGTAGGTTTCCTCCAGGCGCTCCGGTTTCCTCCCACAGTCCAAAGACATGCAGGTTAGGTGGATTGGCGATTCTAAATTGGCCCTAGTGTGTGCTTGGTGTGTGGGTGTGTTTGTGTGTGTCCTGTGATGGGTTGGCACCCTGCCCAGGATTAGTTCCTGCCTTGTGCCCTGTGTTGGCTGGGATTGGCTCCAGCAGACCCCCGTGACCCTGTGTTCGGATTCAGCGGGTTGGAAAATGGATGGATAGATAGATAGATAGATAGATAGATAGATAGATAGATAGATAGATAGATAGATAGATAGATAGATAGATACTTTATTAATCCCAAGGGGAAATTCACAAAAATAATAGAGAAAAAAAAAAACAAACTGCATTCTCTGTAGGTTCTGACATTTTTCACCAGCGCAGCCAGTTCGTCGATCTTATTTGAGATTCAGTTCACATTTCCCATGATCACAGAAGGCACCGAAGGCTTAAAACGGCACTTTCTCGCAAGCCGCTTCATTTTTAGCTTAGTGCCGGCTCTGCTGCCATGATACCGCCTCCTTACCTCGTCGGGTAAATAGGGAACCACACCAGCACTGGCATTTGTTCTCAGCGCTCGAAGTTGAGTACTTGAATGGACGAGTCTCGGTGTGTAAAAATCCTTGCCCACGGTGTAAAAGTAAGTGTGTCCAGGGAACGAATCCACATAAAATAAAGTGATAGGAGTGATCAATAAAAAATAATAAAAAATAATAAAAAAAAAAGAGAAAAATAAAAGTAGAAAAATAAAGTCGTACATGGAGCTGCTGAAAAGGCTGCTGCTCTCGGCGGCGCCTGAGATCAGTTTTAAAACGTTTGTTCAGTTTTAAAAAATTTTGCATTATTGTCCGGTCCTACCAGTGGATCCAAAACAATGGGGCTGAGTTTAAATGGTTAATCATGAAATTCCTCCTCAAGCACTTGCATTGTTATCACTGGGTTAGGTGAAGGTTAATAGAGACAGACAGTGATGTCTTTACTTGGTCCAGTTAGCCACAAAAACAGGATGGCCAGATTACAGTTTATGAAAAAGGACCTAAAGGAGTGCAAAAATCTGGGAGAAAAGGTCTTGTGGACAGACGAGACAAAGATGAGCCTGATCAGAGTGATGGCAAGAGCAATGTGTGGAGGTGACAAGGAACTGCCCAAGATCCAAAGCAGACCACCTCATCTGTTAAACATGGTGCTGGGGTGTTATGGCTTGGTCATGTATGGCTGCCACAGGTCCTGGCACACTTCTCTCCATTGATGATGGAACTGCTGACAGCAGCAGCACAATGAATTCTGAGGTGTGTAGAAACATCTGATCTGCTCAAGTTCTAATAAAGGCCTCCAAACTCATTGAACGACACTTAATCCTACAACAAGATAATAATCCAAACATACTGCTAAGGCAGCACTGGAGTGTTATAATGGAAAATCCTGGAATTGCCAAGCCAGAAATTCCTCCATAAGCACTTGCATTGTCATCACTGGGTTAGGTGAAGGTTAATAGAGACACAGAGTGGTGTCTTTACTTGGTCCAGATGGAGGCAATGGAGAAGAAATAGATCAGATACGTGGCTCCCTGCTACTTATCATCACTGTGAATGGGTTTAAAAAACTTCCAGAAGTACTTTCAGTATGGTCAGAGCTAGTATGAGCGTGGAGTCTGAATGCAAAAATGAAATGACAGAAGGAAAACTAGCCAAAGTGCGGAGGGGAAGGTAGGACTCAATAGAGGATCTATTGGTTCAGATACCCAGTAGTCAGGGACAAAACCCTTGGTGTTGTTATTTTTATCATTTATTTCTGTACCATTCAATCCACAAGACTCTATAAAATATTAATTATGTTAATAGTTATGTTGATGACTTTTCACTTGGACTAGGCTTAGGGATTTCTGAAGACCACACTCCCCATATGCTAACTAGATGATAAAGGAGTTTTAGCCATTTTAGACCTGCATCTTAAAAAATACAGCACCTACCATAATATTTGGGGCAAAGACTCATTTTCCCTTGATTTCCCTCTCAGCTCCACAGTTTAAAATTAGAAATCAAACATTTCAGATGTGATTAAAGTGCGCATTGCAGACTTTCATTTAGGGGTATCTGCATACATTTGGGTGGCTGAATGTAGAAATGACAACACTTTTTCTACACTCTCCCTCCATTTCTAAGCCTCCATAATGTTTGGGATAATTGAGCTGACAAGTGTTTGTGATTCCTCAGGTGTGTAAGATAAGATTCCTCGACTTGCTTCTGCCCTTTGGAGTCTGTAGCTGCCATTGTTCAACATTAGGACAAGAGATGTGACAATGAAAGTCAAAGAAGTCATAATGAGGCGGAAAAACAAGGATAAAACCACAAGAGACGTCAGCAAAACCTTGGGATGATCAAAATCAACTGACTGTAATATCATGAAGAAGAAAGAACACACTGGTGAGCTTAGCAATCACAAAGGGACTGGAAGGCCAAGGAAGACCTCCACTGCTGATGACAGAAGAATCCTCACTCTGGTAAAGAAAAAGCCTCCAAATGCCTGCCTGACAGACCAGAAACAGTCTTTCAGGGGGCCGATGTGTGTGTGTCAGAGACGACTATCAGCAGAAGACTTCATGAACAGAAATACAGAGGCCACACTGCAAGATGAACAACACTAGTGAGCCACAAAAACAGGATGGCCAGATTGCAGTTTGAGGGAAAGGACTTCAAAGAGCCTGAAGAATTCTGGGAAAAGGTCTTGTGGACAAATGAGACAAAGATGAACCTGATCAGAGCAATGGCAAGAGCAAAGTGTCGAGAGGTAAAGAAACTGTCCAAGATCCAAAGCAGACCACCTCATCTGTTAAATATGGTGCTAGGGGTGTTATGGCTTGGGCATGTCATGGCTGCTACAGGTCCTGGCAAACTTCTCTTCATTGATGATGGAACTGCTGACAGCACAATGAATTCTGAGCTGTGCAGAAACATCTGATCTGCTCAAGCTCCAGTAAAGGCCTCCAAACTCATTGGACGATGCTTCATCCTACAACAAGATAATAATCCAAATGTACTATTATGGCAGCAGTGGAGTTTTATAATGGAACATTCTGGAATAGCCAAGCCAGTCACCTGATTTGAATCCAGCACAGCAGACCTTCCATATGTTAAGAGAAAACTTAAGGGGACAAGCCCCCAAACCAAGTAGGAAGCTGAAGATGGCTGCATTAGAGGCTTGTCAGAGCATCACCGGTAAAGATCCTCAACACCCGCTGATGTCTATGAATCACAGACTTCCGGCAGTCATTGCATATGAGGGATATGCGACAAAGAACTAAATATGACAACAGCTTTAATAGACCTGCCATTGTTGTGTCCAAAACATGATCGTGCCCTGAAATGGGGGTGAACGTTTAGAAAAAGTGTTGTCATTTGTACATGCTGTAACCAAAATGTCTGCAAAGTGCCTTAGATGAAAGTCTGCAATGTGCACTTTAATTACGTCTAGATTGTTGATTTTGTTATTTTAAACTGTGGAGCAGAGGGATAAATCAAGGAAAAAATGTGTCTTTGTCCCAAGCATTATGGAGGGCAGTGTCGTGAAGCCCCCTTTATACAGCTCTTTGAACTGTATCTTTATTGTATTGTATTTCTTGTTAATGCCCTCAGCAATTCTACACCTTGCTTAGTTTTAACTTGTGCACTCGACTCTTCACTTACAATAAGCCCAAGATGTTTTAAATTAAATATTTTAGTTGTCAAGACCCTCCAACCATGTCAAGCGAGGTGATCAAAGGAGCTAAACTATAGCACATCAGAACATTTCAAAGAGACTTCCACTGATTCACAAGAGTGTTTTAAGTTTTCCTGACTACTTCACATATAAAATGTGCTTACTCTTCTAATTCAAAAATCTATGCCTAAATAAAAAAAAAACAGTGAGACACAGCTTTGAAGTTGAGAGAAATAACTGATGCTAGCAATGTGGGATGTGCTTCTAGCATTCTAAAACATGGCAGAAATGGCTTGCAGGCGCACAAGTGCTAAATAAACAGACAGGAAAATAGCAGCAAGAAAAATTCAAGATATACTGGACAGCAAAATTGATTTGGTCGTGAAGAGTGAGCCAGTATAGTGGTACATGGCTGTTTTCAAATTTACCTATGATTCTACTTTTACAATTTAATATCCATAAATAACTATTACACTGGACGGCATGGTGGTGCAGTGGTAGCACTGCTGCCTCGCAGTAAGGAGACCCAGGTTCGCTTCCCAGGTCCTCCCTGCGTGGAGTTTGCATGTTCTCCCCATATCTGCATGGGTTTCCTCCGGGTACTCCGGTTTCCTCCCACAGTCCAAAGATGTGCAGGTTAGGTGCATTGGTGATCCTAAATTGTCCCTAGTGTGTGCTTGGTGTGTGGGTGTGCCCTGCGGTGGGCTGGTGCCCTGCCCGGGGTTTGTTCCTGCCTTGTGCCTTGTGTTGGCTGGGATTGGCTCCCGTGACCCTGTGTTAGGATATAGTGGTTGGAACATGACCGACTATTACACTAAAACTAGAGAGCAGTGGAAGGATAAGCAATACAGATACTCTTGAAAAAAGGAAATAGAGGTACATATGTTGCCTTGCCATAGATATAAACACGCTTGCCTTGCTTACACAATCTACACAGAAGCTTGTCAGCACTATGGAAGCTGGAGTTGGGTGCCTGCCTGTAAAGACTAGCTCCACTGATTGTCTCAATTGCTTAGACGACCTACAACCAGCCTGCCATAACTTGCGACCCAACCGTTAAGAGAAACAGCTGTAGAATATATGTTAAGAATGTACATGCACCGTAGACTCCACCACCACTTCAGTGACAAGACTGGCTTCTGTAGTAAACACCCAGAATGAGCAGTTTCTTCATTGAAAGAGCCCCTATTACAGTATATTGTGGACAAGGCCTGCAATCAAACCAAGAGTAGACCTTGTAACATCCACTCTAAAAGGAACCCCAATAATGAAACCCATATCTGACTGAAACTCCCATTCCACCCTAACACTCTTACTGTATCTCTCTCAGTGGTCATTAAGTAAGATTTCACAAATGCCCTTCCACAGGAGCCTTTTGTCATTACCACTCCCTTGATTTCCTTCAATCAACCATCTAACATACACAAACTCCTGTTCCCTCAACTTACTTCACAGAGGAAAGCCCCATTCCCCACCAGGCACTTTGAGCTTCAACAGGAGTCGCCTTGTCTCTTATAAATGTATCACCAACAGCACCTTTATATGTGGTCCTTCTGGTATATTCAATATTAAACATCTAACATAAATATTACATATTAATTAGACTGGGCCTCTTGCCAGTCTAAAATTATTAATTAGGACATTGTTTGTAGGAAGTTTTCAGCCGTTCTACAAATGAGAAACGTGGAGACGGCTAGTAGAACATTTCAGGAAGGAAGTTCGAGCCGTTAAAACCAAAGACCTTACAAAGCCTACTGTAGATCACTTCACATTCCTTGATCATAGCCACACCAATGGCTCTGCTTGTGTTCTTCAACAGGGCTTCAAAGACACTTTTCAAAGAAAAACAGAAGAAATTCTCAGCTTGGGATCACATATTTCTCCAGGTCTTAATGACCAACTAAATTTTTAATCTCTCCATTCATCTTCTCTAATGGCAGCTTTTACTCACCAACTCTCAACTTTTCTTCTTTCATTTGACCTAACTTCTCCTCCTTCCCCTCCATTATATGTTATCTTCTTCTTCTTTTCAGTTGCACACGTGATGACGGATAGATAGATAGATAGACAGACAGAGAGACAGACAGACAGACAGACAGACAGACAGACAGACAGACAGACAGACAGACAGACAGATAGATAGATAGATAGATAGATAGATAGATAGATAGATAGATAGATAGATAGATAGATAGATAGATAGATAGATAGATAGAGTTACCCATTTTTTCCTTTTCTTCTTGGCATCATTTATCGAACTGACTACTCTTATACTGTAGGTGAAGTGTTTTGCTGGGAAAATGCAGAGGTGGTTGTTGCCACATTGGCCTGGTTTAGTGACTCTAGCCAAGTCATTTTGGGTTTTGCTTTCCGATGTGTGTGGCAATTTACATTTATTTTCAGTCATCCATTACCCACCACTTGAAGTTATCACTCATTAGCGCTACAGCTATAAACCTCATTCGCGTGGTCCAAGAGGTGCAAGAAAGTCGCTTTCATGCTGCTGTTGATGACATATAATTTTGGACAACAGAATAGGGTGATGGAGTTTGCATGTTCTCCCCGTGTCTGCATGGGTTTCCTTCGGGTGCTCCGGTTTCCTCCCACAGTCCAAAGACATGCGTGGTTAGGTGCATTAACAAACTTATTTTATAAATACATGTTATTTTTTTCCCTTGCACTCAGTGAGTGAAGCCACTGGGTAATCAGCTAGTATTTATATATTATGAAAACTGTATCCCCCTAGCTTCTCATTTATAAGCTAAAAATCTAATCTGTCTAAATTTAACATCAGAATTTAAGATAAGTGTCAAGAATGCTCCACTAACATGCTACTTTATAGGGGATAAATCAAAACTTTCATTATCTATGTAGCTATGTAAGCTAACATTCCATTAGAGTTAAATACTTATGTAAATATGGCATTAACATTGGCTTGAATGCTTCCAATAACAGAAGAAAGGAAATGTGTGAATTAAATCTTCAGTTTTTTTAAAAGATTCACTGTGAGATTTGTGACGGATGAGACTGGGAAATAGATTTCATTAGCATTATTTGAAGGGAAGAGTTCTAATAGAGAACCTACTGTATATATAAAAAAAAAGAAAATTTAATTTAATGGTTCAGGCAGTGACATCAATAAGGCATGAAATGAGGCTGGCGACTCTTCTACTGCATCCCAGAGGAATTTCCACGTAAAGCTGGGCGCCATGCACGGAACATGAAATAGTATAATAAATGGGATAGAGTAAAAGCAAAGATACCTTAAAGAACAAAGCAGCAAATATACAATAAAAGACTTGTGAGGACTTGCACTTGTGAGAGAGATGTGAATTTAATGCTGTGAGCATATCAAGTAGCCATGAGGTGACATTGGAGAGAGTCCAGAGCAACTGTTTAACTTAAGTGTCTTTTGTTACAGTGTGCTTATACTTAAAAATAATCAGTAATAAATTCCAAAGTATGGTGTAACTAGGCATTATTATTATTATTGTGTACTAGGAAAGGCATCGATCAGTACAGAAGGCAGTAAGCAGAATCTTAGCCAGAAAAAGAAAACCTGAGCACATCACACCAGTTTTAGCGTTGTTACACTGGTTACCTGTTTCATTTAGAATTGACCTTAAAATACTACTAATGGTGTATAAAGTCTTAGATAATCTTGTGCCTTTCTTTATTTTGGAGTGCCTGTCTCCCTACACTCCCCATCATAACCTTAAATCATTTAATGGTGGTCTACTTATAATTGCAAAAGCCAAGCTTGAAAGAAGTGGTGAGGTGGTCTTTTGCTATCAGGCAGTAAAAATCTGAAATATGTTACCAATAGAGATAGGGCTGGCTACTACTCTGGAATATACAGGATTAAGAACCTCCTAAAATCCCACTGCTTCAATTTTCCTTTTTTGTATCTTCAATTTAGTTCTATTCTTAACACCCTAAATATGCAGAGAATTAATCTTTACTTTTCTCTGTTTTGTTTTTGGGTTCTTTTGTGGTGGTGTACCTCATCAAAGTCCTGTGCAGCCGCCTGTGATGTCTTAATGAAAGCGAATAGCCCAACTTTTCACAAGACTGACTGCGTCAAATTTCTAAGATGAAGTATAAAGAACCAATAAAGAACAACTTAAGAACTTTTATGTTAGACAGAGCGCCCAGTGGCATCTGGTTGGTCTTTTGGCATGGAACCCCAGTAGATTTTGTTTTTTGTTTTTCTATCCATCCATTTTACAACCCGCTAAATCCGAACACAAGGCAGGAACCAATCCTGGGCAGGGCGCCAACCCACCGCAGGACACACACACCCACACACCAAGCACACACTAGGGCCAATTTAGAATCGCTAGTCCACCAAACCTGCATGTCTATGGACTGTGGGAGGAAACCGGAACACCCAGAGGAAACCCACGCAGACACGGGGAGAACAAACTCCATGCAGGGAGGACCCAGGTCTGTTTTGTTTTTTTTTACTCCATCCTGGCCATCTGAACTTATCATTGGACTGTCACTTAGAAACTTAATAAAAAACAATTCAGTATTCTATATATATCATTCTTAAGTAATTGCGCATTATTTATTTATCTTCTCTATATATATAAAATCCAACGTCTGTCTGTCTGTCTCTATGGCTGTCCCCTTTTCACAAGAGAACAACTTAATGGATTTAGATTGGGTTTTTTTCCATAATTTTCTTGAACATTTTGCGACTTCTCTCATCACACTAAGTATCATAGTTCATTTGTGGCACTGATTTATTCACGCTAATCTGAGACAGAGGCTGTGGGCCGAGGGGGAGAGGGAATGGGGGCCGCTTTCGAGCCGCTCTACCTGTCATCACGTTTTGGAGCGTAACTTACCTCCACTTATCTAGCTATACCTGTTTGTTAATTGGTTTTTAAAGTTTGTCCTGTTTCACTACTACACTGGCGGAGCCACGAAGAACAGCGAGTGACTTTATAAATTCAAAAATCATTAAGGCAATGATTAATCACTATATAAATAAAAAATCCAACATCTGCTTGTTTTTCTGTCCGCTTTTCATGAGAGAACCACTTAACAGATTTAGATCGGGTTTCTTTCCATAATTTGCTTGAACATTTTGCGACTTCTCTCATCACCCTAACTAGCATAGTTCGCTTGCAGGAGCGATTTATTTGTGCTAATCCAAGACAGAGGTAGAGGACCAAGGGGAGGTGAAAGCGTGATGTCAGGAGCGGGGAGCTGGGTGGAGACCTCCTCACTTATATGCCAGCCTCCGTTCGAGTCGCTCTACCACTGGCCATGTTTTGGAGTGTACCTTGCCTCTGCTTAGCTAGCGATACCTGTTTGTTTATCGATTGTTAAAGTTTGTCCTGTTTTACTACAAAGGATGATGTCAGGAGTGGGAAGACGGGCGAGGCCCTCCTCACTCAAATGCCAGCCTCCGTTTGAGTTGGTCTACCTCTTTTGACGTGTTGCAGTGTACCTTACCTCCGCTTACCTAGCGATTCCCGTTTGTTTATTGATTTTTAACGTTTGTCCTGTTTCACTGCTACGCGGGTGGACCCACAGGGGACAGCTAGTTTGTAATAAAGTTTGGCTTTCACTTCTGGTTTTCCCAAATATTTGTCACAACTTAATAGCTTTGCAAATCCCATTTTGTAAAAATGACTACGTCCAGACATGCTCAAGCAAAAAAGGAATACATTTTTTTTTTAAATTTTTCATTTAGGTTATGTTAATTTCCAACTACAGATTGTCACCGTATGTGAATAAGGTGTGTGTGTGTGAGTGAGTGAAAGTGGGCCCTGTGACTCTGTGTCTAGGCCTGTTTTCAGCCTTTTTCTGGTGAGATAACGTTTGGCCCCCACAACCCTGAAATGGACCGAGAAGGCTGTAGGACCCACCAGCTGAACTCAGTTCATTAAAGGCCACAGTGTCTGCACAGCCCTCAAACACACCTGAATGTGACGCCATGCATAGATTTTCTATCTTTTTCTTCAAGACACTAAAGATGTGTTGACTGGACCCTATAAACTACAGTTGGGAACCCCTCTTAATTCTTTGGATTTGTGTTTATCATTGGCTGAGCTTTCAAAGTAGCAACTTCCTTTAAACATATGACATGCCTTATGGACACAGTAGTATTTCAGCAGTGACATTAAGTTTATTGGATTAACAGAAAATATGCAATATGCATCATAACAAAATTAGACAGGTGCATAAATTTGGGCACCCAACAGAGATATGACATCAATACTTAGTTGAGCCTCCTTTTGTAAATCTAACAGCCTCTAGACGCTGTCCTCCTATAGCCTTTGATGAGTGTCTGATTCTGGATGGAGGTATTGTTGACCATTCTTCATACAAAATCTCACCGGTTCAGTTAAATTTAATGGCTGACGAATATGGACAGCCTGCTTCAAATCATCCCATAGATTTTTGATGATATTCAAGTCAGGGGACTGTGACGGCCATTCCAGAACATTGTACTTCTCCCTCTGCATGAATGCATTTGTAGATTTCCAACTGTGTTTTGGGTCATTGTCTTGTTGGAATATCCAACCCCTGTGTAAGTTCAACTTTGTGACTGATGCTTGAACATTATCCTGAAGAATTTGTTGATATTGGGTTGACTTCATCCGAACCTCGACTTTAACAAGGGCCTCAGTCCCTGAACTAGCCACACCACCACACAGCATGATGGAACCTCCACCAAATTTGACAGTAGGTAGCTGGTGTTTTTCTTTGAATGGGGTGTTCTTCTTCCGCCATGCAAAGCGCTTTTTGTTATGACCAAATAACTCAATTTTTGTCTCATCAGTCCAAAGCACTTTGTTCCAAAATGAATCTGGCTTGTCTAAATGAGCATTTGCATACAACAAGCGACTCTGTTTGTGGCGTGAGTACAGAAAGGGCTTCTTTCTCTTCACCCTGCCATACAGATGTGCTTTGTGCAAATTGCACTGAATTGTTGAACGATGTACAGATACACCATCTGCAGCAAGATGTTCTTGCAGGTCTTTGGAGGTGATCTGTGGGTTGTCTGTAACCATTCTCACAATCCTGTGCATATGCCGCTCCGGTATTTTTCTTGGCCTGCCAGACCTGCTGGGTTTAACAGCAACTGTGCCTGTGGCCTTCCATTTCCTGATGACATTCCTTACAGTTGAAACTGACAGTTTAAACCTCTGAGATGGCTTTTTGTAGCCTTCCCCTAAACCAGGAGACTGAACAAACTTTGTTTTCAGATCTTTGGAAAGTTGCTTTGAGGATCGCATGCTGTCACTCTTCAGAGGAGAGTCAAAGGGAAGCACAACTTGCAATTGACCACCTTAAATACCTTTATATCTCATGATTGGACACACCTGTCTATGAAGTTCAAGGCTTAATGAGCTCATCCAACCAATTTGGTGTTGTAAGTAATCAGCATTGAGCAGTGACAGGCATTCAAATCAGCAAAATTACAAGACGGCCCACATTTTTGTACAACCAGTTTTTCACATTTGATTTAATTTCATACAACTAAATACTGCTTCACTAAAAATATTTGTTCGGAAAACACCCCAGTACTCCTAGGAAATGAAAAACATACCACTGTTATCTTTTTCGTTGAAAGGAGAGTCAATTATTATGCAGGCTGAGAGGGGTTCCCAAACTTTTTCATATGGCTGTATATGTGTGATTTTAGTAAATATGCCTTGTAATAAGCTGGCACCCCACCCAAGGCTATATTTTACTATATGCCTGTTACAGATGGGATTGGTTTTGGCCTCCTGTGGCTGTGAATCGGAATAGCAGGTATGAAAATTGCAGGATGGGTGGAATTATTTTAAAACAGTACATAGAAAAAGATTGTTTTGAGTAATGTCACATATCCTGAACTGCAGGGTAGCAGTCTGTTCTTTTGCTGCAGTGTGACAAAGCCATTATCAATAAGGATACCCAGATGACATTAGGGGTGTACAGTACATCAGAGACTTCCATCTCCTCAGTCATCCCTCATTGTCATTCAGAGGTTCTGACAATAAAATTCCTGACAGGAATACAAAATTTAGCCGCTTTTCTCTGTTTCGCCTGAGCTGTTTACATAATGCCTGAAGGTAAATGCTAATGTGTGCCTGTGTATGGGAGGCACAACACAAGCAAACAGAGAAATGTAGAAATGCAGGGTCATCTATATTATCACTTTAGAAGTGAGATTTGGACTTGAGTGAGTTTGGCCTCATCCACCAAAGTTTGCAAAACTAGTGCACGTAACATTCTCTTTCAATATGGAAACAATCTAGTCATTTTAGTGCAGCAATTAACGAAACCGACGTACAGTTACAGGGTAAAAAGAACCTAGGGTCAATTTCCCAGATGAGCCACTGTTTACGTAGAGTCTGAATTTTATTTTCACACTTGGATGCTATTCTGGGTTTGAAAGATGGGTGTGAAAAATTGGCAAATCTAAACTGGCCTTGGATATGTGAGTATGAGGGCCCGTTTACACTCACTCCAGACACATTCGATGCGAACACTGGTCTGCTTAGTGCGTGGCTCCACAATCCCCCAGCTTTTCCCTTTTTTTCGTTGACATTACATATTGATCTCACAGATATTTCTACATCTGTCTGCACAATCTTTGCCTAGGGTCTGGACGGCCATATATTTAGGGACATTCCGGTTTTGCTGTATGCTTTTAATGTTAGATTGTGTAGGTGCGGGTATCGACACTTCACACAACTGTTTCTCCAATGAGCACATGTTTTCTTGTCTAGCGCACTGGCAGTCGACAAACATAGGGGTCACGTGATTACAAAATTCTGAAGGAACACAATCAATGACACAAGGGTATATGAGACAGGACTGAGGACAAAATTTATGTTGTGGACCCTTGTGGCAATGTGAAGTATAAATGGGCCTTGACTATACAATACAATACAATACAATTTATTTTTGTAGAGCCCAAAATCACACAAGAAGTGCCACAACGGGCTTTAACAGACCCTACCTCTTGACGGCCCCCCTGCCTTGACAAGGACAAAGAAAAACGCCCAAAAAAAACCCTTGTAGGGAAAAAAATGGAAGTGACTTTGGGAAAGGCAGTTCAAAAAGAGACCCCTTTCCAGGCAGGTTGGGTGTTCAGTGGGTGTCAAAAAGAAAAGGGGGTCAATACAACACAAGTATGAACTTGATGATGAAGTCGCCATCAATTTGGCTGTATATATGGTGCCTATAGGATGTATTCAGGCCCCTTCACTTTCTGACATATTTTGTTAGATAGATAGATAGATAGATAGATAGATAGATAGATAGATAGATAGATAGATAGATAGATAGATAGATAGATAATTTTATTAATCCCAAGGGGAAATTCACATACTCCAGCAGCACCTTACTGATACAAAAAAACAATATTAAATTAAAGATTGATAATAATGCAGGTAAAAACAGACAATAACTTTATGTAATGTTAACGTTTACCCCCCCGGGTGGAATTAAAAAGTCGCATAGTTTGGGGGAGGAATGATCTCCTCAGTCTGTCAGTGGAGCAGGAAAGTGACAGCAGTCTGTCGCTGAAGCTGGTCCTCTGTCTAGAGATGATGTTATGTTGCAGCCTTGTGCTAAAATCATTTCAACTATTTTTTTTTCACTCATCAAGCAACACTCCAGACTAATAAAAGCAAAAACATTTTTTTGAAATTTTTTTGCAAATCTATTAAAAATAAAAAATTGAAATATCACATCGACATAAGTATTCAGACCCTTTGCTCAGTGCTTAGTTGAAGCCCTCTTTGGCAACTTGGACTGTAGATTACTACCGATCACTTTTTTTTTTTTCTTTATTTCGCCTTATACAATTTCTTGTATTAGGAATTTGTTAGTTTTCGCATACCACTTGGGGTCAGAGCGCAGGGTCAGCCATTGTACAGCGCCCCTGGAGCAATTACAGGTTAAGGGCCTTGCTCAAGGGCCCAGCAGAGTAGGATCTCTTTTGGCAGTGACGGGAATACGAACCGGCAACCTTCGGGATACCAGCACAGATCCTTAGCCTCAGAGCCACCACTCCGCCCCGTACAACAGTACTAGACGCAAGCCATGGACCAACCATGAGCAAGGCACTAGAGAAATGTTTACGAGAACAGGCTATTCGACCCACCAGAGCTCACCAGTCCTATCTACCTAATTTCTCCAAAATAACATCAAGTCGAACTTGAATGTCCCTGAAGTCCTACTCTCTGTACCACACTGCTTGGTAATTTATTACATGTGTCTGTGGTTCTTTGTATGAAGAAAAACTTTGTAAAATGTGTGTGAAATTTACCCTGACAAGTTTTCAGCTATGTTACCATGTCCTTGTTGAACTCATTTTGAAGTAACAGACTGGATCCACTGTACTAGTTCCCTTCATAATTTAAACTTCACCTCTTAATCTCCATTTGTTTAAACTGAAAAGGTAACTCCTACCTCTCAGTCCTAGAATCAGCCTAGTCGCTCTTCACTGGGTTTTTCTTTTTTGTAGCCCAAAACTGCACACAGTGCTCCAGGTATGGCCTCACCAGTGTGTTATAAAGCTTAAACATAGCTTCTTTGGTCTTGTACTCTATACATCTAGTGTGCTGTATAACCTAAAATTCTGTTAGTCTTCTTTATTGCTTCTCAACAAAGTCTGAATGTACTGTAGACAGTGATGACTCCATTAAGACTGCAATGTACCCCCTATGAGTAGGACCTAGAAGATTCACATTCTACATTGTGTAATAATTAGAATAATTCTTCACATTTATATAGGGGCAGAATGGTGGCACAGTGGTAGCACTGCTACCTAGCAATTAGGAGTCCTGGGTTCGCTTCCTGGGTCCTCCCTGCATAGAGTTTGCATGTTCTCCCTGTGTCTGCGTGGGTTTCCTCTGGGTGCTCTGGTTTCCTCCCACAGTCCAAAGACATGCAGGTTAGGTGCATTGGCAATCCTAAATTGTCTCTAGTCTGTGCTTGGTGTGTGGGTGTGTGCCCTGCGGTGGACTTGCAGGATTTGTTCGTGCCCTGTGTTGGCAGGGATTGGCTCCAGCAGACCCCCGTGACCCTGTGTTAGGATATAGCAGGTTGGATAATGACTGACTGACTGACTGATATTTATTTAGCACTCTACTAACTACTCAAAGCACTCTCCACACAGGGAGGACCCAGGTTGCAAACCCTCCATTTCTTTACTGTGAGAAAGCAGCACATAATGCTTTATACTTGCTTTCATTAAATTTTATCTGCCACAAATCTACCCAAGTCTGTATGCTGTCCATGTCCCTCTGCAAGAATTCGACTGATTCAAGATTATCTGTCAATCCTCCTACTTTGGTATTATCTGCAAACTTAACCAGCTTGTTGTTTATATTCCTATCCAGATCATACATTACAAATAGCAGCAGCCCTAGCCCTGTCCCTTGATGGACGCTGCTCTTATCATCACCCAATTCTAATAGGATTTCTCACATCATAACCATTTGCTACCTGTGTCTGAGTCAATTCTGCACCTCACCTACACACTACACCACAAAATTCCTTTTTCTTTTTAGTTTGATCTACAACTTCTCATGCTGCACTTTTTCAAAAGCCTTCTGAAAACCAAGATGAATAATATTATATGCAGCTCTCATCGTTATGCTTGGTTGTGTCATTACAAACTTTAAGCATATTAGTAAAACACCGTCTGAAGCCATGTTGTCTGTTCAGTAAAACTCCTGTTCTTGCCATGTGATTACCTACCTTTTTCCTAATAATTCCTTCCATTAATTTACCTGTGATCACTGTTAAGATTACTGTCCGATAGTTACTTCGATTTACCTGTTCACCCTTTTTATATAAAATTATAATATTTGCTATTGTCCAGCCCCTAAGAATGTTCCCAGTGCACAGTAAGTTTAAAAAAAATATGAGTCACAAGTATATGCACTCGCTCACTCCTTAAGTACTTGAGGGTAAATATTAACCTGTCCTGGTGATATCTTTGATTTCAGCCAATTTAATCTGAGCAGCACTTCTCCCTCTACAATTTCCAAATCACTCAGCACCTCCTTAGTAGTTTCTGTTACCGCTAGGAGGTTATCTACTACCTCACACGTGAAGACCACACAAAATGTGAGTTTTGAGTATCTAATATTTCACTCCTTGATCACTCGAGGATAAATGTTATCTGGTCCTGATGATTTGTCAGATTTCAGCCTATTATATCAAAGCAGCTCTTCTCCCTCTACAATTTCCAAAGCTCTCAGTGTCATATCTCAGCCAGGGCTCAAATGCCTGTTTTGTGTCTTTTTTTTGTACTTTTTTGATTTATTTGTATGTATTACTATTCCTTTTGTTAATGTTTTGCAGTATCCTTTACATTTTATATGTCTGTGTCTTAGCCTGTGTTATGTTCCTGGTATTTTGTAGGTGGTCCCAAAAGAAGCAGGGTCACCTGCCAAACACTGCCAGGGACTTCCCATGTGCCTTATAAATTTTAGAGGGTCTCCCACACTTCCTGGCAGTTCATTTGGAATGTGCTTTGGAGTGGTGAGCTCTTGTGCTTTTGTGTATTTAATGTGCTTACAGATTTTCGAGATTTTTGACATTTCATTATATTTTATGACCATTCTTGGGATTTCGTATTGGGACTTTTGGTTGGTTGTATAGCATCGCTTTATTAATTTGGGCAAATCCTATTGCCTTTTTGCTCCATTGAGCTTCATTATTATTAAGGAATATTTTTTGGGAAAAATACATATTTTATTTTATAAAGATTCTGTGAGGTTCTTGTTGTGTACTGCCCAGGATTTTTGACAGGATTTCCCCCTTTAGTGGGCATTTTTGGAAGTGCTTTTGGATCTTACATTCTAGTTAATGACACTCTTAATAGTGCCTGTTACTCCTTGGGATTTATCCATTTTTTCACATGTGAAAACGTCAGACAAATACAACTTTAGAGCTTCCATTACTATAGAGTCTGTATTTTTTAGTTTCCCTTTACCATTCCTGAGGCACTTCACCTCCTTCTTGACTGTTCTTTTACTACTAAAGTACTAGAATCTCTTTAGAGTCATGTTTATTCTTTGTAGCAAAATTCTTTCTGACTAACATTTAGCTTCCTCAATATCCTTTTAAATGGTTGCTGTCATACTGTCATACGCTTTATAGTTTGTGGTTGTTATTACTTTTGTATGCATTATACTATACTTTGATTTTTATGTAGCTTTAAGATAAATGTGTTGCACATTATACGTAAAATTTTGTTAAACCTCTTCCACTGCTCCTGAACTGTCTCCACGCTTACCACTTGAATCCCTGAAGCTACAAAAAAACTAGTAATCCCAGGCCCCTTTAAATTCCTTTGCACCTCTCCATTAGTGTCTTTTGTTTTGCAAATGTGTTGATCAGCACAAGCAGCAAGCAGACTGTCATCCCATTCCACCATCCCAAAAACCTCACTGCCGCAGCTCAATTCGGGCAAAAAATTCTCCCAGCTCAAGTCTTTTTATCTGGGTGTGAGGTGCATGGAGTTGAATAGGGTAAATAACATATCATTATTTGAAATACATACATTTCGTGTGTGTTCCATGTCTACAATGATCTGTGTATGTGTAGGATGACAGGAAATGTGAGGCAAGAAATTTTGAACACATAACAAAAACAGAAACTTTTTTGATGTTATAGTATTAATGACAAAATTTTGACGTGAATTGTATAATGTATCAAGACTGAAATCCAAATATCAAATAAACACTTTCACAAAAGGAACACATATAACAAAACCAGTGCGCTTTTATTCAAGATTATAACTGAATAAAAGTAAATCAGGTTAGGGTGCGATATTGACACGTCTGCTTGGATGGTGCACCGGTAAGAACTGCTAACTTATAATCAAGAGGTTGCGGGTATGATTCCAGTCATTTCCCAGAATTACCGTTTTGATTAGTGAGCTGCTCTTTTTGTTACTATTATAGAATAAAAGCATACATTTGATTTGAGTCTGTAACAGCCGGTGAAAATTTATGATACTTACAGTCATATGAATATGTTTGGGAACCCCTCTGAGCCTGCATAATAATTGACTCTACTTTCAACAAAAAAGATAACAGTGGTATGTCTTTCATTTCCTAGGAACATCTGAGTACTGGGGTGTTTTCTGAACAAAGATTTTTAGTGAAGCAGTATTTAGTTGTATGAAATTAAATCAAATGTGAAAAACTGGCTGTGCAAAAATGTGGGTCCCCTTGTCATTTTGCTGATTTGAATGCCTGTCACTGCTCAATGCTGATTACTTGCAACACCAAATTGGTTGGATGAGCTCGTTAAGCCTTGAACTTCATAGACAGGTGTGTCCAATCATGAGATATAAAGGTATTTAAGGTGGTCAATTACAAGTTGTGCTTCCTTCCCTTTGACTCTCCTCTGTAGAGTGACAGCATGGGATCCTCAAAGCAACTCTCCAAAGATCTGAAAACAAAGATTGTTCAGTCTCATGGTTTAGGGGAAGGCTACAAAAAGCCATCTCAGAGGTTTAAACTGTCAGTTTCAACTGTAAGGAATGGAATCAGGAAATGGAAGGCCACAGGCACAGTTACTGTTAAACCCAGCAGGTCTGGCAGGCCAAGAAAAATACAGGAGCGGCATATGAGCAGGATTGTGAGAATAGTTACAGACAACCCACAGATCACCTCCAAAGACCTGCAAGGACATCTTGCTGCAGATGGTGTATCTGTACATCGTTCTACAATTCAGCCCAATTTACACAAAGAACATCTGTATGGCAGGGTAATGAGAAAGAAGCCCTTTCTACACTCACGCCACAAACAGAGTCGCTTGTTGTATGCAAATGCTCATTTAGACAAGCCAGATTCATTTTGGCACAAAGTGCTTTGGACTGATGAGACAAAAATTGAGTTATTTGATCAAAACAAAAAGCGCTTTGCATAGTGGAAGAAGAACACCGCATTCCAAGAAAAACACCTGCTACCTACTGTCAAATCTGGTGGAGGTTCCATCATGCTGTGGGGCTGTGTGGCTAGTTCAGGTACTGGGGCCCTTGTTAAAGTCGAGGGTCAGATGAATTCAACCCAATATCAACAAATTCTTCAGGATAATGTTCAAGCATCAGTTACAAAGTTGAAGTTACACAGGGGTTGGATATTCCAACAAGACAATGACCCAAAAGACAGTTGGAAATCTACAAAGGCATTCATGCAGAGGGAGAAGTATAATGTTCTGGAATGGCCGTCACAGTCCCCTGACTTGAATATCATCGAAACTCTATGGGATGATTTGAAGCAGGCTGTCCTTTCTCGGCAGCCATCAAATTTAACTGAACTTTGTATGAAGAATGGTCAAAAATACCTCCATCCAGAATCCAGACACTCATCAGAGGCTATAGGAGGACAGCATCTAGAGGCTGTTAGATTAGCAAAAGGAGGCTCAACTAAGTATTGATGTCATGTCTCTGCTGGGGTGCCCAAATTTATGCACCTGTCTAATTTTGTTATGATGCATATTGCATATTTTCTGTTAATCCAATAAACTTAATATCACTGCTGAAATACTACTGTTTCCATAAGGCATGTCATATATTAAAAGGAAGTTGCTACTTTGAAAGCTCAGCCAATGATAAACACAAATCCAAAGAATTAAGAGGGGTTCCCAAACTTTTTCATATGACTGTATAAAGGGTTAGGTTTTTTTTTTATTCAGTTTTATTCTCTCAGTCACGTTCACGCTCGCCCCGATTTGACACTGGTATTTTTAAATAAAGACGTGCTATAACTCAGATGAGGATGTGGGTACAACATTGGAGAAAGAGAACAGGATCCCTCCCCACAAGAAACGTTCACTCACATATAAGAACAACGCGGCTGCACCAGACATAAAGGCAAAAGATGGCACCGTTTGGATGCAGCAAGAGGTCGAGCGTCATCCTGCCAGTGAATCTGCCATATGCATGTCCTTCAAAGAAACATCACGGATTACAAAGCTCGCCAAGGTATTGTGCAATTTTCTGTTTGTGATTATGTTTTGTGATGGTCTTTATATGGAAAACATGTATATGTTACTTATATAAAAGCCAGATCGAATGTTGTTTACCTTTATTTATTTACTTATTTTCCTACAGCGTAAAGTCAAAGTAGACTGCAGAGCTTCCTGTGTTTGCTGCATTTGCTCCAAAATTTCCTTGCTAAAGTTGAATTTAAAAATTAAAATTTTTACTCTTGCACTTCGCCAAAACACTGAAAGAACACTGGAGGAAAACTGGAGTACCCAGCGGAAATAGAGACAATGTGCAAACTCTGCACAGGCAGTAAGTATCCAGGCCAGGATTCAAACCCAAAATCGTGGAGCTGTGGCACAGCAGCACTAACCACTGGGACACTGTGCTCTCTCTCTAAATAACAGCTGATGTTTAAAATTAAGAATAAGAGTTTAACTTCCTTGATTTAGAAACAGTCATCACATGAGCGTCTTCAGTTAATTGCCAGCTGGAAATAGAATGATTTGGACAGCTTGTGAGAAAAGTATTGCAGGAGTCAATTCAGTTTGAAACAAGTGCATGAACTAACATTTCTGCATAATCAGAAATTAGGACCACACAAGAAAAGTGACAGTTGTTAGGATTTGCGGACATGAAAAATAATGCTGTTTGCTGGAAGCACAAGGAATTGCCATCAAGTACAGTGATCCCTCGCTATATCGTGCTTCACCTTTCGCGGCTTCACTCTATCGCAGATTTTATATGTAAGCATATTTAAATATATATCGCAGATTTTTTGCTGGTTCGCGGATTTCTGCGGACAATGGGTCTTTTAATTTCTGGTACATGCTTCCTCAGTTGGTTTGCCCAGTTGATTTCATACAAGGGACGCTATTGGCAGATGGCTGAGAAGCTACCCAACGTACTTTTCTCTCTCTCTTGTACTGACTTTCTCTGATCCTGACGTAGGGGGTGTGAGCAGGGGGGCTGTTCGCACACCTAGACGATACGGACGCTCGTCTAAAAATGCTGAAAGATTATCTTCACGTTGCTATCTTCTGTGCAGCTGCTTCGTGAAGTGACATGCTGCACGGTGCTTCGCATACTTAAAAGCTCAAAGGGCACGTATTGATTTTTGACTGAAAAACAAACTCTGTCTCTCTCTCTCTCTCTCTCTCTCCCTGCTCCTGACGGAGGGGGTGTGAGCTGCCGCCTTCAACAGCTTTGTACCGGCGGTGCTTCGCATACTTAAAAGCCAAACAGCCCTATTGATTTGTTTGCTTTCCTCTGTCTTTCTGACAGACTCTGCTCCTGACGCGCACTCCTTTGAAGAGGAAGATATGTTTGCATTCTTTTAATTGTGAGACGGAACTGTCATCTCTGTCTTGTCATGGAGCACAGTTTAAACTTTTGAAAAAGAGACAAATGTTTGTTTGCAGTGTTTGAATAATGTTCCTGTCTCTCTACAACCTCCTGTGTTTCTGCGCAAATCTGTGACCCAAGCATGACAATATAAAAATAACCATATAAACATATGGTTTCTATTTCGCGGATTTTCTTATTTCGCGGGTGGCTCTGGAACGCAACCCCCGCGATGGAGGAGAGATTACTGTATTTTCAGAAATGTGACAGGGAGGTGAAGCAAGAAAACTGCCTGTGGTGTAAAACCATGTCAGCCTGTTTCCTTATTAGATGGCCAGCACAAACTTATATAATACTGTAGCATGCCCAGGAATTGGGGGATTGCTCATCAGCATTTTGGGGGGGTTTGGTGGTTTGGGATTAGGTGGCCAGATAGATTTAGCCATCAGAATTATGACTGTAGCTGACATTGAAAGGGTGGACCCCCAGAGGTTTATTATTGCTTTCATGGCTGGAGGTTTTGCTCTCCTCTCCTCCACTTCCAACTGGCCATATCTCAATGCTAATATTAATGGACATTTCAGGATCTTTTCACATAAATCAGTTTGTTTTCATTTTTGTTTAAACTAATATTATTATATTTGTGCCTGCATTAGGCAATTTGTAAAGTTTGCAGTTGTATTTTATCCAAAAATTTGCAAACTTTTTAGTAGAATTACCTACACTGCCAGGAATAGCAAAGACTATTTGAAACTGAACAGAGCAATGATCTATAAAATCAACAGAGCCACAGTGAGGCTACATCCACATTAATATATGTTTGTTTAAAACTTCAGACATTCGTCTTGTGACGAATGTGTGTCTGTGGATCACCCTCAGGGCTCCTCTAAGGTTTGGGATACTACCCCGGGTAGAAGGTGAGTGCTGTCGCTAATCATGTCCTGTTCCTCCCACAGTAGTGAGAACACAGCCAGTGAGGGGATCTGACTCCACCCCTTCCGGTTTCCGCCTACAAATGATGGGGTCGGAACAAGGAGGTGTCACTCTTTGAACAGAGCATGGTAGCAGACGGAGCTCCTGCACAATTGATTTAAATGAACTGCTTCACAAAGCCCGACTGGGGCTACTTTTTGTTTGATTTGTTTTGTTGCCGCCACACCACTGAACACTTTATTTTTGTTCTCATTTAAGAAGTAAACAGAGACGATTGGGTTAGTGCCCCAACGTTTCTTTCCCTGGGACTTATTACTTCCTCACTCATTCGCAGTCTCCATTTTTGCTTTTTGTCCACACTACTCAGGTGTGTTTAACTCCTGAAAACAGAGATCTTTGAAAATGCTCCCCAAAGCATATCCGTAAAATGTCAGTTCAGTGTTGCAAAGTGGATGGGTGAAACCAAAGATTTTTAAAAACGCAGACTCTAACTGCGCTCTGATTGGGTTGTGTTTATTACGTGGCCCTAATTTAGATCCTGCCCATTACAACTTCTCAATTCCTGGTTGGCAGACACAGAGGAATTGCTCTTCATGGAGCTTTTTAAGCTGCTTACCTGTATGCATCAGACCGTATCTGGCTTTGGTCTTGTCACCTTTGGGCTACTGCAACTGTCTGCTGGCATAAGTGCCAATATGTGTCACCAATATGCTACAGATGAGTTAAAATGCAGTGGCATACCTGGTGTTCAACCAGTTGAGCTGGGCACATGGCTCCCTGTAGCGACACACACTTTATGTATATCGCACTTTCACTAACAGCCACTTTTCATTACAACACGTACAGGGTGTGTTTTTTTGAATGGCATCAAAAGTTGGCATTTTGTGATCTGTCAATTGTTACATGGCATTTTGGGCTTTTTGAAGAGAAGGTTGAATGGAGACCTAACTCAGGTGTTCAGAATCCCTAAACACATTGAGTTGATTCAGCAGATTTATTGCACGTTAAATAGTGAACCACATACACAAGGACTACACATGGAAAATGCAGGAGAATGCATTTAAGGAGAAAGTCAGTAAGCTCTTCTGAACACAAAGCATCATGGGTATCATTAACAACTACCAAGGGATGTAAAAAAATGCAAAGCGCTACATGTGGAAAATAAAACAATAATTATAAAAATAAAATATGTGATGCTGGTCTTCACTAAGCATTTTCTAATTAGGGTTTAGTGGCTTATGTTCAAGTAACATTTTTCTTCACCTAGTGAAATATGCAAAAACATTTGAAATGACAAAATCTTAGGATATATTGTACAAACTGATTAAAAATTTTACGGTTAAACTGTATAATATACTAATGAGACAGCATCTGGAGTACTATAGGCAGTTCTGTTCTTCACACTACATAAAAGACAGAGCAGCAGTAAAAACTGTTACAGATGAGAGAAAAGACGTGCATCCTAGGAGTGAATGGCCTACTCTGATAGGCTCTGAAAACGAAACATCTGTAGTCTTGAAAAGGATGCCTGATAATCTTATATGGGACTTCATAATTCTCAACTCCATATATTAAAACGATACAGCAAAATTCTTTTGATTAAATAGACATTCATGTACATGAGGATACTAGTATTTAAATTCAGGAATTACCCAAAGGATCATGGGAATCCTGGTAACCCTGGAAACTTTAGATAAACCATGAGATATTGGAAACAACTTATCTTTAGGCTAACCAACAAATTCGATGGACTGAATGGTCTCTCTGGTTTGTGAAAGCTGTTATGCAACCAAGGTAGGGTTACCAATATGGAAGATAAAAATGTATATATTAGCACTAGCCATGTATGCCCAACTACATTGAGCGTGTTAAAGTTGTCTGTGAAGGGCTCCCTGTTTAAACGCGGCTGCCAGTCGTGAACTGGGCCCTTCGTCGCACAGCATTATGATTTTTTATAAGGGAAACAAAATTACAAAACAAAACCCTTGGACACTGATTCGATAGGAATGGTCTACTCGGAATCACTGTCCGAATAGTAATTATGTGGTGGTGGAGGAGCATTTCTGCTTCTCTCCGTTCACAGTCCGCCTCGTTTTCACGACGCTGTCGTTTCCTCTCACGATCTCTTCTCGACCTTTGTCCAATCTCGCAGGTTGCTTTGTGGCAATCCAAAGAGTAAGGAAGAACCAATGCTTCTTTCTTGAACTCCAAACGCCGACTGATGGAAAATCACAGAAGTGTGTCCGACTTATATACTCTGACTGCCGACTCCAAGAAGTGGGTGAACATTCGATTTGGACGAAGTGCTGCCAATGACGGTCGATAGAAACACAAAAAACCACAGTCTCGACAACAAAGCAGGTGTCGACGCCAGATCTAAACACAAAGCACGGTGTCGACGCCAGATCTAAACACAAAGAGTGGTATCAACAGTGTTTGTAAACAAAAGTAATAACCAAGGCAGTGTCAGGGGAACATGAATTCGCGGACAAACAAAGATCAAGATCCAAATGAAGATTAATATATAAAGATAAATAGCATATTAGCATAAATAGCCATAAAAGTAATTAACAGCTTCTGAAGCATTAGATTTAACATAAACTAGAATGTCCTAAGATATCTCAAGCAAATAGTTAAATAAAAAACATTAGCCATATTGCATTATTTTTAAGCTTGAAGCATAATTACCAATTTGCGAAAGGAAGGACAGAATAGAAAGAGAATGACGCACAGAAACTGTTGAGGACAGAAGAAGGGAGAATATGGACACCTGTGTTCGAAGGTTAGGAAGCTGAGGAACGATACCAATGACATAATATAGAAAAATGGTCCTGGTAAGCACGTGAGAAACCAGCTGGGATAGTGAATCAGCAGAAACAGCAAAAGACATTGCTACTAACAAGATCAAAATGATGTAATGCATGAAAAATAAAATTAGTGTATTCATGTACTAGTATAAAAAAATATAGAGAAATATATAAGAATTAACCTTAGTGTAGATATTACTGCAAGTCAGGCCTACCACGCAAATTATTAAACAAAAGCATATGCCCTATTTCTTTTTAATTAAAGCTTAGTGTTGAGCCACCAAGTATAAACTAGCATGCCAGCCAAGGAAGGGGAAGTGATAAGAAAAAGCCCTAATATGGAAGAAGGAACTTCTGGCCAGTCAAGGCCAATAGAAATGAGCAAAACAGAAAGTAAAAATGAACAATAAACAGTAAAAAAATACCGGGGGAGCAGATGCAGGGAAGTCAGGAGATAATAATGGTTCCCATGAGAACTCGAGGTACAGGCTGGGGAGGTGCAGAGGGGAGTCAGAGAAAAGAGCAAATGAGCTAATATGAGCTAGGTCGGGAAAATAAGAAATTACTATAAAAGTTTTGAGTCCTGAATTGTTCAGGGCTCAGCTCAGTTTGGCCGTATTGGGTTGACTCCATGTTATTTTTTATTGTTATTTTATTGCAATAAAATTATAGACTGTGTTTGCCTATCCTGAGTCTCCTAATAGCCTTAATTTCTGGTAAAAAGCCTTTTGGTGACAATTTTTCGCCACGACACCATACATTCTGGTTTCCCCATAAATGTCCTCTGTTTAGGCACTGTGGTCATCTGAGGTAATAACAAGCTAACAACGCTAAACATTTGGGGCACCAACCCAGCTGTCCCCATTTACTTCAAAACACAGAAGAATACTGCGCTAGATAGTGCAGAAAACTACTGCCTATCATGACTTCTTGTTACAGCTCAAAGGAACTCTGTCTCTCCAGCTGTCTTGTCAAAAAGTAACGCATCCTTACAGACTGCTGGGCTTTTATGGTCCGGGGGCCGGAAAGGGTCGATTTAGCTGCCTTCACTGGGCAATTTCTCAGTACTGTGGAGGCAAAGGAAGACAACACAGTTAGCAGCAGTGCCACCTCCTGGCATGCGATGGTATTACAAACCTGAGAGGAACCTGGTAGATAACCCTCTGACATGCATATGTGACAGCACCTATCTGGGCATCTGGGCAGATTTTACAAAACTGTCAGTTGTCCGGGTTTTCAGAGTGCAGAGGAGAACAAAAGTAATTGTTGCGATATAGTTTAAAAATTGATTTCTATTCAGATAAATTTTCTCTCGTTTTGAAAGACATTTTGTTTTTGTTATTTTTAAACGGGGCATTTAGGAAATAGAACATTTTTAGAACATGTCTGTAATAAAGTAATTTTGTTTTTATGAGATGTAATATTTAAGCAACAGCATTTTGTTCTGTTATGGGTACTGCCATTCAGTGGTGCTGTCAATGATGCTGTCATTGCTAGCCTGGGAAGTTTCATCTTGTAAAGCACTTTGAGCTACATCATTTGTATGAAAACGTGCTATAGAAATAAATGTTGTTGTTGTTGCACAACAATACACCAGACATGTAGCTTTATTTAAACCAGCATGGCATACATTATGCTATGTTAGCAATCAGATAGTGAATTCCTCTCCTTTTTTTAAAGTTTTACCTACCATATAATTCTTAACAAGCATCAGATGACCCCGCAGTGGTGATGCCATATACTGTATAAGTTGTTCTCAAATGGTGCACCACACACATTATGTACATTCTGGAAGTAATTGAGCATGTGAAAGGCACTATATAAATAAAATGAATTATTGTTAGTATTATTTACTATTATTCTGTCCTCCCTGGCCATCGAACCTTACTTTAGTCTTTGTTACTTAGTATTACCTAATCTTATTTTATATTTTTTCTTTTTTTTCTTTCTTCATCTTGTAATGCACTTTGAGATAAAACATTTGTATGAAAACATGCTATAGAAATAAATGGTTGTTGTTGCTAATTTCAAACATCCTCCCTGCTCTTATAAGGAGAAATACAGCAGTGCAGCAAAAACACTAAAGCTTCAATCCCCACCACCCCCAATTTGCAGTCAATTTCATTTCTGAGATGTAATTTTTTGGTTTGGGAAATAGGGTAACTTTAAACTAAGTGGGATTAATAAAGTATCTATCTATCTATCTATCTATCTATCTATCTATCTATCTATCTATCTATCTATCTATCTATCTATCTATCTATCTATCTATCTATCTATCTATCTATCTATCTAAGGAAACAAGACTAAATGGTCTACTACTACAGCTGAGTTACATTCATACGCATGATGTATAATGAAAGTTTGGACCCTTTTCCTACTCCTCTGGTAAAAGCTAATGTATCAGATACAAGCCCTCTTATTACTGACATCATTAATCTCTCTCTCCAGAGCAGCTTAGTCCCACTGGCCTTGAAAACCGCAAAAATTAGACCTCATTTAAAAAAAATCCTCTTTGGATCCGATCTCCAGCCTTCCATTTTTGTCTAAGGTTTTGGAAAAGGTTGTTTTGGTTCAGCTTCAGGATCACCTGAAAAATTTCTGTTTGAAAAATTTCAATCTGGTTTCCGAACTTCTCACAGTACAGAGACAGCCCTGGTCAGAGTCACCACTGACCTCCTGATGGCTGCTGACCAGGGTCCTCCATCACTCTTTATCCTCCTGGACCTCACAGCTGCATTTGATATGATAGATCATAATATTCTCCTTCATCATCTTCACTATACAATTGGACTTTTTGTCATTGCTTGATGAGATTGAGGCCTGGATGTCCAAGAACTTCCTCAAGCTGAACAGCACCAAAACTAAAGCTCTTTTAATTTGCACCCCCCATCAACTTCGTTCCTCTGTAAATTGTATTTCCTTTTCTGACTGTACCATTATCCTCTCCCCTTCTGTTACAAATCTGGGTGTCAAGTTAGACTCCCATCTGTCATTTAATACACATGTCCATCACCTTTGTAAATGTCATCTCCGAAACATAGCCAAACTACGTCCCTACCTCTCCCTGTGTGATGCTGAAAAGCTGGTTCATGCCTTTGTCTCATCCAGACTGGACTATTGTAATGCACTCCTCATCGGGATACCCAACAAGAGCCTTCAAAAGCTCCAATAAATTAAAAATAGTGCTGCAAGAATCCTGATGAAGGTGCGGAAATATGAACACATTTCACAGATCCTTCCGTCACTTCATTGGCTCCTTATCCATCTCTGTATCGAATAAAAACTCTGTTTGTTTACTCACCAGTGTATCCATGGAAATGCTCTACAATATCTTAAAGAACTCTGTATATTACAATCCACTGCAAGAAACCTCCGTTTTACAAATACCTACCGTCTTCGCCCCCCTGTTACCAAACTTCATACAATGGGTGACTGAGCCTTTGCAGCCGCTGCTCCACGGCTCTGGAATGGCCTACCAGGGAGCCTGAGAACACAGCAGATTGTGGGCTGTTTTAAAAAACAGCTAAAGACTTTTCTATTTAGGAAAGATTATTAACAAGAATGCTACAATTATTGTTGTTTTATCTCTGTTTTTATCTTGCTATGCCTTTGCACTTTGAGATTTACTGCTAATGTAGTGTGTCCCCTATAAATAAATATCTATCTATATCTAGTTTGCATATGGTTAAATGTCCTTGTATTGCCCCTAAAATAACTGCCAACATGGTTTAATTTATACCAATTGATAGGTATATACATCAGTCACTTCACATATGAATGTGCATCAGTTATTTCAAATACTACATCCCATGTACTCTAACGTTATTTGGTGGGTGTCTGAGGCAGGCACAGCATCCTTTGACAATTTTGTTATTTGTTATTTTAGAAAACTGACAGTTAGAGAGTTGACATCTATGCATGAGAAGATACATGCGGTGAGTAACACATTAAAACATTAGAACAATCTAGACCAGAACAGGCCATTCAGCCCAACAAAGCTCGCCAGTCGTATCCACTTAATTCCTCCAAAATAATATCAAGTCGAGTTTTGAAGGTCCCTAAAATCCTACTGTCTACCACGCTACTTGGTAGCGTATTCAAACAATTCTTAATTTATATTTACATTTATTTGTTTAGCAGACTCTTTTATCCTAAGAGACTCACTAAAGAGGTCAACATAATCGAATGAACATCAGTCTGAGGACTGCTTGGGAACAAGTGTTACAGGGCAAGATGACAAAATTGACCGACACAACTGAAGAGCTCTGAACAAAATACAAGCAAGTTACACTTCCTTGTTTACAAAACCGAACAGTTAGACAGAAATTCACAGAACAAGAGAGTCTTCAGATGCTTCTTAAACACTTAGAGGGAGTCAGAAGTTTAAATTGAGGTGAGCAGCTCAGCTAGGAGCTTCACATGAGAAAAGTCTGAGAAAAGGCTGAAGTGAGATTAGATACCATGTAGAGTTAGCATCACCAGAGATGGCCGAGAAGGAGCATGGGACCTCACAAATGTGTTTATGTGTATAGCTGTTGATCCATTGACTACTCTGAACCTGAAGTTAATATATGCTGCTACCGTGAACCAATGTGGTGATATGAAAAGAGGAGTGACATTTGTCCACCTTGTACAGTTGAACACAATGTATTTTGAATCATCTGCAATTGACTGATGACACTGATATTTTGCGAGACATTAATTCATTTTCTCAACTAGATTTTGCCAATGGAATGTCATGGCAGGTTGGACCCTCTTAAGACTTCATAAGATGCAAGGCATGAACCAGTTTTGGACAGAATATCAGCCATTTACATTGTGCACTCATGTACACCCCCACACATGGGAAAATTTAGAGTAACCAGTTATCGGTGTATTGTATATGTTTTTTTTTTTTTTGTAGAGTAAAAGGAAAATAAAGTACCTGGAGAAAACTCCTGTGAAAACAAAACAGATTAGATTAGATTAGACTAGACAAGATTATAATAGACTAGTCATTTAGCCCGTTACAATAACGGGCACTAAAACAGTAGTACATAAACATTAGTAGGAACAGTCTGTATTAAATGGCAAAGGACTTTGACCTCATTCTTTTTGTTGATCGTATTTTTCTTTCTTTCAGCCTTTCTTTTGTTGATGTTTACTTGCTGAGCTGACCGTTCTTCGAGGGCTGCTGCCGTGTATTGTGTGTCTTTAATTTTCTATGACAGTAATACTGTCTTGTACGTCCGCTGGCTTGTACGTCCTTAATATACCTTTAATTTTCTCTGGTGGTAATACAGGCGTGTGCGTCGGTAATATCCCTTTAATCTCCTCTGACAGTAATACTGGCTTGTAAGTGGCTGTAATATGTGTCACTGTATTGTGTACCTTTAATTTCCTCTCGCAGTAATACTGGTTTGTATTTCCGTAAAACACCTCTAACTTTCTCTGACAGTAATACAGTGATACCTTGAGATACAAGTGCCCCAATGTACGAGCCGTCACTAGGTCGATTTTTTGTCTTGAGTTACGAGCCAAAATTCGAAATACGAGCCATCAAAGAGCTTGTCCCCGCACATTCCGAGGAACTGACGACAGAGTAGTTGATGGAACTACATACGCAGCAACATACGGAGGTTCTGCAGGAAAGCGGTATCGCGGAGGAGTATATGTCTTAAAGTGAGATAAAAGAAGTGTTTGCAATGTGAGAAAAAGTTTCGAACTTTAAAGAAAAGAAACACCCTGAAAAAATTACAACTGATCATACAGTGGCGCTATTTAATGACACTTGCCTAACGCCTGACTTTATTGAAAAGAAACTGAACGTGCAGCCACGCTATTTAATGTCACTTGCCTAACCACCTGACTTTATTGAAAAGAAACTGAACTTGCAGCGCCGCTATTTAATGACACTTGCCTAACGCCAGACTTTACTGAAATGAAACTGAACTTGCAGTGCCGCTATTTAATGACACTTGCCTAACGCCAGACTTTACTGAAATGAAACTGAACTTGCAGTGCCGCTATTTAATGACACTTGCCTAACGCCAGACTTTACTGAAATGAAACTGAACTTGCAGCGCCGCTATTTAATGACACTTGGCTAACTCATTGCAGAAATATTCTGAAGGGGAGGACTAAACAAAGCTCCTTGGACAGGTTTCTATTGAAACGCCATGCGAATGAAAGTGATGAAAGCGTGGCAAAAAAGAAAAAAACTAGTGAAAAAGAAAATTAAGTTAAGCAAAAGTGAAGTGAAAGAAAAAAAACATTACAATACGCTAATCGGCTTTGCCAACGTCTGTTTATTTCTTTAGATTCTCTTTTATGTATTAGGTTTTATTTTGTTTGTATACAATATTTGTTCGTTATAAATACATTTTTCTTATGTTGAAAACAATTAACAAAAATTTGGGGTGGTTTTTTGGGGGCTGGCACGAATTAATCTCATTTCAATTAATTTCAATGGGGAAAATTAATTTGGGATACAAGCATTTTGACTTAAGAGCTCAGTCATGGAACGAATTAAACTTGTATCACAAGGTATCACTGTATCGCATATCGCACCGTGCCCCGTGCATGCGCACTTCACCAGAAGCCCCGCGCATGTGCACTTCACCAGAAGACACACACACACGGACACCTGGACGCACAAAGGGATTTTATTAAAGAGGATTAGATTTGATTAGATTAGAACTTTATTTGTCCCCAGCAGGAAATTTTGCTTTTTGCAGAAGTTTCTTAAATAAATAAATTAATATATACATAAATAGATAAGTAAATTTATCTAAAGCAGGTAATATATCTATATCTATCTATCTATATATATACTAGGGGGCTGTGCCCCCTACACACTTCGCTCGCTCACCCCACAACCACCACCCCCGGGGACGCAATTCACGCTCGCCACTTTGCGTCTCTGCTGCTATTGTTGTGAAGGGGGGGGCTGAACGCATGCTAAGGAGATGCGGACGGATCAGCTGCTGGCTGTCTGCTAGCTACTACTGAGCTGCATGATCTGCATGTCACGCGGCACGTCATTCATTTGAAAGCCTGTACTCAGCTCTCATTTTGTCTCACTTCCTTGTCTCGTGGGACGTTAAAGTGTCTCCGAGAAATTCTTTGTAAGTAGGATTGTGACGTGCAAGTAGTCTCGTGGGAGTTCAAAGTGTCTCTCTGAGATGATCACGTTTTGACTCAAAGTTTTTTTATATAATAGACAGATATATCTAAACTAGGTTAATATAAGTAAATACACATATACTATGGTTTGAGCATACACCAGAATGACTGAAAAGAAAGAAAAATAAAAGAAAGAAAACTTCTGACTTACTGATCCAGGCATATTGCTGTTGGTATAAAGAAGCCCCAGTCGCGTTTACTGCCACACTTCTGCTGAATAATTTTTTGGCTGAAAGTCCTCAGTGTTAGTGTGTGAGAGAGAGGATATGCAGCTTTTGTCCATAATGGCTCTCAGTTTTTTGTATTAATTATTTCCTCCACAGGTTCCCTAGTGTGTCCTATAACTGAGCCTACCTGTTTAATGAGATTGTTGATTCAGCAGGCCTCTGTTTTAGTGATGTTACCAGCCCAGCACACCACAGAGTAGAAAATCACACTGACAGAGTTGTAGAAGATGTGAAGGACACCACTAGATACATTAAAGGAACACAGTCTCCTAAGAAAAAAGAGTCTGCTCTGCCTTTTCTTCTATAGTTCTATTGTGTTCCAAGACCCATCCAGTCTGTCACTGATGTGGACCCTTTAAGTACCTGAGTAGCAGAGCACCACCTCTACATCCATTTCTTGAACAGTGACCGGACATAGAGGTTCTTTAGTGTTGTAAAAATCAGCAAGTAGTTCTTTGGTTTTGCTGATGTTAAAGTACAGACAATTCTCTTTGCACCAAGAAACAAAGTCCTCCAGCTGACTCCTCTCCTCTGTCTCACACCCCATAATTGTAGAATCATCTGAGAATTTCTGCCAGTGACCTGACCTGCTGTTATATGTATAGTCTGAGGTGTACAGAGTGAAGACTGAAGCTGTCAGGCCTGCTCCGTGTGGTGTTCCAGTGTTGCTCACACAGTCCTTGAGTCTCACAAGCTGGGGTCTGCCTGACAGAGAGTCCATCATCCAGGACACCTCAGGCTTATCCACCTGAATATCTCTTGGCTTAGTGAATATATGGAGAGAAAATCCACACCTGAAATCCAATCCTTGTAACTGTGAGACACCGCTTCAGCAGCTAGTAAATATTATGATGTGTAAAATAAATGAGCACAGACTGTTGTAAATGCATTTTAAATTATCATTTTAGTGCTATTGTTGTCAGTCAGTTTTCAGTATTCCAACTGAGCTTTATATTTTCTCAAAGATTTATATTTAAAAAAAAAAACAGACTACCAGCCTATTATTACTGACTGTCAAAAATATGAAGAGCACATCGCATACGACTGAATTAAGCATTTAAATGTTCCTAAATATGGATTTTTTTTGGCTACAGGCTTGGAAACTAAAAGTCCAAAGCTAATTATAAAGGCTAATGAAACTCGAGAGCTGTATGAGGTTTCGTTTTCTCTCAACTCTTCATATCATCTGACTAAATGACTCCACTGGGAGTCTTTTACTGTGTTACTCATCTGCACTTGGGGCTTATTAACATTACACTGTGATGATATATTTTTGTTTGTCCAAAAAACTGAAAAGTGTTACCTAGCCATACTCGATAAAGTACATAAATCATTCAGATTTTAAGCCAAGTTATATCTATCTATCTATATATATATATATATATATATATATATATATATATATATATATATATATATATATTTATATATATATATATAAATTATTCATTTTTTTCACAAAGTTTCAGGGCACTTAAATTTCTTCATTTTGATCCAAAATTCATTATTCGCACTAGAAATGTAGGAATGAAGCATTTTATTCTGAAATCTGAAGGGTCGCACATACCTTGAAGGGAAAAAAAATTACAAAATAATTGTCTTGTGTCCTAACTGCAGAAGAGAGGAAAAGGACTGCTATATTTTTCTCTTTTTGATCATTGAGGGCTCTACCTGCTCCATTAGGAATTGACCAGTCGCATTGAACTATAAAGGCTATGAGGCAAGAAAGATAGTCGAGAATGTTTTGGGAGTTCATGTTGGGCAGAATTGGTTGGAAGGAAAATTGAAGGTGACCTACCAGGGACTACAATACATATAATCCATCCAGCCATGCATCCAGTTTTAAACTTGCTTAATCTGGAGTCTGGATGGGACAGCAGTTCTTCATAGGTCATGTTCACATTTAAATCTTTGCAATTTGGGAGAAGAGCAAGTAGCCATACTACATGTGCTTCAGAAGAGGTAATCCACCTGAAGCTAAGCATATTCAGGTCCAACCAGTACTTGGGTGGTTGACCGTCCATGAAAAGCTTGGGTTGCTGCTGCAAGACGTGTTGGTGAGGCCAGCAGGTGCCGCTTACCCGTTGGTCTGAATGTGGATCCCAAAGCACCAGTATAGTGACAGGGATATTGTGGTATAAACATGGTGGCATCCTTCAGATGAGACGTAAATCTGAGGTCCTGACTCTCTATGGTCTCTATGGGCATCCTTCATAAAGAGCAGGATGTTTCCCAATGTCCTGGATAAAATACCCACCTCAGCCTAGTCATTCTGGCCTCCTATTAATCCCCTGTCTCTAATTGGCTATCTCACCACTTCACCACCTAATACAGTAGCTAATGTGTGGTGAACACACTGGTGAAAAAATGGCTATCGTCGCATCATCCAGGTGGATACTACACATTAATAGTGGTTGAGGGGGCTCTCCACTCACTATGCAAAGCACTTTGAGTAGACAGAAGAGCACTATATAAATGTAAAGAACTATTATTATTATTAAGCCTAAACAGTAGTGACCGAAAGAACGAGATCGCAAATACAAGCGGCTGAAATGAGTTTCCTCCGCAGGGTGTCTGGGCTCTCCCTTAAAGATAGGGTGAGAAGCTCAGTCATCCAGGAGGGGCTCAGAGTAGAGCCGCTGCTCCTCCGCATCGAGAGGAGTCAGATGAGGTGGCTCGGGCATCTGATCAGGATGCCTCCTGGACGCCTCCCTGGTGAGGTGTTTCGGGCACGTCCAACCGGGAGGAGGCCCCGGGGAAGACCCAGGACACGCTGGAGGGACTATGTCTCCCGGCTGGCCTGGGATACCCCCTGAAGAGCTAGAAGAAGTGGCCGGGGAGAGGGAAGCCTGGGCATCTCTGCTCAAGCTGCTACCTCGCGACCCGACCTCGGATAAGCAGAAGAGGATGGATGGATGGATTAAGCCTAAACAATTAGAGAAACATCCACACAGACATCTTGAGGAAAAGCAAACTCAAAATAGAAAGTGATGGAGCCAGGATACAAACCCAGTCTCACAGAGCTGGCATATGCTTGGAATATTGTCCAATATTGCCCAAGCAGTTCTTCAAAGAGTGTAGTAACACAGTAGTCTGTTCCAATGTAGTAAGTAATCAACAGAAGTTGGGACACCTGTGCAAATTGTTTGCTTCAACTTGCAAGGCTTCATTTACTTCAACTGCTGCAGAACATCTGTAGATGTAATCTATTAGTTGTTCCCTGAAGGGTGGCCATTTGTAATATTCTGATATTTCCTTTATTTTTAATTTTTTACTAACCTAAACTTTCACTTTAAAACTTGGGCTGTTTACTGCTTACCTTTTCACCATTTTAGGTGATTCATTGCAATTCCACTAATTAAATTTGAAGAAAAACTGAGGTGTCTAAAACCTTTGACTGGTAGTATGTATGTATATATATATTTGTGTGTGTGTGTATTATGCAGTGCCAAAGATGCAAATATATATCGAATTTCTAAATATATAAAGTCTTTCCTGATAATTGTCCACAGTTACTCCCAATCACTCATACAACAGCAATCTACACAACTGGGAGAACGTGCATACTCTGTACACCACCTGACCAGACTAGGAATCAAACCTATGAACTACCACTAAGCTCACATTACTATTAAGTAAATTATTATCCTCTTAATTCCTAAGCAGGCCGACAAGGGATCAAAAAAGTTTTAAAACACCTTTTTCCGCATCATTCAGATGAACTTTGCTATACACAGACACAAACAATACCTAGTTTGAAAGTCACAGGTGTCAAATTGTTGCAATATGTAGAGTTGACTTTTAATCTGGCATGAAATCATGTGTTGTATTATACTACATTATCAAAAAAAAAAAAAATTAAAACAAGTCTAGTAATTTTTCTGTACAAGGAACACCCAGGTTTTATACATCAACCAAAAGGCATCAAGCAGTCATTTTCAACCAATGCCTTGAATCCCCGCTACAACCGAGAAAACGGCAATAACATGCCAAACACCAGGGACCTCATGCATAAATGGTGCGTACGCACAGAAATGTTGCGTAAGAACATTTCCACGTTCAAATCGCGATGTATAAAACCTAAACTTGGCGTAAAGCCACGCACTTTTCCACGGTACCTCATACCCTGTCGTACGCAAGTTTCTCCACTCGGCTTTGCAGACTGGCGGCACCCAGCGTCAAAGCAGTGCTACTGTTCCTGTGTGGTTTATCTTTCTTTTTCAGATCAACATCCCTGATGTGGCTTTATAAATACACTGAAACTAACCGCATATTGTTTATGCTTTAGTAACAACTGCTTTAGCATTGTTACTCTCACTGCACGTTCTTTTTCTTCTTTCAGCTGTTCCTGTTAAGGGTTGCCACGGATTATCTTTTTCCATATTACTCTCACTGCACCACTCGGAGTAGTTATATTACCTCGCGGTTACAGAAACAGTTTCATCCCAAGAACTTTAAACACAGTCAATCAGTCCATCAAGTGCTCCTTGTAGAACTGTTTGTACTTATAAGTACAATTACCTCACTGTAAACTTGCACTTCAGTTATAATATTGCACAACCTGCGCCACTTTATAAAGCACGTATTTACATATGATGACGATATCATTTTTAAGATGAAATGCAGCAAAATATGTTGATTATATTATACAGATAAAACTAACTTCATTTAAATAATCTGTATTGTTAAAAATGAAACATGTGAGGACACGGTGCCGCAGCACTAGCTAGTTCACAGATTGATCCTGATTGATTGCTGTATGCTGGAAGGATAAATGGACAGAATAATTAAACATGTACTACGAAGATATTTCAATGTTCCATAAAAGTTTTGAAGAATCGTCGTTGGAAGCTTACAGATGGCTTAACGTCTATTACAGAGCTGATTGTGTGGCGATTGGGTATTTGGAGAAAGAAGCGGAAGGACAGGAATTAGAGGTTAGTACATTTGAAAGAGACAGCACCGCCACCGTGTACCCATGTTTAATAACATGCTTTCATTCCTATCATCATGAAAATGATATCACGTATACATCTCAGTATTTTAATTATTCAGACAGCTGTTATATCACGAATGTAATGGATTCTGTGTCCTGTCGGAGGAAGAGAAAGCCGGTTTAAGAACCACATAGTGATTCACACACAGAGCACAAAGAAGATCAAATACAAAACAAAGCATTTAACGTGTTACTTTAGTTACGATGGGATTTGAGAAACTAGTAAATTAACCGATTTTAAGATGAAGTTTATGATGTTCTACTTTAATGACAAAATAAACTACGTGATTAAAGTGGAAATTTTGTGATTAAAGTTGACATTTCCTGCTTTTTCCCCACTGTGTGCCTATTTTTTTTTTCTCTATACCCTAATAAACTTTCATACAACACTCGGACGGTGGGCTACGACTCGCCTTTTCACGGCGACTTTGATATCTGACAACTTCTTTTTTATTTCGGGTACTGTGCAACTTTGTGAACTTGAGCTTTCGAGTTTCTCCAACACTCTGTCATTCGATCAACTTCCTTTTGTTGCTTATATAACTGTTTAAACCAACAAATAGTACGTTTTTCCTTCCCCCACTTGGTATTCGCTGAAATTCTTATATTTTCCCCCGTGCTTTTCCCATTGTCTTTTCACAGTAGGCTGAGCTTAAGGGCTATTTATACTGATTTGCATATTCATAGAGGCATAATTCTGGGAGGAGTTTGGGCGGGACAGGAGGCGCGTACATGAGCGTTACTTTTCACGCTGATCGGATTTATGTAGCGGAAGAACATAGAAGTTTGCGTACACACAGATTCCTGCATCTAGATTTTTCTGTGCATAAGCACATTTCAGCTTTTGTGCTTACGTCATGTTATAGTGAAAATTCTATGCATGCCGTTATGCATGAGGCCCCAGATTAACAGTTCTACCTTGCAGCTGCATTTTCAGGTGCTTTCACATGTAACTGCACAAAGCAACAGCAACAGTTACAGCAAGTTCTCCTGAGCAAAACGAGCGCTTACAAATGTATCTCCGATGAAGCAGTCTCAAGAAAACGACATAACCCATAAACACAGCAGCCATTAAGGGATTGAACCATCTGGCAGTTCTGCAGGGGTGACTCTTGCTGAGTGGGTCATGCTATTGTAAAACTCAGACCATTGGATAGCTGAGGCTGCAACATTTACAACGACACCAAATATGGCCACATTTCAACAATGGCCTTGCCCTGCCATTGTAGAATGACTCAGTGAGCTCAAAGTTTGACCGTGATTTTTATGTGTTCTCACATATAACTTCCGAAAGAAACAGCAAATACAGACATGCTATATATCAAACTCCTCAAGGTGGGAGGAAACGTTAGCAAGATATTTGCCATTAAAGAGCAGGGGGGGTATACCAGCCATGCATCAGCAATCTGCCGATTCCAGTCAGGTAGCTCTGGCTCAGTGGGTTGTGCCATCGCAATCTTTACACCATTTTAAAGCTGAGACTGAGGTGTTTCTAATGCCATATAATATGCCCACATTTGAAAAAAGGATACTACCAAAGATGAGAGAAATAAACAAAAATGTGACTTGGGGGGGTTTGGGTGTGTGTGTGTGTACATATACGATAAATATATGTTTTGACAACTGCAATGCTGTGTTCACTGGATGTTCAAACTGTTCTTTATACAGTCTCCACTTAATCCAAAATGCTGCTGCAAGAATTATTACAAGAACAAGAAAATGCGAACACATAACCCCAGTTCTTAAATCCTTACACTGGCTACAGGTTAAGTTTAGGGCAGATTTCAAAATCCTCCTTTTATTTATTTATTTTTTTTATATTTTATTAATTTTTATTATAATCATTCCATACAAATAGATCAATTTATAACCAAACAAATTAAAGACAAATCAAACCCCACACCTGAGAAGGAGAGCTTAGCTAAAGGAGAATTGCTTAGGGCTTTTTAATAAGACAACATTAAGCAAAGGAAAGGGAGAAATAAATATATATATGTAAATAAGAGATGGAGAAGGAAATTAAATGCGGTGATGGTTATTTCTCTTCTTCTAAAATAATATTGATCAGATCCTGCCAGGTTTTGAAAAAATTTAGTACATATCCTCTAACTGAGAATTAGATTTTTTCCAATTTCAAATAATATAAAACATTGGTTTCCCACTGACTTATCAGAGGAGAGTTAGGATTCTTCCACTTTAACAGAATAAGTCTGCGTGCCAAAAGTGTAGTGAATGCAATCACCGTTTGCTTGTCCTTTTCCACTTCAAGTCTGTCTGGGAGAACACCGAACACAGCTGTTAGTGGGTTAGGAGGGATTGTGTGCTGTCTGAAAGGCACTTAAACATTTTTGTCCAAAATGATGTTAATTTGGTGCAGACCCAGAACATGTGACCCAGTGAGGCAGGCGCTTGATTGCAGCGTTTGCAGGTTGGATCTTGCCCTGGAAACATTTTGGACAGTTTTAAGCGAGACAGATGAGCTTGATACATAAAAATCCTCCTTTTAACATATAAAGGCTTAAATGGCCAAGGTCTGGCTTACTTATCTGAACTTATCATGACTTACAAAGCAGAGCGCACATTAAGATCTCAAGATGCCAGTCTGCTTATGATTCCAAGGACTAATAAAATAACAAGGTTTTAGTTACAGGCCCCTAAACTGTGGAATTGTCAGCCTTGTACTATAAGAGATGCCCCTTCGGTCTCAGCTTTTAAATCCTGGCTGAAGACTCACTACTTCAGTTTAGCACACCCTGACTAGAGCTGCTGATTAAATGTACAGACTGCATCTCTGTTGTCAGTCATTAACACTAAGACATAAGTAATATGATTGTTAGAATTTGTTACTAACCCTCACCTATTCTGTTTCTCTTCTTGGTACTTAAATGTGGCACTTGGTGCCCCTGCCCACCTGCCAAGTTATTTTGCCTGCCTAAAGTAAAGTCATCCCTAATGGAGGATGACAGGAATTGTCGTAGAGGGGTCCTTTCATCGGATTGGCTAGTCAACCACTATCTCAGCTGTGGAATGGCCAATTGGGGAAGGCAGCTTGATGGCTGAGGTCTCAAGGACTTTAAAGTCCCTCTCACAGTGTCCATGGCTGTTGAAGTGGGTCGCTACAGGAACATCTGTGTTGCCATGTTTAATGTGGAACCTGTGTAAATTCATTCTCTGGCGGAGTGTTTGTCCAGTTTCTCCCACACAGAGTGCAGTGTCAGGACATTTCATGCAGAGAATTAGGTAGACTACATTAGATGATCATCTAATCATCTGTGAGAGGGACTTTAAAGTCACAGTGCTTATGGGCAACTTCAAAACACAGTAAGAGAGAAAAGAATGGAAAGTTAAACTTATGCTAAAATTTAATACATTACAACATGGCTTGAATAAAGACAAGGGTTTTATGGCCAGATATGAGGATTGTTTACATCTCTCAGAATGGCAGACAACCTGTCTACAGATCCACATTGTTTTGAAAAACTCATTACAAACTTCAAAAGACTTTGTTGGACAGTTATCTTATCCAAAGATCTTGATCATACATTGTTCTTCTCTCTCTTGTTAAATTAACCCTAGCCTGAATGAATCTATTAATTTTTTACATTTAAAATTTCTCATTTAAAGATTTACCAATGTTGTTTCTTGTCCTAGAGTGTGTATATAAACACAGGGAACTCCAGTCTCTATATTACATCTTACCTGAAGAAGGGGCCTGAGTTGCCTCAAAAACTTGCATATTGTAATCTTTTTAGTTAGCCAATAAAAGGTGTCATTTTGCTTGGCTTTTCTCTACATTCATAATGGCTAACACGGTAAAACACCCTAGTACTACTTGTCTTCTTAGAGAATCAAGGCTGGGGGGCTGTCAAGAGGCAGGGCCTGTTAAAGCCCATTGTGGCACTTGTTGTGTGATTTTGGGCTAGACAAAAATAAATTGTATTGTACTGTATATGTGAGAAATTACTTGTATTTTATATAGATATTTTATTTTGTTTTATATACATTTTTTAATTATTTATATTTTGAGCAAGGTTCTGGAGGTGGGGGGATTACCCATGCTGCCAAATGCTGTCACTATTTATTTCTTTGTGCTATTAACATGAAACTTTTCACAGGTACAATTGACATGTCTGGGAACATCTCAAGGGTGAACAAAATTCTCCTGGCATTGCTTGAACTTGAAATACACTGTTTCATAATAACAATTTGGAAAAATCACAGTGTCCGCCTATGTTTTTTGGCAATTTTGGCATCAGTGTTTGAATAAAGGAATGTTTACATTTTCTTATTTGCTTAAACATAAATTCTGTCACATTTGAGAAGTTATATGTCAAAACTTAGTGAAAAAATGACTGTCCTTCCTTTATTTATAGCATAATAAGGCTTTATTATGGTGTTCTCCCCTCAGGTGAAAATTTCTGAAAAATGCCCTTAGGATATAAGAGGGGGGTATCAGTTTGCTTACTGTCACTAAAAGACACACACTTGAACTAAATCATATCCTTGCAAAATATCCCATTATTTTTATGAAATAGCACGATCATAATCGCTAAACCTGGCAATATACTTTTTTTGTTGTTTTTATGAGTAGCAGTAATAAGTTACAGCAGGTCACGGCTTCTGTACATGGGTGGTCTTGCTAGATTTGTCCAATAATAATCCCCATTAAAATAAATAAACAAATACATATGGCCTACAGACGAGTTCATGCGTAATGTTTAACTCATAATATGTACTATAATGTGGATATTATTGTGATTCATGTCTTGATAAACGTAATTTACTATACCATGTCAGGACCTCACTGAGTTTACCAGAAATGTGCCCAAGTCTTTTCACTCTGTATATCTCTGTATATTCAGACTTTGACTTTATATTTTCAGGAATTTGGACTTTGACATTATATATTCAGATGCTGATTTTTGTATGTTCAGAATTTCAGTATTATTGCCTGTTGGGCATCGCATCATACATATATTAGACATTTATAAATAAAAGACTTATGTGTGTATGGAGCAGTTTGCTCTGCTCACGCTCAACCACAGACACTAAATGGCGCATGCATGCACTTTAAAATTTTTTTGGTGCTTGCATGCAGATTACTTCTCACTACGAAAGACGTGTGTTTGTGTGTGTGTATGGAGCACTGTGCTCTACTCACGTTCAAGCACAGCCACCAGAGTTGGCGTGAATTCTATGGAAGATGTAGAAGCTTATACAAGTGTGACTTGCATTTGGTGAGATGACGCATGCATACACATCACTGCTCATTCAACCCAAGCAGACAAACGCAGCTTTGTGGTGCATGCACATTGTACATTCACACAATGAGCTACCATATGTTTGTCTGAGACAGAGTCCAGCCTGTCCCACTCAATTTGTGCCACAGCTGCACTCGATTGCACGTCTCATCTCGGACAACATACGACCTGTCCTGGCTGCAGAGGAGGGTCCAAGTCTTCTTCCCTGGGTAATTCTTAAGAGTTAGCTGACGCCTCTACAAGTTTGCCAATATAGCAGAACTGCTAGGGAGTCTTTGGGTTGTTTTTCCCGAAGACCGCACTCAGCTAATGTACATACATATACCACAAACAAAGAGTTGGGGAATGACCCCATATATTGTCCAGTGGACAAAGCAAAGAAAATAGATGAAAAAATTATCAAAATACTTCAAAAAAGCAATTGACAAATGGAAACAAGGATATGGCATTTTTATACAGAAAAAGATGGCTGGAGAAAATGATGTGGCAGGGGATGACATCGTAACGAGTAGACAGAAGAGATGTTGTTATGGGTGTGACGGGAGTGATGTCATTAGCAGGCGACCGGAACTGACATTTTCATCTGGGATTGAGTGTGGAAGTGACATTGGGCAGCCATTTTGGGAATCCGAAAGTTGGTGAGGTGAGTATATTGGAATATTTGTCTTCTTTTGGTCTGATGAAAAAGAGAGAGAGGCATTAGTACCATAAATCAACCCTTCATCTCGCGATGTTTCACTCACCTCAGGGCTTGTTGACTGCCTCCTAAGCACACGTGTGTAACAATATACATACAGTATACACTTATATATATATATATATATATATATATATATATATATATATATATACAGTATATATATTTTATATATATATATATATATATATATATTCATTGCATTCGTAGTCTGTGTCACAATCTGATTGTATGGGTGGTTACCTTCCAGGTAACGCTTGTGGTTGGCCAGCAATTTGCTAACATCCGCCACGGTGCCCTCAGTTTGTGAGGAGCAGATCAAAGAATGGTTGAAATAGTTTACTGTCAAATAAATGCAAAGAGTACGCGTACTCTTTGCATTTATTTGACAGTAAACTATTTCAACCATATATATATATATATATATATATATATATATATATATATATATATATATATATACGTTGTCACAGATGACTGGGGTCATTACCTGGCCGGGATGCCTGGAGGGACTGGAAAGGGACAGTAATAGCTTCCAGGGCATAAGGGGGCAGCCACCCTGGATAAAAAAAGGACCACGGGAAAGGGACAAAGATGTTTTGACCTTTTGGGAACCGTGGCCACCGCCAGGGGGCGCTTTAAGCCTCATGGGACCTGGGGAACTGTCACTTCCGCCACACCAGGCAAGATGGCAGATGAACCTGCCAGGGATGCCTGGAGTGCTTCCGGGGCATAGGGCAACACTTCCGCCACACCAGGAAGTGTGGCCAGAAGATCGTATTCAGCCACCTGTAGCACATCCAGGAAGGAATAAAAGGAACCGCCTCCTAACAGTCGGGGAGCCAGAGTCGGGAGTGGGAGTTGGACAAAGCTCCCAGGAGGAGATAGGCGGCCAAGGACTGAGAGAGAAAGGACTTATTTGGGGCAATTATTGGTTTGTGCATTGTGTGGTGTTATGGGACTGTATTTATTCATGATTAATAAACGTGTGTATTTGATAAAGATGTGGTTTCTCACTGGTGGTGTCCGGGCAAATCTCAAAACGTACACATCTTATCAAATACTTTTAATACAGTAGAATAAAATAGCATAATAGCTATTTGTGTGATACTTCAGACAATTTCAATTAAAAATCTGAGGGCTCACCATTATAATATTGTCTTTAAGCAGAAGGTCATTAGGTTAGTTTTCATTGAATTTTCATGTTAATAAATCTCTTGTGTCCTTGCCAACAGAGTCTGTTTCACATCAAAACTAAAGCGCAACAGACTTTGAAGATATGTGATATTTATTTGAGGAAGATGGCATTTTCAATATAATGGTTTGAAAAAAAATTAATCAGTATATACACCATTAGAGCGAAAAAAATTAGCTTGGGGATTAAGGGAAAATGTATTAAGAGTAGTATATAAATTACAGTAGATACCTTGAGATAATATTAAATATATATTTTTAGTTTTGGTAATTAAAGATAGCTATCTCTACTATCTGTTGAACTTTGAGTCAAGTAATTTACATACATCTAGAATATTTAAACAAAATGAAAAGTAAATTTGCACCATATATATTTATCAAACTGGTTTATGATATTTTTTGGTTTACTAAGGGGTTCTGGTGAGTTTATGAAATACCTGCTGGTAATCATGGGTCCCATTTGTGCTCCATTGTTGACTAAACACTAAAATCTTACTCTGGTACTATCAAATTAGTTATAGAGAATGCAATCAGATAGGATGTGCTTATCTTCAGCAGATGAATTGCATGATACATGGGTACACAATCAGTAGACAAAAACCACACCACCTTGTACTTCTGTTTGCCATCGCGCAGAACAGCTACTTTTCACAAGACATAAATAGATTGCATTTTGCACATTAGGGTAATTGCATGCCATGAAAAAATTCTTCACTCTACCCCAGACCAGCGATGCTGACCTAGTTAGATAAGAGTAAGGAAGACAGAAGTGTGTCATTTCAAGGGTAAATCAGTTTCCCTTTCAACATGAACACTGCCAGTATCGCAGTATCCACTACTACACTGTCCAGCAAGCACTAAGAGGCTCCTATTCGTACAAGGTGTGGTAAAAAATATGGTGATATTATTATTATTATTATATAAAACAGATAAATATACATTATTATTATTATTCATAATATATATATATATATATATATTTATATAAAAAAATATTATAGTAAAAGACACATTGCCATTAATCCACCTCAAAATTCTCCCCCAAACTTATCCCATCATTCTTGCCACTTTCTGAAGCAGTTCTAGAAGACGTCTTTCATGAGTGTCGTGGCTGCCTCGACGTCCCGAATCGATTCAAAATGTTTACCTTTGTTCGTCATTTTGACTTTGGAGAACAGCCAGAAGTCACACGATCAGATTCTGTGAATAAGGTGGATGAGGACTCACCATAATATTTTTATTTGACAGAAATTGCCGTACCAGAAGCGGTGTGTGACACAGAGCGTTGTCATGATGGAGGATGAAACCATTTCTCAGGTCATCTTCCATGCACATAATTTCTTAAACACTCTAATGAGCCCTTATAATAGTCAGAGTTCACCGTAGTATTCCTGGGTACAAACTCAGCTCACACAATTCCATCAAGGTCAAAAAACTTGATGGTGGATCTTGATTGACACGCAGGACATCGAGGAAGCCATGACAGCGCAACTAAAGACCCTCATGAAAGTGGACTTCTAGAACTGCTTCAGAAAATGGTAAGAATGATGGTATAAGTGTGTTCGAAGCAAGGGGGAGTATTTTGTGGGGGATTAATGGCAATGTGTTTTTTTCTGTAATCATTTTTTTTTACTTAAACATTCACCATATTTTTTGATCACACCTCGTACCTTTTCTCTAAATGTCACTTCTCTGTTCCTGTAATCCTCTCAAGGCTACCTTTGATTATGTTGTCCTTAATTAATTGTATTAGTGAGTTAAAGGAGTTGGTGGATATTCTCTGAATAAAAAAAAATAATTATTAGAGAGAAGGATGCTGGCCACCACAATATTCTGACACTCTTTAACTCGATTGGAATCCTCATTCATTTTACTGAATCTGCATACAATTTTGGAGTTCTCTTTGACACTAGCATGTCATTTAAAACACACTTTACAAACTATCCAAAACATTTTTTTTTCATCTTAAAAAGTTGGAATATTAAAAGATGTTTTCTGAATATGCAAGATACTGAGAAATTGATTCATGCCTTCATTTCTAGTAAGATTGACTATTGCAATGCGGTGTTCAGTGGTTGTTAAAATTATTCTTTATTCAGTTAATTTAAAAAGCTTCTGCACAGATTATTACACAAACCAGAAAATGCAAACACATAACTCCTGTCCTTGAGACCTTACAATGGCTCCCAATTTAGCTTAGAGCAGATTTTAAAATCCTCCTTTCAATTTATAAAGCATAAAATAGCCAAGGCCCTGCTTAATTATCTGAACTTATCATTACTTAGAAACCTGACCGCACATTAAGATCTCAAGGTGCCATGCTATTTAAAATTCAAAGGATTAATAAAATAAATAACAGTGGGAGGTCAAGCTTTTAGTTACAGGGCCCCAAAGCTGCGGAATGGTCTGCCTACTAATATATAGGAGGTGCCCCTTCAGTGTCTGCTTTTAAATCCAGGCTGAAAACTCAAGACTTTAGTCCAGCATACCCTGAGTAGAGCTGCTGATTAGCTATGCATACTGCATTTCTGTTTGATTGACATTTGTATAGAAATATAAGTAATACAACATTTTATTTTTTATTTTTTTTATATATTTTATTTTATTAAAATCAAAAAACATTCCATACATACAAGTCACGTTTAACATAACTGGTTTGAAACAAATTGACCCCCACCCATGAGAAGGACAGCCAGGTCAACAGAGCAGCACTTTAATAATAGTAAAATATGCAAATAAATAAATAAAAATATATAGAATAGAAAAAGAGGTGAGAGAATCCACTTCCTCAATTTAAATGCTTATTCTAAAATGCTGTTTATCAGATCCTGTCAGGTTTTGAAAACGTTTTCCACAGATCCTCTAACTGAGATCAGTTACCCACTGATTTTTAAAGAGGTGAGTTAGGATTCTTCCAATTCAGCAAGATAAGTCTACATGCCACTAGTGAAGTAAAGGCAATCACAATTTGTTTGTCCTTCTCCATTTTAATCCCATCTGTAAGTCCACCAAACACAGCTGTTAGTGGGTTAGGAGGGATTGTGACACCAAGGCTGACTGAAAGTCATTTAAAGAGTTTGGTCCAGAATGATGTTAATTTGGTACACACCCAAAACATGTGGCCCAGTGAGGCTTGAACTTGATTGCAATGTTTGCAGGTTGGATCTTGCCCCGGAAAACATTTTGGACAATGTTAAACCAGACAGTTGTGCTCGATATATAATTTTAAGTTAAATAATTGTATGCTTTGCACATACGGAGCTCGAGTGAATTCTGTGCATTGCTACCTTCCACTCCTTTTCCACTGTACTCTGGGATTTTTGAAAGGGAGTGACGTTAAAATGTTTTTATATTTTACAAAAATGCCGTTTGTGTCCTCAAGACTGATCAAAGTTTCTTCTGGTATAGAGGTAGGTGGGAGGTGAGAGAAACTGGGCAGGTTTTGTTTAACAAAATTTCGAATTTGAAGATAGTGAAAGAAATGTGTTGCTGGAAAGTTAAATTTGGATTGTAATTGTTCGTAGAATGCGAAGACATTGTCTATGTACCGATCTCTAAGTGATTTAATCCCGGATGTTTTCCAGACATTAAAAACTGCATATGTTTGAGAGGGTGGGAAAAGGTGGTTCTCGTGCAGAGGTGCCACAGATAAAAACTTCTCTACCTTAAAATTCTTCCTACATTGGTTCAATATTCTGAGTGAGTGAAGCACAATTGGGTTGTTAGTATATCGGCGATGACTTATACAGTGGACCCTTGACTTACGAACTCAATTTGTTCGCGAGGGCTTGTTGTAACTCAAGTTGGTTGTAAGTCAAGACTATTTTTCCCATAAGAAATAATGGAAATACCCATAATATGTTCCGAACCTCCCACAGCCACACTTACTTAACCTTTTCATAATAAAAAAGGGTTGTATAATGTGCATAATTTACCAAAACACCAATAATTTTTCTAATGTACTAACCAAAAAGTTATAAAAAAGTGCCTAGCCTACCAGAAACAACAATTTCATACTGTACTCACCATTTAATTTGACATCTTTGGGCTGCAGGAAGGGAGGAGGAGGAGAATGAAATGGAAGGTGGTTATTGTTTGGAAGGAGCCTCCTGATACAAATCTTTTCTTTGTAAAATTGTTGAGATGGTGGATTTCGACATGCTGTACATATTAGCGAGATCTGTCACACGAACACCACTCTCATATTTCCGCACAATTTCCTTCTTCGTTTCGATTGTGATCACTATCTTTACCTTCGTTACCATCTCTTTCTTCCTTAGCAATTATCGAAAAAAAATATATAAATCACTGCACTGACCGTAATTACGTCCATAAACACATGTATCTGGTCTCCGACTAATGCTTACAAACGCTCTCGGCTGTTTGTTTTCAATTGCGCACGCAGATACACGTGACCGCATTCAGGTCGTAACGCAAGATGTTGGTCGTAAATCAAAACAAAAATTGTGGTCGTAAATCAAGTTGTTCGCATGTCAGGCCGGTTTTATATCAAGGGTCAACTGTACTTGTAATGCAATATTTTAAAACTTACTAACTTTCCTCTACTGTGTTTTCTTCTCTCGGTATCTGGTTGTGGCACTTGGTGCCACTGCTCTGATGCCATGCTGCCGTTTTTGCATATGAAAATGTCTTCTCAGATACAGAAACAAAGGAATCATTGGATGGAAAGATTCTCTCACCAGATTGGACAGGTCTGTGACTTTATTTTTGACTTTCTCTTGTATGATATTAATGTCCAGCGTTGTCAAATGGCCATAATTCATCAATTAATTAATGGACAGATGTTATTGGTTTCCATTTGTGTTTAGCTTCTATCTGTTATATTTGTAGAAGTTCTGTATTAATTAATTAGTTTAATCTCTATTTATAATGTTCACAATAATCTGTGCCTGTACTCAGTAAAGAACACTAAACAAAAAATAAGTTGTATTGAATAATGTGTAAGGCTTGTCATAGGACTTGCTTCTGTTCCCTGTCAGATGGACTGTTGCCACTCAAACATCAAGCCTCGCTGACAGTCAGCTGGTTTCTGTGCATCTCTGTGAGGAGATGCCTGTCAGCTGCTACTTTCTCACAAAACCAGTAATGGGGGTGGAGTAATGTATTACACTGTAATATGTTTTATAAATTTATGTTCTTGGTAACCCTCCTACATCATTTTTATTTTTAGGTTTTCAAAGCCCCACCCCAGGCCCAGTATTACATGTAACTTACTTAATTGTGAATTGTACACCAGTCCAGGGTAGGACACTCTGTCTGCCACACTTCCTCAGATGAGACTAATTAAAAGTCACCAGTTCACATTTATTTCTTTGTCCTGTGACAGGAAATTGTAGAATCTGTAGAAAAACCATAATGCCACAACTGAGCTTAATAGGTGACCCCAAAACCACTGCTTATTCACTGCACTTCAGGACTGCTGTGTGAGGTGAAGTGACGAGGCAATTTTATGTTATGTTTTTCTCTCTAATTTTTTAATACCATAAAATAATCTCTATATATAAAATCCAGCATCTGTTTGTCTGTCCACTTTTTACGAGAGAACTACTTAACAGATTTAAATTGAGTGTTTTCTATAATTTGCTGGAACATTCCGGTTGATTTTGCGTGTTCTCTCATCCATCACCGTAAGTATCATAGTTTGCTTGTGGTACTGATTAATTTACGCAAATCCAAGAGAGAGGCTGTGGGTCAAGAGGAGGGTGGCAGGGCCAAACTCACTCACGAGCCAGCCTCGGGGCATTCCTTATCATCCGCTTAGCTAGCAAACAAGAGAACTACTTAACGGATTTAGATCTGGGTTTTTTTCTAGAATTTGCTTGAACATTCCGGTTGATTTTGCGACTTCTCTCATTGCACTAAGCATCATAGTTCACTTGCAGGAGCGATATATTCGCACTACTCCGAGACAGAGGCTGTGGGCTGAGGGGAGGGGGAAGAGTGACGTCGGGAGTTGGGAGTCGGTCTACCTCTGTGCTTTGGAGTGTAACTTGCCTCCGCTTAGCTAGTGATAACTTTCTGTTTATTGATTTTTAAAGTTTGTCCTGTTTCACTACTACGTGGGAAGAGCCGCAGGGAATGGCTAGAAATTAATATAAATAATAAAAGCAAAAGAAAACCAATGTGAGGACTCTGTTTCTTTTAATTACATATCCTTCTTATAAAAGTGTGCATTATTTATTTTTTGTATACAATTTATGCATTATTTTTCTTTTCTAATTTTAATTTGTTTTTCTTTGCATGTAAATATTTCTTTGACATCTTTAATGCACTTTGAGCTACATTGTTTGTATGAAAATATTAAGTTACGTCATCCTGGCCCAGCCAGTACTTGATTGAGAGATCATCTAGAAAAAACTTGGGTGGCACATGGAACAGGTATTGATGAGGCCATCCAGGGTGCTTAACCTGCAGTCAGTGATTGGTTGTCAAATTCCCAGTACAGTAACAGGGACATAGTGCTGTAAAAACTGTCACTGTCCTTTAGATGAGATGTAAAACTGAAGTCCTGACTCTTTGTAGTCACAAAAGCTCCCTGGGCATCTTCCAAAAAGTGAAAGGTGTATCCCCTATATCCTAACTAAACTGCCCACTATGCCTTGTCCATTCTGATCCATCATTATCCCGTCTCTAATTGGCTAACTATTTCTCACCCCTTCACCACCTAACAGCTTGTGTGGTGAGTGTACTGGTGTAAAACGGCTGCTGTCACATCATCCAGGTGTATGCTGCACATTGGCAGCAGTTGAAGTGATTCCACACTTTCTATGTAAAGCGCCTTGAGTAGTGAGAAAAGTGCTAAACAAATTTAAAGAATTATTATTATTGTTATTACTGTATTATTATTACTTTTTGCACTCTCTACTTGTCTTTTTGATCTCACCCTAACACTACACCCTGCTCTATCATTTACCTTCTTTGTAACATTTGAAGACTGCATCCCTCACTGTGCTACTCTCAGGCTGAGACACTAATTTATGCATTCGTCACATCAAGGCTAGAGTATCGTAATCTATACTAATAAAAGGCAAAGCCCTCACTCACTCACTCACTCACTCACTCACTCACTCACTCACTCACTCACTCATCACTAATTCTCCAACTTCCCATGTAGGTGGAAGGCTGAAATTTGGCAGGCTCATTCCTTACAGCTTACTTACAAAAGTTAGGCAGGTTTCATTTCGAAATTCAAAGCGTAACGGTCATAACTGGAACCTCTTTTTTGTCCATATACAGTAATGGACTGCAGCTCGCTGGCCGTGGGAGGCGGGGTTGCGTATCGCGTCATCACGCCTCACACGTAATCATGTGAACTGACTGTGAAGAAGAAAGGACAGCCTTATATGGTGTTCATTTATAAAACAGCGGACAGGCTGTGTAAAGGCAGCTTCACAAAAAAACAGATCCTTAACAAATTGTTATTGGTATATTTTCCCTCAATTTAAAAAGGTTTTCTTTTCTTCTTAATTAAAATTTAAAAGCAATACTTCACCGCTGCAAAGCCTCTCTAGTGCTGACATCCGAGGTTCGATTCCCGTAAGGGAGTGCAGTGAGTGTGTACGCCTGATGAGCCAAGAATTAGGGCGCAACACGTGTCGCGTACTCTTTGCATTTTTTGACAGTAAACTATTTTCAACCATTCTATGATCTGCTTCTCACAACTGAAGGCACCGTGGCGGATGTTAGCTGACTTGCTGGCCAACCATAAGCGTTACCTGGTAGGTAACCACCCATACAATCAGATTGTGATTCAGACTACGAATGCCGTGAATGTAATTACCCCGATCTACATGCTGTCAAATAAACAAACCACACGCCGTGCCACAATGTTAGGGGCTTCGCCTCTAGTGCTGACGTCCGAGGTTCGATTCCCGTAAGCGAGTGCAGTGAGTGTGTACGCCTGATGAGCCAAGAATTAGGGTGAAACACGTGTTGCGTACTCTTTGCATTATTTGACAGTAAACTATTTTCAACCATTCTATGATCTGCTTCTCACAACTGAAGGCACTGTGGCTGATGTTAGCTGACTTGCTGGCCAACCATAAGCGTTACCTGGTAGGTAACCACCCATACAATCAGATTGTGATTCAGACTATGAATGCCGTGAATGTAATTACCCCAATCTACATGCTAGAGAAAACCTCAATGAAGAAGAAACAGTGTGTAAGCATACATATTAACACATGTGCAATTAAACGTGTGCATTTACGGGGTGATTTCTCAGGCTTAAAAGCTCGCCTTTTATTAAAAAGGTAAATGCAAACTGTTTTCATTCTGAAGGGCACAAACCACGTTGGATTTCAGCCGTTAAACGCGCAAAAATGTCGGTAAACCAGATAAATAAGCGCAACATATTATCAGTTGTATTGTATGCTTACAATACATATAGAAATGTGTTAATCATTAACTAATAGTATGGGATGGTGTGTTCGACTCAGCTACAGATGCCGATGGAGACCAGAACTGCTTTGGAAAAATATGAACGCCTTGGGGCCGATCTGGAAGAAGGTAGCGCAGCGCCTTGATTTAAACGATTCCATGTCTTGGTGGGTTTGCGCAGCTTATTGTCAATATCTTTACACCTGTTTTTAAGACTTATTGACTGAAAAAGGCTTTCACGAAAAAAGTTAGGGCTTTGCTACAGGATACACCCTTCACAAGTTAAGGAAGTAAAAATAAAGGTATATATTTCTGTTTTATTTAAACCTTTTAAGTTCGTATGCATAGCCCCATTTGGCTGTTTTAGGTTTTTTTTTTTCTTTCTTCAGTAATATTTAATCTCCTTAAAGAAAAACAACATATGCATTTTACTTTTTTTGTATCTCTTTAGTAATATTTTAGTGTAAAAGGATAACCAGTATTTAAAACTTTTATGTTACTTTATAAAGTTATTTTACACAATGTTAAAAAATTAATAAGAAAGCTACATATTTTGGCAGCTGCTGCTATAATTTTCAATGAAATGAAAAAAGCTCTCCAAGAGAATGAAGAAGAAACAGTTTGCACTATCTAAAAAGGAGAAACCCTCATTTATAAAGGTTTGCTGCAGATGACTTAACTGAAAATAAATGAATAGTTCCTATGTGTATAATACATATTTATCTATTTGACTTATGCCTTTATTCCAGCAACTTGCAACATCTGAGGTACAATTTGTTACATTACTTTGGTTTTTTGCAGCACAGGCAAGTGAAGTGACTTCCTCAGGGTCACACAGTGGTGTCAGTACCAGGATTTGAACTGACAATCTCCGGGTTTGCTGAAATATTACTGAAGAAAGAAAAAAAAACGAAAATGGGCAAATGGGGCTATGCATACAAATGTCCCTCCATCCATTATCCAACCCGCTATATCCTAAATACAGGAGCCAATCCCTGCCAACACAGGGCACAAGGCAGGAAACAAACCCCGGGCAAGGTGCCAGCCCACCGCAGGGCGCACACACCCACACACCACAGACAATTTAGAATTGCCAATGCACCTAACCTGCATGTCTTTGGACTGTGGGAGGAAACTGGAGTACCCAGAGGAAACCCAGACAGACACGGGGAGAACATTCAAACTGCACGCAGGGAAGTGAACCCGGGTCTCCTAACTGGCACCTTTCACTGTGCCACCATACCGCCCGCATACAAACTTAAAAGGTTTAAATAAAACAGAAATATATACCTTTATATTTACTTCCTTAACTTGTGGAGGGTGTATCCTGTAGCAAAGCCCTAACTTTTTTCATGAAAGCCCCTTTCAGTCAATAAGCCTTAAAAACAGGTGTAAAGCTAAACTTGCAGCACCGCTATTCAATTACACTTGCCTAACGCCACTCCTAAGGGGACATACTGTGGGATCTGGGCTTCAGTCAAAGCACCAATCACAGGCCCGATTAGAAAGCGGGAAGCTGTGATTTGTCGTCTCCCTCCCATGTAACAATCACAGCCCGTGTTACAACGCACTATGTATATATGTATATGTGTGTGTGTATGTATGTGTGTATATGTATGTGTATATATATGTTGATATGTGTATATATATATATATATATATATATATGTATATATATGTATATGTAGATATGTGTATATGTAGATATGTATATATATGTATATATGTATATGTATATATATGTTTACATGACCTCTTTAACACACAACTTCTCCGCTGCGAAGCGCGGTTATTTTGCTAGTTCTTCTAAATAAGCTGCAGTTATTTCAAAATTCTGCTGCACGCTTATTGAGTCAAACTAAAACTCACAGTTATACATATCTTAATAAATAATTCGCCAGCCTCCTCACTCACTCACGTCCGTCCAAAGCCGAATGCGCAGTCGCCTTCTGTGCAGCTGCCCGAAAAACCTTACGAGACCGACATTGCGGCAGGCAGCGGATTTACGGCCGCGAAAATTCAAAGAGAAAGGCGACTTCGATTAAAGCTGTAGAGGCCTGAAAGGCGATTTCGACTACAGCTTGAGGCCTAATTACGCATTCTGATTCAATTACGCATTCATTCAATACACCTATATGAGGTTTGTGGTGCTTATACTTATTACTATTCCATTCGTGCCCGTTTCATCTTACGTTGTCGAAACAGGCTCTTTGTCTAGTTTTATATAAATGTCATTGTCTTCCAGTTAACTCGTACCACTCATTAAAAGTGTTAAGTCGTACCTCACTGAGCCTATCAAGACATACGATCTCAGTGTACAGACACTATAGACATAACAGCATCTCAGTTACCTACTATAGTGCTGCCACCTAGTGGATAGCCATGTCATTTTTTTTAGATGCAGTATCTTGTGCAAAAGAGTGTTATAAACAGACATTCCATAGTTATGACATGTAACACTGCTGATGTTTTGAAACAAGTAGATTTGTTGCAAGATGAATATTTTGAAGATAATGATTAAGATAGTGACCAACAACTGGATGATGTCGAAATTGTAGGCTCTGGTACTGATGCTGATAGCTGCCCCAAAGGCATTTCTACATCACAAGGCATCTGACTAATCATGACTGTCAGGACAGCACTACATGGAAATTCTGCCGCCCACCAAGCTCAAACAGTCACCAAGTACCAAATGTGTCATGTGCTCTACATGGACAGAACAAAGAAACGATCTATATTTGCCATATTTTCTTCAAGGACTGTCATTCAAATGTAGACTTTGCCGGTCGTGTTGCCGGACAAAATAAAGTAATTAACAGTTTCTTTTCATTTTTAACAGAGTTACTGTTGTCTTTGGCTTTTTGTGTACCATTCTCACTGTCCTTCTGCCCATTCCGATGTCAATGTTCCTCTTGCAGCCACATCCAGAGAGGTTGGCTACAAGCCCATGGATCTTAAACTTCTGAATAATATGTGTAGCTGCTGTCACAGGAACATGAAGATGCTTGGAGGTTCGCTTAAAGTGTTTGTCTTTAACAAGCTTGTTTCTGATATTCTTTCTGATCTCCTCAGAGAACTCTCTATTTTGCTTTCTCTGGTCCATGTTCAGTGTGGGACACCAAACAGCAGACAGACGACTTTTCTCCATGTAAATCGGCTGAATGACTGATTGCATGATTGGAGACATGAGTGATACGAATTCAAGGGAAGTTTGAAAAATTATTTCTGATCTTTTCTAGAGGTACCAGAAAATGTGTCCCTGCCATTTTAAAATCTCTTTGTAGAATAAGCAGTACTTGATCTCTTCTCACACTTGCTTTTTTTTTTTTTGTTCTTTATTTCGCCTTATACAATTTCCCGTATTAGGAATTTGGTAGTTTTCGTATACCCCTTGGGGTCAGAGCGCAAGGTCAGCCATTGTACAGCGCCCCCGGAGCAATTACAGGTTAAGGGCCTTGCTCAAGGGCCCAGCAGAGTAGGATCTCTTTTGGCAGTGACGGGGATTCGAACCGGCAACCTTCGGGACAGGGGACAGATGCTTTTCATTTCATCAATTTTCAGGAGACAGACTGTTTTCAATGAGCTGTAAGGGGTCCAACAAATATGTCCTCATCTGTGCATATTTATTAAGATATCCGAGGAAGAATCCCAATTCACTGTACTGCAGTGCCACCTTGTTTATAATGCCACTGATTTAAAAAGAAAGACTTAAGTAAATATTCCTGGCCTCCTTTTAAATCGCTGGTATTACCCACATGTCTTTTTCAGAGCAGTTTCACCTTTTTATAAGCCTAACTAATTGCTGATTTCTGATATCCCTTACCGTGAAATTTATTACACAGTTCTCTAGCATGCATTTAAAACTCATTTGTGGAAGTACAGATCTTTTTGATCCTTAACAAGAATGGTAAATTATACTTCAAAGAAGATGTATGATGACTTTTAACACTGAGTTTTTTTTTCTATCAACATTTCTTTTTTGCAAAGATAGAGAAAACTGAAGAAGGACCCTCACAGAATGGCAAAGTTTTCTCAAACAAAAAGTAACATAAAATACTGCAGTATATAATCACAAAAAAAAAAAAGAAAAATATCAGAATAACAATAAAAATATTATAAATGTTACTTCATGCAAAATGGCAGACAAATATTCATCATATAAAAATGTTTTTAAAAATTCCATTTAAAATGTTTCAAAATTCTAGAATATATAAATAATGCAATGTCTCCAGCAAATGATGGTATTGTATTATATTATATAATAGGATTGGTTTCTTCGGTGTCTGCTTTTTATTTCTTTCAAAGTTAAGGGTTGTTGGGAATTGTGTGATTTTTTTTTTATTATTATTTTTCAAACAACCGCTATTCTTCTAAGTTCGTTTCTAGAATTTTTTGAAACCTTGTCTCTTTAATGACTCATGGCTTGAATTGCTTTATGGTTTTGTTTACTGCTTTCTACTGAATCTGACCCTGCATGCCTGCCTGTCTGACTTCTCTTATGGATATCCCCAATAAAAGGAAAAATGCCTTTTTCTTTCTCCTCCTACACTCTCTTTCCAAAAAGCTCTTTTGTTGGAGTTTATAATGACTTTTCTTACATAAAACTATTATTACAAAATATTTATCGTCACAATATATTCATGTATACATTTTTCATATCTATACAGTGGAAAGAATTTAGGCCCCTTCATTGTTTGCACATTTCATTGTGTTGTACATTTCGTATTAGATGGGTAAATTTTATATTTTGCCTGTCATTCTTCACATCATAATCCAGAACGACCAAGTAAAAACATGTTTTCAGAAAGGTTTGCAAATTTATTAACAATCAAAAACTGAAATCTCTCCTTCATGAAGATACTCAGCCCCTTAATTCAGTACTCTGGAGAAGTTCCACTGGCAGCAATTAGAGCTTCAGGTCTTCATAGGTGAGTCTCTACAAGATCTGCACACCTGGGGCCTCATGCATAACGCTGTGCGTAGAATTCGCACTATAACATGACGTAAGCACAAAAGCCGAAATGTGCTTACGCACAGAAAAATCCAGATGCAGGAATCTGTGCGTTCGATAACTTCCGCGTTCTTCCGCTACATAAATCCCACTCAGGGTGGAAATAAACGCACGTGCACGCGCTTGCTGTCCCGCCCCAACTCCTCCCAGAATAACGCCTCTTTGAATATGCAAATCAATATAAATAGCCCTTAAGCCTAGCATTCTGTGAAAAGGCAATGACAAAAGTACGAGGAAAAATAAAAGAATTTCAGCAAATACCAAATGGAGGCAAAGAAAAACGTACTATTTGTTGATTTAACCAGTTATATAAGCAACAAAAGGAAGTTGATCGAGTGACAAAGCGTGTCGGACAAACTCGAAAGCTCAAGTTCACAAAGTCGCACAGTGCCCAAAATAAAAAAAGTTGTCAGATATCAAAGTCGGCGTGAAAAGGCGACTCGTAGCCCACCGTCTGAGTGTCCTATGAAAGCTTATTAGAGTACAGAGAAAAAAAAAACTAGGCACACAGTGGGAAAAAAGCACGAAATGTCAACTTTAATCTCGAAATTTCCACTTTAATCACGTAGTTTATTTTGTCATTAAAGTAGAACATCATAAATTTACTAGTTTCTCAAATCCCATCGTAACTAAGGTAGCACGTTAAATGCTTTGTTGTGTATTTGATCTTCTATGTGCTCTATGTGCCCGAATCACTACGTGCTTTTCCTCCGACAGGACACAGAATCCATTACGTTCATAATATTACAGCTCCCTGAATAATTAAAATACTGAGAAGTATACGTGATATCATTTTCATGATGATATAAGTTAAAGCATGTTTTTAAACATGGGAACACGGTGGCGCAGTGATTGTTCATGTCTTACACAAGATGCTTGCTGCGCCATGCGCGACCTTCAATGAAATGCTTTATTACAGAAGTACTATCTTTTTCAAACGTACTAACCCCCAATTCCTGTCCTTACTTTTCTTTCTCCAAATACCCAATCGCCACACAATCAGCTCTGTAATAGACGTTAAGCCATCTGTAAGCTTAGAACACCGATTCTTCAAAACTTTTATGGAACATCGAAATATCTTCATAATGTTTAATTATTCTATCCATCTATCCTTCCAGTGTCGCGCCAGCCACAGCATGAATACAGCGCAAGGCACAAACATTCTGTGAACGAAGCTCAAGCTCGCTGGCACTGCGGCACCGTGTAGTTAAAGTTAAAGTTTTATCTGTGTAGCTGCTGAAGTATAAGGTGTCATCAGGCACGGATAAGACGCATGTCAAAAGAATTCTCAGAGTCCAAGAGTTCATTTTAAAGGTATTTAGTAAAAGTTAAAGGCAAATAATCCACACAAGAATAAAAGAAAAAATAGTTACACACGTAGAATAAAAGGCAAAAAAAAAAGGGAAAAATGTATCTTCTTTAAACTTAGCTTTTCTTGAAAGACTTTAGTTATTTCTATACTTAAAGGTTCTTAATTTCTTCTTCTGTACGCCTTAGCGGATGGTGCGGTACTTAAGTAAACAAGTTTTCTTTACTTGTTATTTCTCACATTCAAAGAGCCTGTAGGCAATCGAGCACTGTTACGTGCGGTCACATTTCTTCTTCTCTACTTAAAGGTTCTTAATTTCTTTTTCTCTACTTAAAGGTTCTTACCTTCTTCTTCTGTACACATTACATATGGTACAACACATAAATTAAGTGCTGTTAAGTGCATATTTACTTCACACACTTAAAAGGCTCGTAAGCCGGTTGGCACATAGGCAAGTGCCCAGGCATGGTGACGTGCGATCACGGTTAAAAACCGTATGCCTCTACACCTTATACAAGGCAAGGCTGTCACTAACTAACTGAAGAATAATGTTTACTCCAAGCTGTTAGAAATGGTAAGAATATACCAATACGATTCTATGTACGGGGGTTATAGGAACCTCCCATTATTTATGCATTGTCATCTAAGAAATATTCATGAATCTTATAGAACAAGGAAAATGGCTCTTACAATCTGTATAATATAATCAATCTATTTTACTGCATTTCATCTTAAAAATGATATCGTCATCATATGTAAATACGCGCTTTATAAAGTGGCTCAGGTTGTGCAATATTATAACTGTATCATAACTACAATTACCGCACGGTAACTTGCAAGTACAAACAGTTCTACAAGGAGCACTTGATGGACTGATTGAGTTCGTTTATAGTTCTTGGGATGAAACGGTTTGTGAACCGTGAGGTCCGAACAGGAAAGGCTGTGAAGCGTTGATCGGATGAGAGCAGTTCAAATAGCGAATGACTGAGGCAGTGAGTGCTTGATGCTGTATACCGATAACTCTCTTTCCAATCGCTGTAGATCTGTGATTCACACTCAGATACAGTGATATAAATACTCTGAGTGGTGCAGTTCGAGTAATATGGAAAAAAAGGGTAACCACACAGGAACAGTAGCACTGCTTTGACGCTGGATGCCGCCAGTCTGCAAAACCGAGCAGAGAACTTGTGTACGACAGGGTATGAGGTAACGTGGAAATGTGCGTGGCTTTACGCCAAGTGTAGGTTTTATACATCGGGATTTGAATGTGCAAACGTTCTTACGCAACATTTCTGTGCATACGCACCGTTTATACATGAGGTCCCTGGATTTGAGCAGTTCATCCCATTCCTCTCGGCAGATCCTCTCAATCTCTGTTAGATTAATATTAATAATAATAATTTATTTTATTTATAGGTGCCTTTCAAGACACACAAGGACACCTTATAGAGCACATTAACAACAAGAGTCACAAAGTAAAATTAATAAAATATTACAGTACAATAAAACCAGAATCCATCCATTCATTTTCCAACCCGCTGAATCCGAACACAGGGTCACGGGGGTCTGCTGGAGCCAATCCCAGCCAACACAGGGCACAAGGCAGGGATCCAATCCTGGACAGGGTGCCAACCCACCGCAGGACACACACAAACACAGCCACACACCAAGCACACACTAGGGCCAATTTAGAATCGCCAATCCACCTAACCTGCATGTCTTTGGACTGTGGGAGGAAACCGGAGCGCCCGGAGGAAACCCACGCAGACACGGGGAGAACAAGCAAACTCCACGCAGGGAGGACCCGGGAAGCGAACCCAGGTCCCCAGATCTCACAACTGCGAGGCAGCAGCGCTACCCACTGCGCCACCGTGCCGCCCAAAACCAGAATAAATACAATATTAAAATTAAATTTATCAGCTAAAATTATCAGACAAAATAAGCCAGCTTCAAAAGATGTGTTTTAAGATAAGATTTAAAGGTAGGAAGAGAGTCGATATTACGCATGTCTTGTGGGAGAGAGTTCCAGAGGCAAGGGTCCCCTTGACTGAAAGCTCTGAACCCCATGGTAGTCAAGCGAGCAGGAGGGATAATAAGATGGATAGAGGAAGAAGATCTAAGGAGATGAGAAGGAATGGAGATGTGAAGAAGATCAGAAAGATAAGGAGGTTCCAGATTATGAAGGGTCTTGTAAGTAATAAGCAGAATCTTAAAATCAATGCGATATCTAATTGGCAGCCAGTGAAGCTGGTGAAGAACAGGAGTGATGTGTTCTATGGAAGGGGTTCTGGTAATAATATGAGCTGCAGCATTCTGAACCAATAGGAATTTGTAAAGGAGTTTGTGAGGAAGACCAGAAAGGATAGAATTTCAATAATCAATACGAGATGTAACAAGAGCATGAACAAGAACAGCAGTGCTGGTAGCTGAAAGAGACGGACGTAAAACGGCTGATATTACGTAGATGGAAATATGCAGACCGAGTGACATTATTGATATGTGCCTCGAATTTTAAGGTACTATCTAGAATAACGCTTAAGCTCTTAACCTGGGAGGAAGAAGAGATTAGAGAATTATCAATAGTCAATGAAATATTATCACATTTATCTCAAACAGATTTAGTTCCTACCAGAAGAACCTCAGTTTTATCTCTATTTAATTTAAGAAAATTAGCAGACAGCTAACTTCCAGTTAGTTCCAGACTGTCCAGACTGTTCCAGACAGTCTTTAACTTCCTGCAGACTGTCAGAGAGGGAAGAGTGGAATCAGGCTTAGTAGACAGATAGATCTAGGTGTCAAAGCCACTGTCTTGGCTGTATACTTCAGGTCATTGATGTTCTGAAAGCTGAACCTTTGCCCCAGTCTGTGGTCATTTGGCTGCATTCATCCCTGCCTCAGTTCTGACCAGTTTCCATTGACAAGGACCTCTGTACCATGATGCTGCCACCATCTTTCACCACCATAGGGATGGTATTAGCAGGTGATGAGCAGTGCCTGGTCTTCGTCAGACAAAGGGCTTAGAGTTCTGCTCAAACAGTTCAGTTTTTGTCTCATCAGACCAGAGAATCTTTTTTCAAATGTTATTCACTCAAGGATGGCTTCTATCTGGCCATTCTGCCATAAAAGTCGGATTGATGGAGTTCTGCTGTGATGGTCGTCCTTCTGACAAGTTCTCCCATCTGTGGTACGAGAGGTTTGTTGTGGCTTGTTGGCACAGTCCAAAGACATGCAGGTTAGGTGCATTGGGATCCTAAATTGTCCCTAGTGTATGCTTGGTGAGTGGGTGTGTGTGTGTGTGTGTGTGTACGCCCTGCGGTGGGCCGGTGCCCTGCCCAGAGTTTGTTTCCTGCCTTGCGCCCTGTGTTGGCTGGGATTGGCTCCAGCAGACCCCCCGTGACCCTGCAGTTAGTATATAGCGGGTTGGATAATGGATGGATGGATGAAATAATTGAGAAGTGGAGCAGGTACAGGCGATCTGCAGAAAAGATGGCTTGATAAGAGGCAGTCAGCCGACTGTGCGTTGCCTGATTGTCTAGTTATCATCCCGGATAACCACTGTTTTAACGGATTATTTATTGATCACCCCCGGGAGGTCCACTGACGCGACGGCGGTTTCGGGGAAAGGCCCCCGCGGAAAAGTCCCAGCCCCCCCCCGCGCCCCACGCTCCGTGGGTGGCGGGCAGCGGGGACGAGCCGCGGCCGGTTCCGACCCCCTTGCCGGCCGTCACGTCGGAGGCGCCCCCCGACGACGCCTCGCCGGCCTTTGCGGTGGGTTGGCACCCTGCCCAGGATTGGTTCCCTGCTTTGTGCCCTGTGTTGGCTGGGATTGGCTCCAGCAGACCCCCGCGACCCTGTGTTTGGATTCAGCGGGTTGGAAAATGCATGGATGGATGGATGATTTTTTTTTGATGCACTCCACTTTTGTACAGTTTGTTTTTGACTTTATTTTAATAAAAGCATTTGTACCTTTTTTCATCAACCCCTTGCTGCAGGTGTGTATGTGTCCTCATCTGCCGGTTACACACTGTAACTGATGATTGCAGGTTCAAGAGGCTCCCGCAATGCAGTAGGGAGTGTGGAGCTGACTCACACCACCACACCTTCTCAGCATAGGACTTTTGAAGCTCTGTTAGAGTGACTTCTTGGTCACCCTTCTTGCTTGGTTACTCAGTTTGGCTGGTGGTTCCAAACGTCTTCCATTTCACAATTATTGAGGCAGCTGTGCTCGTGGCAACACTCAAAGCTTAAGAAATGGTTTTATCTCCCTTGCCTTGATCATTTCTTCACCTTCATTTGATCATGGAGATCAACAGCGAGCTCCTTGGACTTCATGGTATGGGTTTCGTTGTGACATGCAGTGTAAATTGTGGACATTCTATACCCAGGTGCATGTCTGCCTTTCTAAATGATGTCCAGTCAATTCAGTTTGCCACAGCTGGACTCCAATCAATTTCTCAACACATCACAAAGAGAATGAAATTAGGATTAGGCATTGTTTTCTATGTGAGATATCATTTTTCAGGATGTAAATTAAGACTGTGTTCTTTTTACCTGAGTTCAGTCATATTGTTGTGTAAGACATACAATGTGGATAGTAATGTTGTCTGTTAATATTTAATATCTATCTTTGTTTTAGTTTTATACGCACTGAACTGAATATTTCAAATTTTGATTCACCAGTCCATAAGACTTTCTTCTAGTCTGCAGTAGTCCACAGCTGGTATTTTAAGGACCTATTTTGTCCTGTAAGGAATGGCTTTCTTACTGCCACTCGTCCTGTCACACCTGCAGCACAAAGTCTCCTCCTCACAGCAGATCCTGACATTTGCTTTTTCTGACCTGCACTGTTAAGCTGTGCTTGAAGCTGTTGTGCTGTGAGGAACCTGTGATCACGCATGTTGGTGACCCTCAGAAACTTGTCGTCTTATTAGTTTGTGACTTTGGCTTTGCCAGATCTTTTCTTATCAGCATCTCTTCCCATTTCCAATTACCATTGAATTGTGTAGGACACCACTGTACTCCCCTATATTTTGATTTTTTTGGGGAATTTCCCTAAAATGAAAGGCCAACACTTCTAAGGGTAATAGGCAGAGTGGTAGTTCTGAGGCTAGGGATCTGCACTGGCAGTCAGGAGGTTTTTTTTTTTTTACAACTTTCTACAGTATAATATTGTCCAAGTGGTACTTCAGAGGGTGTAGTAACACAGTCTGCCTCTGCTTTAAGACAGCCAGAGGGTTTTTAAGTAATCAACAGAAGTTGGGACACCTGCGCAAATTGTTTGCTTCAACTTACAAAGCTTAATTCACATTAATTGCAGGAGAAAAACATCTGTAGGTTGTAACCTATTAGTTGTTCCATGAAGAAGGCCCATTTGTAATATTCTGAAATTTCCCATTTTTTCAGTTTTTACTAACCTAAACTTAAATCACATGGAGAATGAAAGCAAACAGGATGCAATGGAGCACAATTTGGAGTACCACAGCAAAGGGTCTTAACACTGACATGAATGAGAGATTTCAGGTTTTGATCTTTAATAAATTTGCAACCCTTTCTGAAGACATACTTTCACTTTGAGTATGTCATGGGTTACTGAGTGTAGATGGGTGGGCAAATTTATCTATTCAGAAGTAAAGCTGCAACACAATAAAGTGTGCAGCAAATGAAGTGGTCTGAACACTTCCTGAATCCCCCCACCTCTCTTTCCTCCAGACTATCAGATTGTTAAAATTTCTCATTATGTGACCAAAAAGCATGGCCACGAAATTAGACATGACATAACTATGAACTGTCTATTCAGAGCAGTAGTTTGTGCCAGCTGTTGCCAACGAAAAATAAAAATACAATGGCTAGGCACTAGATGGCAGCAGTGTAGTAAGTAACTGAGATGTGGCAGCAGAGATTGGCTTCAAGCTGGCCATGTCTATAGTGGCAGTACACTGAAGTGCGAGTTATATCATTTGTTGCTCCTTGACAGGTACAATAGGGTATGAGTTAACTCGTACCTTGCATCCTAAATGTTAATACAACATATTTCAATATCCAACACTGAATCAAAACAAGTGAAGTCTAAAAACATTTAAGTACTACAGACCTCGCAACGCTGATGAGACATACATATATACAAAAAACACAAGGAGTTCCTTTAGGATGCCCTGTTTGATGTCCTGATAATAAGGGAAAAAGAACAAACTTAATTTCAGGAGACCACACAATTACATAGCACTTCAGTAAGGAGTTCCATCCATCACTAAAGCGGGTCTGTAAGTAAAAGTCGACTTCTGGTTAAGGAGCTCCTTTTATGCATACTGGGGATTACGGTGGCTATACAGGAAGTCATCCTCCAGTGGTTTCTCTTTAGTTCTAAAGGCTGAAACACTCTCTGGTAATATACTTTAAAAGCAGTGCTGGTCAATGCCCCATGCCATGGAGGACCTCCTATGTGGCTGCAGCGCACGCCTCTTGAATTAACAAAACAGAGCCCTTGGTGTCCAATGGGCGGCTGTGGTATTTTGGAGCATGTGTTCTTTAACTTTCATAAATGGTGCCCACTCAGGTAACAGTACCCGAAGTAGCTGCCAATGTCACCTAATGGATTGACCGGCTCTGGTTACACATACCAATTGTTATTCTGGGTATGGCTTCACTATAAACCCCTGTAATCAGAATATAAGTATAATATATCCCTGTGCTTTCTGCAAATATTTTAAATCTGTGTTTCTTTTCTTCTCACATGTACAGCTAACACAAAGCCAGATTTAGTACAGGGGCTCATCATTTACAATTGCTAGGCAAGTATCTTAAGACAAGACAAGTTAAGTACAACTGTGAAATCGGCAATGTGCACTATTACTGTGTGTCAGAGTCAGCATGACATTGGATCGTCTTTTCCTTGTTTGGAATGGCATGATTTACCTAAGTGGAGGCCTGCACAGGAAGAAAGAGCATAAAGCCTTGGAACATTGCCCGGCACACCTTTGAAGCTGACGGACAGATGGAAGATACCGTCATCCGATCCTGAAAATCCTTCCAACTCGGTGACGAATAGGGCAGACTCTGTACATCAGGCCTCCACTCCTGAACTGGGTTCTTGCCATTGGCTTCCTTCGTCTGTTGTGCTGCGTAAACCATCATTAAGGAAAGCTAAGTTATTTCTCCTTTGTGATTTCTTACAGCCATATCACTAAGGGAGGGGTATCGCCTTTTTATATTATATCTATTGTCACAAGTGGCTGGGGGACAGACCCAGCCTGGATGCCTGGAAGGACCGGGAGGTGGCGTATTCCTCCTTTGGGCCACGAGGGGGCAACCGCCCTGGATCTGGTGAGGACCACGGGAGAGGAGCAAGGAGGCTCAAGCCCTTTGGAGCCCGTGGCCACCACCCCGAGTCTCAGAGAGCCCGGGAAACATTTACTTCTACCATACCCAGGAACATGGAGGATGATCATTCCAGGGACACCCGGAGTGCTTCCGGGTGCTCTCCTGACACTTCCGCCACACCGGGAAGTGTCGTCAGACGGAGCACCTGGAGCCCATCCAAGCCACTATAAAAGGGGCCGCCTCCCTACAATCAGGGAGCTAGAGTCGGGAGTGGGAGCAGAACGAAGCTCCCGTGGAGAGAGGAAAGGCGGCCCACAGAGAGTGAGGTGGGGTGATTGGTGCTGGGGGCACAGTGTGCTGTGCGGGACTGTGTTTGAACATTAATAAACGTGTGCTTTTTTATAAAGATGTGGTTTCAGTCTGGTGGTGTTCGGGCATGTCTCACACTATATAGTTTTGGGTTATGTAACATGCTGCAATTGCAAAAGAACTTATTCCAACCAGGGAGCTAACGCCCCCTGCTGGATAGAACCCCTCTGTTATTCATATAAATGGACACCACAGAATAAAGAAAATAAACACTGGAATTAATTTGCTTCCCTGTGCTTCACAATGATAAGATGATATAAAGAAAATTTAAAGAGCATGTAATACAGAAAAGAATTAATTGGAATCCCCTTCTCCCAGTTGTGGATTCCTAACTGTTGTCACTTCCGAACGTTGCTGTTCTTATCTGCAGATTGGGCAGATGAGGCAGGAGCTTTGAGATGTCCTAGGAGGTGATGCTAGAATTCTCCTGACCAGCCGTCATCTGCTTTCAGGGCAAACGGAGCTAACGACAGCACCAGCCAATGGTCCAGAGGTGAATTACAGTTCATTTTACAGTCTTGAAGATGCCCCTAATAGCACATGTCCGACAGTAATTAGTAATTAAGTTAAAGTAGTTACAAATACCCAGTATTAACAAGAATTAAGTATACTGGTAGGTTAATATTATAAATGGTGTGTTTTCTATATTTGCAGTTTTATTTTCACAATCAGAATCAGTATTCACTTTATTGGCCATGTAGACTAATGTGTACTCAGAATTTGTTTTGATACTGTTGGTGCAACACACAAAGACAAAATAGAATACAAAAGATAAATATAAGAAGATAAAATATAAAATGATTCAATGTGATGCAGCATATATTGGTAATACTAAAAATAAAGAGCTAGTAGGATTAAAATGCCCAGGCAGTGTGTAGGTCTACATACTGTGAAAGGTAGGAGGAGCTACTGAGCCCCAAAACACAAACACAGTCCTGGGTTCAAATAAAAGGGCCTTTATTGCAAATGCCTTAAAATAAAATCGACACACAGATGATATTCTTCCTTAACCTTCTCCCTCTCTCTACCTCTTTACTGCACTTCTACTCCTCCAAGGCGAGCGTTGCCTTTCTCCAAACTCAGACTCAGCTGGATAAGTCAATGCGTCCCCGTTTATGGAGGACCCGGAAGTACTTCCGGTGCTAAGCTCCTCCTAAGCCTGGAAGTACTTTCGAGTAACAGGGATAAAAATTCGGAAGTACTTCCGGGATGACAGAAAACTCAACTTCTCCAGCTCACCCGGAAGTGCAGGAATGTCACATGGAGGGAAGAACCAAAGCACTTCAAGGGTCAAGGACTATATAAAGGACTGCTGGAGACCCAGCAAGCGAGTCAGAGTTGGGAGGTAGAGGACAGAGCTTGCTAGGAGAGGTGGAGGAGAGATTTGTGTAGATTTATTGTGTTAATTATTATTGGTTTTGCCTGCTTATGGTGGCGGAGGTGCTTCTGGGCACTGTAAGAAGAAGAAAAAGAAATAAATACCTTCTTGGTCATTTAACCCTGTGTTCAGTGTGTCTGTCTGTTTGGTTGAAAGGGGCAACAGTGACCTCTAGCGTCTTACAGTGTTCAGTATCGATGACAATACAATAATCCATCAAAACCGATGCAATTACATAACAAATTTTGCATAATCAATGGTTATGCGATTCCAATTAACGCACACACAACAATGACGGAGAGAGAATATATTGAGATAAAGGAGCATACAAATGAGAGACGCATGTCTCTTCCAGTGAGTGGAGTGGGTAAATACGCGTGACGACTTTACTGGTCTACTCTTGTGAAGGAGTAGCCGTGATGATCACGGTGAGGAAGTATTGCCGTAAGCTCATCGTTCTGTCGTCGATATTTTTTTCGCAGTGACCGAGCGCTAACCCCGTAAGAGTTTGAACAGAAAAATAGAGACCAAAATATAATTCTTTTAAGTATTCAAATAATTCTGCAACAAAGATATATTATATAACACTTTTAAAGAAGCTTCCCATTCTTGAAAAATGACTAAAGAAAAATCTTTCGCAAAATACTCAAAAACTGAAAAGTAAAAAATAAAATATATAACATTTTTTTTAGGTAAAATGATTTTATTTACTTAAGTTTGTTTAGTTATAAATGCAATAAAAAGCAAAAAATAATTTTTTCTTTAACCACAATTTTCGTGATTATATGTGACTAATTAAAAGCATGGGGAGCGCATAAATTAATTAATTCAATCAATTAATAGAAAAGCTTCTTTGATTTTAAAATATAAAAAACAACAATACTGTAATTCCCCACCATGCTAAACAAAATTGTTTGAATCAATTAATTTATATTTAATTTTATTTAGTCACATATAACCACAAAAATTGTGATTAAAGAAAAATTAATTTTTTGTTTTTTAGTGTATTTATAGCTAAAGTAAATAACATTGTTTTACTTAAAAATGTTCTTTATTTATTTTATTCTTCATATTAGGAAGTGTTTCAAAGCACAAATAACCAACTTCAAATGCAGTGAACCCTTCCCAGAATGAAATGGTGCTTGGTTAAACAATAGTTCTATGCGGAACCACACAACCCAGTAAAGAACCATAAAGTGCCAATAAAGAACCATCATTTTTAAGAGTGTAGGGAGAGCTGCTTCCAGCAGCGCCCCCTGGTGGCACCCAGGATTATCAACAGGGTTGCCCTTCAAGACTACAGGTCCCATGATGCCCTGCAGGTGTCTGGAATTGGGATATGCCCAGAGGAGCGCTGCTGCTTCCCATGTTGGGGGGTTTAACTGTCTCATTCCATCCACCGCACTCCAACTGCCCCGAATGGGATAGGAATCATTAGCTATCCCATTAGCTTCTATCATAACCCTGTCCATCCTTTATGGCCTCCAGGCCAGGTGAGACAGCACTCTCCAACCCAGTCAGGCCGCAGTTCCTTCCGTATCACCATTTACAAAAGACATCACTAAAGTTAAAATAAATCTTAGGTCTCACAGATGTTTATGGAAACCTCACCATAACATTTTAAAAGGACATGCACAGTTCTTCAATCCAATAAAGGCTGTAACAGCCGCAACAAAAGGCAAAAATATAAAGCTGGGATTGCAGTTCTCTTTTTTCCTTTTGGTTGATTTCTGACAACAGTAATATGCACTGCTTTTACCAGTGAGAAAATAGAAAACCTTAAAAGTGCTCTCAAGAAATGTTGAAAATGTGAATGCAGCCCTAGTGTCTTGAAGCATGATTAAATCCAAAAGTAGCTCAGCAAAGACTTCTGGGTTTCAGCTCTGAGTGATGCGTCCATTTGCCTGCAGTTAGGATATCCTCCAGGGTAAGTAAAAGTTAGTTTTCTGCTCAGTGAATGACTAACAGCACCTCCTGTAAGTGCCACAGTGTTATTTTGTACCTCAGAGATCTGCTCAACAGAAAATGTGACGTTATTCCTCATCATTAGTGCTCCTCTGCCACTTCAGCGTTGCACTTTACTTGAAATGGCCATTCCACACTAAGAGGAGAAAATGAAAAAGTAAATGCAGTTAGGATTGAGGAAAAATCTTTAGAATTTAGAAATGAATAAGCAAAGGGAGTCATTTCAGTGTATTACAATGATTTGCTTAGAAAATAGATAAATCTCATTCGGACATGTTTTTATAATTTCACGGGTCTCCTCTTCAAATTCATCACTTGATTATTTGTTTCATATTCTCACAAGCACTATCACTAGTAAACAGAATCTCTTTTAAATGTATTCAATAAACCTGAAGTGAGGTGGCAAACTGATTCATGTGAGCTTACTCTGTAAAGTCTGCATCCCACATCACCCCAAAGGTGTTTACAGTATTAATTGGATTGTCCTCTCGTAATTCTGTAACAGAGGGTGAATGACGGTGCCGTGCAACAACAACAACAACATTTATTTCTATAGGATGTTTATATACAAACTAGTCATTTAGCCCATTACAATAACGGGTGCTAGAACAGTAGTGCATAAACATTAGTAGGAACAGTCTATATTAAATGGCAAGGGACTTTGACCTCATTCTTTTTGTTGGTCGTATTTTTCTTTCTTTCAGCCTTTCTTTTGTTGATGTTTACTTGCTGAGCTGACCGTTCTTCGTGGGCTGCCGCCGTGTATTGTGTGTCTTTAATTTTCTGTGACAGTAATACTGTCTTGTACAGCTCTATTCAATAAGGGCGCGCACAAAAAGGCGAGCTTCAAAAGGGCAACCTCAATTGAGCGCGGCGAATAAAGGCGTTCGTAAATAATTTAGTTCAAATGGCTCTGGAATATGTGAAGAGCAACAAAGGTGCAGATCTTTATTTATGCGCGCCTTTATTCGCTGTGCCCAACTGAGGTCGCCCTTTTGAGGCTCGCCTTTTTGTGCGTGCCCTTATTGAAGGATGCCTGTGCGCGCCCTTATTGAAGGATACCGTCTTGTACGTCCGTAATATACCTTTAATTTTCTCTGGCGGTAATATAGGCGTGCGCATCGGCAATATGCCTTTAATCTACTCTGACAGTAATACTGGCTTGTATGTGGCTGTAATATGCGTCACTGTATTGTGTACCTTTAATTTCCACTCGCAGTAATACTGGTTTGTATTTCCGTAAAACGCCTGTGAGACCTTGTATAGACAGGTGTGTGCCTTTCCAAATTATGTCCAATGAACTGAAGTTACCACAGGTGGACTCCAATTAAGCTGCAGAAACATCTCAAGGATGATCAGGGGAAACAGGATGCACCTGAGCTCAATTTTAAGCTTCATGGCAAAGGCTGTGAATACTTATGTACATGGGATTTCTCAGTTTTTTTATTTTTAATAAATTTGCAAAAACCTCAAGTAAACTTTTTTCATGTTGTCATTATGGGGTGTTGTGTGTAGAATTCTGAGGAAAAAAATGAATTTAATCCATTTTGGAATAAGGCTGTAACATAACAAAATGTGGAAAAAGTGATGCGCTGTGAATACTTTCCGGATGCACTGTATATATATCTATAATCTATAATAATTAATAAAAGGCAAAGCCCACACTGACTCACTGACTGACTGACTGACTGACTGACTGACTCACTCATCACTAATTCTCCAACTTCCTGTGTAGGTAGAAGGCTGAAATTTGGCAGGCTCATTCCTTACAGCTTACTTACAAAAGTTAGGCAGGTTTCATTTCGAAATTCTACGCATAATGGTCATAACTGGAACCTGTTTTTTGTCCATATACTCTAATGGAGGAGGCGGAGTCACGTATCGCGCCATCACGCTTCCTACATAATCACGTGAACTAAAAACAAGGAAGAGATTTACAGCACGAGTCAAACGCGGGAATGAAGGTAAATGACTTTAATTTTTGAGTGTCTTTTAATACTGTGTAAGCATACATATTAACACATGTGCAATTAAACGTGTGCATTTACGGGGTGATTTCTCAGGCTTAAAAGCTCGCCTTTTATCAAACGCGGGAACAAAGGTAAATGACGTTGTTGAGTGTCTTTTAATACTGTGTAAGCATACATATTAACACATGTGCAATTAAACGTGTGCATTTACGGCATTTACGATTTCTCAGGCTTAAAAGCTCGGCATTTATTAAAAAGGTAAATGCTAACTGTTTGCATTCTGAAGGGCACAAACCACATTACATTTCAGCCGTTAAATGCGCAAAAATGTCGGTACACCAGATAAATAAGCGCAACATATTATCAGTTGTATTGTATGCTTACAATACATATAGAAATGTGTTAATCGTTAACTAATAGTATGGGATGGTGTTTTTCGACTCGCGCCTTGATTTAAACGATTCCATGTCTTGGTGGGTTTGCGTAGCTTATTGTCAATATCTTTACACCTGTTTTTAAAAATTATTGACTGAAACGGGCTTTCACGAAAAAAGTTAGGGCTTTGCTACAGGACGCACACTCCACAAGTTAAGGAACTAAAAATAAAAGGTATATATTTCTGTTTTATTTAAACCTTTTAAGTTCGTGTAAGCATACATATTAACACATGTGCAATTAAACGTGTGGATTTACGGGGTGATTTCTCAGGCTTAAAAGCTCGCCTTTTATTAAAAAGATAAATGCAAACTGTTTTCATTCTAAAGGGCACAAACCACGTTGCATTTCAGCCGTTAAACAAGCAAAAATCTCGGTACACCAGATAAATAAGCGCAACATATTATCAGTTGTATGCTTACAATACATATAGAAATGTGTTAATCGTTAACTAATATTATGGGATGGTGTTTTTCGACTCGTGCCTTGATTTAAACGATTGCATGTCTTGGTGGGTTTGCGTAGCTTATTGTCAATATCTTTATAGCTCTTTTTAAGACTTAATTTAAAAAGGTTTTCTTTTCTTCTTAATAAAAATTTAAAAGCAGTACTTCGCCGGTGCGAAGCGCTCACTTCACTCCCTTACGGGAATCGAACCTCGGACGTCCGCGCTAGAGGCGAAGCCCCTAAAATTGCGCCACGGCGTGTGGTTCGTTTATTTGACAGCATGTAGATCGGGGTAATTACATTCACGGCATTCGTAGTCTGATTCACAATCTGATTGTATGGGTGGTTACCTACCAGGTAACGCTTATGGTTAGCCAGCAAGTCAGCTCGAAGTGATCACTCGAGTAAAGGCAGCTTCACAAAAAAAGAGATCCTTAACAAATTGTTATTGGTATATTTTCTCTCAATTTAAAAAGGTTTTCTTTTCTTCTTAATAAAAATTTAAAAGCAGTACTTCGCCAGTGCGAAGCATGGGGATTTGAACGAATGACTCATACAGACATATTCATGAGTGCAGGTACTTTGGAAAGAAAGCACCGTGTAAACCTAAAGTTTAAATTAAGTTCATAGACCTACAAAAGGTTGCCATTGACTTCAGGCAAGATTGCTTTTCTCCTGTACAACTATACGTTGCATTCTCAAGAGTGTGCTTGCACAGCTTGGTCATATTACAACCGGAGTGCTGAACTGACAATGTGGTATACAAACAGAACTATAACAATCGTAAAAAAAGCAAAAAAAAAAGCGAAGAACCCTTGCATTTAATAAAAAGGCTCCTTCCTTGGCGTTCGTTTATAAAACAGCGGAAAAGCTGTGTTAAGGCTGCTTCACAAAAAAACTGATCCTTAATATAGATATATATATATATATATATATATATATATATATATATATATATATATATATATATATATATATATATGTATGTATGTCTATATATATATATATATATATATATGTAAGCTTATAAGTACTGCCTTACTTCTGTTTAAGAAACGAAGATGTAATGATACTTGATTTAAACGATTCCATGTCTTGGTGGGTTTGCGTAGCTTATTGTCAATATCTTTACACCTGTTTTTAAGACTTATTGACTGAAATGGGCTTTCACGAAAAAAGTTAGGGCTTTGCTACAGGATACACCCTCCATAAGTTAAGGAATTAAAAATAAAGGTATATATTTCTGTTTTATTTAAACCTTTTAAGTTCGTATGCATATCCCCATTTGGCTGTTTTAGTTTTTTTTTTTCTTTCTTCAGTAATATTTAATCTCCTTAAAGAAAAAGAACATATGCATTTTACTTTTTTTGTATCTCTTTAGTAATATTTTAGTGTAAAAGGATAACCAGTATTTAAACCTTTTATGTTACTTTATAAAGTTATTTTACACAATGTTGAAAAATGAATAAGAAAGCTACATTTATAAAGGTTTGCTGCAGATGACTTAACTGAAAATAAATGAATAGTTCCTATGTGTGTAATACATATTTATCTATTTGACTTATGCCTTTATTCCAGCAACTTGCAACATCTGAGGTACAATTTGTTACATTACTTTTGTTTTTTGCAGCATAGGCAGGTGAAGTGACTTCCTCAGGGTCACACAGTGGTGTCAGTACCAGGATTTGAACTGACAAGCTCCGGGTTTGCTGAAATATTACTGAAGAAAGAAAAAAAACGAAAACAGGCAAATAGGGCTATGCATACAGATGTCCATCCATCCATTATCCAACCCGCTATATCCTAAATACAGGAGCCAATCCCTGCCAACACAGGGCACAAGGCAGGAAACAAACCCTGGGCAAGGTGCCAGCCCACCGCAGGGCGCACACACCCACACACACCCACACACCAGGGACAATTTAGAATCGCCAATGCACCTAACCTGCATGTCTTTGGACTGTGGGAGGAAACCGGAGTACCCGGAGGAAACCCAGACAGACACAGGGAGAACATTCAAACTCCACGCAGGGAAGCAAACCCGGGTCTCCTAACTGGCATCTTTCACTGCGCCACCATGCCGCCCGCATACAAACTTAAAAGGTTTAAATAAAACAGAAATATATACCTTTATTTTTACTTCCTTAACTTGTGGAGGGTGTATCCTGTAGCAAAGCCCTAAGTTTTTTCATGAAAGCCCCTTTCAGTCAATAAGCCTTAAAAACAGGTGTAAAGCTAAACTTGCAGCACCGCTATTCAATTACATTTGCCTAACGCCTCTCCTAAGGGGAGATACTGTGGGATCTGGGCATCCATCAAAGCACCAATCACAGACCCAATTAGAAAGCGGGAAGCTGTGATTTGTCGTCTCCCTCCCATGTAACAATCACAGCTTGTGTTACAACGCACTATGTATGTATGTATATATGTATATATGAAGAGTATGTATGGATGGATGGATGTATATGTGTGTGTTTATGTATGTGTGTATATGTATGTGTATATATATGTTGATATGTGTATATATGTGGATGTGTATATGTATATACTGTATATATATATATATATATATGTATATATATATATATATATATATATGTATATGTAGATATGTGTATATATGTATATGTATATATATGTTTACATAACCTCTTTAACACACTACTTCTCCTCTGCGAAGCGCGGGTATTTTGCTATATATATATATATATATATATATATGTCAATGTATGTATGTATATATGTATGTCTATATTTATATATATATATGTGCATATGTATATATATATGTGTATATATATTTAGATATGTATATATTTATATGTATATATATGTACATATGTATATATATATGTAGATGTGTGAATTTGTATATGTATATATATGTATATGTGGATGTGTATATATATGTATATATATGTATATGTAGATATGTGTATATGTAAAGATATATATATATATGTATATATATATATGTTTACATAACCTCTTTAACACACTACTTCTCCGCTGTGAAGCGCGGGTATTTTGCTAGTATATATATATATATAATATATATATATATATAAGATTAGGCAACACTAAGTAACAAAGAATAAAGTAAGGTGTGATGGCCAGGAGGACAGAAAAAAAAGAAGAAAAAAAAATCTGCAGGGGTTCCAAGGCCACGAGACCACCCAGCCCCCTTTAGGCATTCTACCTAACATCAATGATCTCAATCAGTCCTCATGGTTTTCAGGCTTCATGTGGAAGAATTAGATGATGATGGTCATGTGGACCTCTGGCCTTCAATCCATTAATGTAGGGACAGCACGGTGCTTTGATCAGGTGCTGGTGGCTCAGATCACCACCACAGAAAACCAGAAAAAGAACAGAAGAGAAAGTAGGGGTTAGTACGTATTGCTGAGCCATGATAAAAATGATAATTCAATGCATATACAAAATATCAGGGTTACACTAAAATAAAGCTATAAAAAGTCCATGTTAAAATAATGGGTTTTTAGCAGTTTTTTAAAGTGCTCCACTGTATTAGCCTGGCTAATTTCTATCGGTCAGCTATTCCATATTTTAGGTGCAGAGCAGCAGAAGGCCTCTTCACCACTTCTTTTAAGTTTAACTCTTGGAATTATAAGCAGACCCTCATTTGGAAATCTAAGGTTACGATTTGGAGTGTAAGGTGAAAGGCTTTCCAAAATATAGGATGGAGCAGATTATTTAAGGCTTTGTAAGCCATCAGCAGTATTTTAAAGTCAATTCAAAATGGCACAGGTAACCAATGTTGTAAAATCAAAACTGGAGAGATGTGCTCGGATTTTCTTTTCCTAATTAAGATTCTAGCAGCTAAATTCTGTACAAGTTGCAGCCGATTTCTTTTTTCATTTTCATATGCGTCTTTTCAATAAAGGCCTTATCGTGACTCACTTTTCATACTTTGCGTAAATAGTATTTGTCGTTCTGTATACACTGTGTGCACAATTATTAGGCAAGTTGTATTTCTGAGGATTCATTTTAATATGGAACAAATACAGTGCTATCAGTCAATGCAAAATGTTAATAAACTCGAAACCTGAATGTTTTACAAAGGAAATGTGAGTGTGAACATTCTCAGGGGAATACATATGTGTGCACAATTATTAGGCAAGTATTAGTGTGCAGAATTATGCAACTAAAGTAAACACAAAAATTTTCCCATCTCAATTGTTTATTTTCATCTGTTAAAGTGAGAATAATAAACAACTCAAAATTTACAAAGAAACATTTCTGATATTTCCAAAAAAAATCAAACAAACAGTGACCCGTCTTTTCAATAACAATAATAAGCCTTCCATTCATAGAGTCTGTCAGTTTCTTGATCAACTTTTTGTGCAGCAGCAACCACAGCCTCCCAAACGCTGTTCAGAGAAGTGTACTATTTTCCTTTCACCTTAAATCTCCCATTTAAGAAGGGTCCACAAGTTCTCAATAGAGTTTAGGTCAGGTGAGGAAGGGAGCCATGTCATTATTCTTTGAACTTTAAGGCCTTTACTGGCTAGCCGCACAGTGGAGTACTGCGATGCATGTGATGGAGCATTGTCCTGCATAAAAATCGTGGTCTTCTTAAAAGATGCAGACTTTTTCCTGTATCACTGCTTGAAGAAAGTGTCTTCTAAAAAATGACATTAGGTTTGGGAGTTGATTTTGAACCCATCTTCAACCCAAAAAGCACTGACTAGCTCATCTTTTATAATACCAGCCCATACCAGTACCTCATCTCCACCTCGCTGGCGTCTGAGTCGAAGTGGAGTTCTGTGCCCATTACTGAACCAGCCACGGGCCCATCCATCTGGTCTGTCAAGAGTCACTCTCGTCTCATCAGTCCATAAAACCTTTGAAAAATCTGTCTTCAGATATATCATGGCCCAGTCTTGACATTTCAACTTATATGTCTTGTTCAGGGGTGGTCGGGTTTCAGCCCTCCTTACGTTGGCCATGTCTCTGAGCACTGAATACCTTGTACTTCTGGGCACTCTAAGTTGCAGTTCTGGAATATGACAACACTGGAGGATAATGGGTTCCTGGTAGCTTCATGTTTGACATCTTAAATCTTTGGCAGTTAATTTGCGTCTTTTTTTCTTGACATGTTTCTTGTGACTCTGTTGACTATTTGTCACAAAACGTTTGATGGTTCTGTGATCACGCCACAATATCTTAGCAATTTAAGAGTGCTGCATCCCTCTGAAAGATTTTTTACAATTTTTGACTTTTCAGAGTCAGTTAAATCTCGTTTTGGCCCATTTTGCCCAAGGAAAACAAGCTGCCTAATAATCATGCACGTCTTGATATAGGGTGTTGATCTCCTTAGGCTACACCCTCCCTAACTACACAAATACACATCACCTGATATGGTTAAATCCAATAAGCATTCAAGTTAATACAACTTGGAGTTGGAATATATGTATAAAAATGATAATATGGTCAAAATAATCACTTGACTAATAATTTTGCACACAGTGTAATGTCTGGGTATTATATATAATGCATAGGGAGTGTATACAGCATATTAAAGTAAAAACATTAGAACAATCGAGACTAGAACAGGTCGTTCAGCCCAACAAAGCTCGCCAGTCCTGTCCACTTAATTCCTCTAAAAAAACATCAAGTCGAGTTTTGAAAGTCCCTAACGTCTTACTGTCTACCACACAACTTGGTAGCTTATTCTAAATGTCTATGGTTCTCAGTGTAAAGAAAACCTTCCTCAAAGTTATGCGAAATTCACCCTTAACAAGTTTCCAACTGTGTCCCCTGGTTCTTGATGAACTCATTTTAAAGTCACAGTCTTGATACACTGCTCTTATTCCCTTCCTAATTTTAAACACTTCATTCATGTCTCCTCTTAACCTCCTTTTGCTTAAACTGTAAAGGCTCAGCTCTTTTAATCTTTTTTCATAATGCATCCCCTGTAGCCCTGGAATCAGCCTTGTCGCTCTTCTCTGGACCTTTCCTAGTGCCGCTAAGTCCGTTTTGTGGCCTGGAGACCAAAACTGTAACACAGTACTCACCAGTGTGTTATAAAGCTTCAACATAACCTCCTTGAACTTGTACTCCACATACGGTATCAGGGCGCTATATAACTTAACATTCTGTTAGGCTTATTAATGGCTTCTGAACACTGTTTGGCAGTTGATAGTGACGAGTCCACTAAGACTCCTAAATCTTTCTGATAAGGTGTACTCGAGATTTTTAGACCTCCCATTGTGTAGTCAGACCTAACATTTTACTTCCTATATGTAATACTTTACATTTACTGACATTAAATTTCATCTGCCACAAATCTGCCCAAGCCTGTATATAGTCCATGTCCTTCTGTAATGATTAAACGGATTCCAAATTATCTGCCAATCCACCTATCTTTGTATAATCTGCACCTATCTTGATCTATAGATTTCCTAGACATTCTATATAATTCCTGCTTTTCACACATTACCACTAACAGATATACTTTCAAATGGATCAACTTGGCATTTTTGCCCATCAATCTACATTCAATAATCCATAATGACAAAGTGAAACATGTTTTCAAAACATTTTGTAAATGTATTAAAAATCAAAAACTGAAATCTTCCATTTATAGAAGAATTATAAAGTAAGTAGACCCTTAATTTAGTACTTTGAAGAAGCTCCGTGGGCAACAACTATAGCTTCAAATCTTCTTGAGTAAGTCTCCACAAGCTTTACACACCTTGATACAGTTTAGGTTGTTTTTACATGAAGATCCTCTATAACTCTGTTACATTCTATGGGAAACTTCTATAAACTGCCATCTTCAGGTCTCTTCACAGATAATTTATGGGGTTTAAGCCTGGGCCAACGTTGTCTTGGCTGTATGCTTTGTTGTGCTGAAAGGTGAACCGTCACCCCAGTCTGAAGTTGTGTGCATTCTGGAGCAGGTTTTCTTCAAGGACCTTTCTGTATTTTTTATTTTTTTGTATAATTGTATACTGCGGTGGGTTGGCACCCTGCCCGGGATTGGTTACTGTCTTGTGCCCTGTGTTGGCTGGGATTGGCTCCAGCAGACCCCCGTGACCCAGTGTTCGGATTCAGCGGGTTAGATAATGGATGGATGGATGGATAATTGTATAATTAATTCATGCATTTATTTCTAGTAGGATAGTAGGATTGACTACTGCACTGGCTGCTCAAGTCATTCTTTATACAGCTTTTAGTTAATTCAAAATGCTGCTACAAGAATTATTACAAAAACAAGAAGGTACGAACACATAACTCCAGTTCTTAGGTCCTTACACTGGCTCCCAGTTAAGTTTAGGGCAGATTTCAAAATCTTCCTTATAATTATAAAGTCCTAAATGGACAATGCCCTGCTTACTTATCTGAGCTTATCATTACTTACAAACCTAAGCGCACATTAAGATCTCAAGATGCCGGCCTACTTAAGGTTCCAAGGATTGTTAAAATAACAGACCAAGGTTGAGCTTTTAGTTACAGGGTCCCGAAGCTGTGGAATGGTCTGCCTGCTACTATAAGAGATGCTTCTTAAGTCTCAGCTTTTAAATCTCGGTGGAAGACTCACAACTTCAGTTTAGCATACCCTGACTAGAGCTGCTGATTAGCCGTGCATGCTGCATCACTGTTGTTAGTCCTTAGTACTTACATATAAGCAATATGATATTTATGAACTGTTACTAATTCTTCCCTATTCTGGTTCTCTTCTTGGTATCCTCATGTAGCACTTGGTGCCACTCTTCTACTGCCAAGTTATTTGCCTGCTTAATGAACAATCATCTCAGATAAAGGAGCACTGGTATCATTGGGTAGAAGGGTGCTTTCATTTGATTGGCCAGCCCAGCACTGACTCCGCTGTAGAATGGCCAATAGAGGGGAGACAACTTGTTGGCTGAGGTCTCCAGGACTCTAACTGTCTCTGGCTTTTTTGACTCCTTTTCTACAGTCTGGCTGTGGTTCTACAATTAGTAAAAGGACAGAAATTGTTTTCCATTAATGCTAATTAGTTTCTACTGCTTTTGATGTATTTAAAAAAATTTATATCCATATATGTTGTAGTATTTTGAACTGATAGATTGGCCATCCAGCTCTGTGAAGCGGATTACTTGAGTTCTGCTTTGTGTGTTGTATATGCCCATTTTTTGACATCCATTGCATGCCCAACCTACCTGGAATGGGGAGTCTCTCTGAATTGCACATCCCAAGATTTCTTCTATTTGTTTTTTCCAACAAGGTTTTTTTGGGAGGTTTTTCTTGTCTTCTTAAAGAGTCAAGGCTGGGGGCTGTCAAAAAATAGGGCCTGTTAAAGCCTATTGAGGCATACCTTGTGCAATTTTGGGCTATACAAGAAATAAATTGTTGTTATATTGGACTGCATTCATCCTTTCCTCATTTCTAACCAGTTCCCTTGCCTCTGCATCTGAGAAGCACCCCCTTAGCATGATGATTCAGAACTACAACAATAGGACAGGCTAAAGGACAGTTGGCTGAATGGAAGAAGAAAAACAAGCCACAATGCTTCCGGGAGAATGTCCTTTGGACAGATGAGTCATAACTGGATTTTTGTGGCAAAAATGATGCAAAAATGAAGCTATACAAAAATGAATGTCATACCTACTTAGAGACATGGAGGAGGCTCAATTATGTTTTGGGGGTTGCTTTGCTGCATGTACCGCAAGGTGACTCGAGTCTGTGCAGTGAACAATGAATTCTCATTCTGGAGTGAAATTTACTGCCCATTGTCATAAAATGTCATAAAGCTCTGTCCTAGTCACAGATCATGGATCCTCCAACAGGATAATTAGCTAAAACACACAGCTAAAAAGCAACCAAGAATGGCTAAGAACAAAACACTGGGCTATTCTGAAGTGGCCTTCTGTGAGCCCTGATTTGAATCCTGAGGAGCATCTATGAATAGAACTGGAACATGCAGTCTGGAGAAGATGCCTTCAAACCTGACACAGCTGGAGCAGTTTGCTGAGGACGAGTAGGCCAAACGAGCTGTGGACACGTGAAGAAGTCTCATGGAGAGCTCCAGGAATCACTTGTTGGCAGTGACTGCAAACTCTAAAGGTTGGGCAAGAAAATATTAGGTTAAGGGTTTTTTTTTTTTGTTCTTTATTTCGTCTTATACGATTTCTCGTATTAGAAATTTGTTAGTTTTCGCATACCCCTTGGGGTTAGAGCGCTGGGTCAGCCATTGTACAGCGCCCCTGGAGCAATTACAGGTTAAGGGTCTTGCTCAAGGGCCCAGCAGAGTAGGATCTCTTTTGGCAGTGACGGGGATTTGAACCAGCAACCTTCGGGATACCGGTGCTAATCCTTAGCCTCAGAGCCACCACTCCGCCCCAAGGGTTCCATCATTTTTGTCCATGACATTTTCATTTGTGGTATTATTTGAAATATTCTGTTAAATCAAAACTCTACAGCAAAGTCTGATTTATGCTTAATACAGAATAAACAATGATGGGTGCCAATTACTTTTGTTGGTTTCAAGTAGTTACAGAGGCAATCGTGGCTTGCTCAAGTGTATCAATCAATGGTAACAAGGATGTGTGAAACAGTGAGATTCCAGCACATTTTGAGACCATATAGCACAATCAAGCAAACTTTTTTTTTTTATTTAAATATTATACCAAAGCATAAAACTATATAAAGATTTTTTAGTCTAACGCCTACCGATAATTGAAAAACACAATGCACTATGTTAATCACGTACTCTGTGGATTTATTCTTGTCCAAGGAGCTTTTTTCTGAACAGGCCCAGCGCTGTCATTAGAGAGAGGAAAGAAATTATTTAGTATTTACATGGACACTAATTAAAATGTCTTTACTAGTTATTTTGAATTTACTGATATATTATGTATTTAATCAAATGCTATGTTTTTCAAGGCCTGGAGTACTGGTTAAAGAGTAAAACAAATGAGTTTATGGATAGCTCAGTATATCGGATCACTTTTTTGTTAGGACATTATTAAAATGTCTTGGATTTCAAATTGTGAAGTATTCCTTTAATATGTTAGCTGTTAAATATGAGTTAACACGTAGTACAGTGCATCCAGAAAGTATTCACAGCGCATCACTTTTTCCACATTTTGTTATGTTACAGCCTTATTCCAAAATGGATTAAATTCATTTTTTTCCTCAGAATTCTACACACAACACCCCATAATGACAACGTGAAAAAAGTTTACTTGAGGTTTTTGCAAATTTATTAAAAATAAAAAAATTGAGAAAGCACAGGTACATAAGTATTCACAGCCTTTGCTCAATACTTTGTGGATGCACCTTTGGCAGCAATTCCAGCCTCAAGTCTTGTTGAATATGATGCCACAAGCTTGGCACACCTATCCTTGGCTAGTTTTGCCCATTCCTCTTTGCAGCACTTCTCAAGCTCCATCAGGTTGGATGGGAAGCGTCGGTGCACAGCCATTTTAAGATCTCTCCAGAGATGTTCAATTGGATTCAAGTCTGGGCTCTGGCTGGGCCACTCAAGGACATTGGCTCCAGCAGACCCCCGTGACCCTGTGTTCGGATTCAGCGGGTTGGAAAATGGATGGATGGATGGATTCTGCGGTGTGTTCTGCTCCTACTCTGTTCAATACTTGCATGAACTGGGTGTTGGGCAAGGTTGTGGGGTCCAGCAGCTGTGGGGCATCTGTTGGTGAAGAAAGATCTCACTGATCTTGACTTTGCTAACGACTTTGCCATCATCGCACTAATACAATATTATTTGAAAACAATCAGCGTCAGATCGGGTGTAAATTTATGGTACTTGTAAAAGTTAGATTTTTTTCAGTTTTATTCTCTCAGTCACGTTCACGCTCTCCCCATAAATTTACACCCAATCTGATGCTGTTCATTTTCAAATAATATTGCATTAGTGCAATATTGTTTTCTGATTGGTACTATTCAGGTCATACAATGATTTCTTCAAAATGTCACATATATTTGTCTCTTTCTTTTTTTCTCCGGTGCTGCATTGATATCATGCACCGGGAGGTGTGAGCTTATTTAGTGTGAGCAGGAGCACGCAGGTGGCCGGTTGCTTGGGGTATGGAAAAAGAAAAAGAGGATGCAATATCTACAAGTTTATGTTCCAAGACCACCACTTCCCCCAGGAAAGCAAACTCTGTCAGTGTCAGGCACCCCTTCAATGTAATAGGAACCATAGCACAGAGAGAAGTGTGTACGTTGTAACAGGTTCACATGTTGTAAATATAGGAAGGACAGTCCTTGGGTGTGTGGGAACTGTTAACATTTGAATCTGATGATTGCATATAGCGCAGAACTGACCTCTCTGTACTATTCTTTTCTCTGCATGTCCTGGAGTACAAAAGAAAAACCACCATGCACCAAAATGTGGAGACCGGGCAAGATTGGAAAAAACAAAAATGCAGCCACTGATTATAACCGCAATGAGGTACGTGAATGAATATGAATAATATAAATAACGTTGCATCAGTGCCACAATGTTTTCCGAATTGTACTATACAGGTCATAAAATGAATTATTCCAAATATCATATATACCTATGTTGCTGTTTCTTGTCAGTGCAGCTCTGACATCATGGACCATAATGTGCATACTAATTCAGCGTGAGCAGGAACACTCAAGAATAAAACTGAGTAAAAAAATATCAAGTGACGATGAGATACGAAGAAGGCAGATTCCCCAGCATTTGTGTGTCAGCTTTTATCCCTCCAGATCAGAGAATTTCCAGTTCCATTGTCTCAAAACACCACTCACATCTACTGGTATTCCCAGTTTCAGATAAAAACTAAAAGCGTCAGATCTCATTTGTATCGTGATCGTGAATGAGAGAATAAAAGTGAAAAAAAAAACACTGACTTTTACAAGTAATATAAATTTACACTGGCTGTTACAGACACAAATCAAATGTATGTTTTTACTGTAGAATATTAACAATAAGAGCAGCTCACTACTCAAAATGTTAAATTTGCGCGGCATCCACGATCGATCCTGCTGCCTTTTGATTACAAGTCAGCAGTTCTTACCGCTGCACCACGGAAGCTGTCATATTGCATTTGTTCCTTTTGTGAAAGTGTTTATTTGATCTTTGGACTTCAGCCTTCACACAATTTACAGTCCATGTCTACATTTGTCATTTATTACTAAAACATGAAAAAGGGTTCTGTTTTAACAATGTGTTTACATGGATTGTTGTAGACACAAAACACACATGAAATGCATGTGTTCCAAATAACAATCTATTATTTCCCCTCTAAACTCCAGCACTTCACTCCAAGATAATCAAGGCTTAGGGTGGGAGAACTTCTTGCCCATTCTGCGGCGGTAGGGGAGATGGTATAGCAGGCTGCTTGTGTTGGTCGACACATTTACAAGACAAAAGACGCTGATGGAGAGGTGGAGGATCTACGAGTTTTTTCGTAGACTCTGGTAATTCTAGTGTTAATGAATGTCAAAACATGACTGACAGATGCAGTATTTGAGAATAGTATAGAATTACTATTTAAAATTGTAAGGTTTTTGTTGCATTACTATTATAATAAGTTGGGATATAGCGGGTTGGATAATGACTGACTGACTGACTGACTGACTGTATATTTACTTATCTGGTGATTTTATCCAAAGTAGCTTACAAAATGTGGTCATTGTCCCACACCCTGAAGCAATGTTGCATCAAAGAATTTAGTACTGCCTGTAGTACTTTCTTTGTGTTGTTTTCCTCTTGTCTCCATGTTTATGTAGTTTCCGCACATAATCCGAAGACATTCAGTTGTGCAGGTTAATTGGCAATTCCAAACTGGCACTATGAGATTTAAACTGAGTGTGAGTATGAGTGTGTCCTTTGAAAGACCTGGCTGTATTCTACTTTGTGTTTCTAGTTGCAGGGATCTCTGATCTTCATGCTCCATAGTGCCAACTCCCACTTGGACAAAACCGGCATCACAGTCAGGATCGTGTTCTTTGATTTTTCCAGTTAATTTTAAACCACTCTGCCTCATTAATTGGGGAAAACACTCAAGGTTTTGAATCTTGATGCCCCCACAATCTTCTGTATCATGGACTACATGGCCAATGGACAGCTGTTTGTGAGGCTGAGGGACTGTTTGTCAGAAATGGTGGGGTGTAATACTGGAGCACCTCAAGGAACTGTCCTGTCTCCCTTCCTTGTCACTCTCTACACAAATGACTTTCAGCACAATACAATACAATATTAAAATAATAAAAATAATAATAATACAATACAAAATAAAACAATACAATACAATACAGCTTTCCACCTACAGAAATTTTCAGATGATTTCTCCATCATAGGCTGCATTAATAATGGAGACCAGTGAGAGTGCAGGAAAGTCTGGAAGATTTTGAGTTGTGGTGCAGGGAAAACAACTTGCACCTCAACATCAGCAAGACAAAAGAGCTGTTGGCGGACTTCCAAAAAGCATCTGAGACCAGTCACCATCCAAGGGGAGGATGTGGACGTGGTGCAAAGCTACAAGTACCTGGGGAATCATCTAAACGACAAACTGGACACAGCGTCACTCTACAAGAAGGGCCAAAGCAGACTGGACTTGCTAAGGAAATGCAAGACTTTTGATATGTGCAGCGAGCTGCTGGAAATGTCCTATGAGACCATACCACAACAACAACAACAACATTTATTTCTATAGCATGTTTCCATAAAAATGATGTAGCTCAAAGTGCTTTACAAGAGGAAGAAAGAAAAAAGAAAAATATAAAAATAAGATTAGGCAATGCTAAGAACAAAGAATAAAGGTCCAATGGCCAGCAGTACAGAAAAATAATAATAAAAAAAAACTCCAGAGGGCTGGAGGAAAACAAAAACAAAATCTGCAGGGGTTCTGAGGCCATGAGACCACCCAGCACCCACTGGGCATAAAGTAGTATAGTAGCTATAGTAGCCAGTGTGGTGTTCTATGCTGATGTCTCCTGGGGAGGCAACCTGAGCTCAAAAGCAGCACAATGTCTGAACAAGCTTATCAGGAAAGTCTGCTCCATCACAGGGTAAACCCTGGACACACAGGAAACTGTTGTGGAAAGGAGGATGGTGGCAAAATTGGATGACATCATGAAAAATCCCCTCAAGGAGGCGCTAAATCGGAGCACTTTTAATCAGAGACTCATTCCACTACGGTGTGCTAAGAAGTGCTTCTGGGGGGTCTTTTCCACCCACTGCTATCAGGCATTTCAAAGCTTCCTCCCTTATTTTGAAATATCTGCACAATATACCCTTATTTATTTGTTTCATTTTTTTGTTGATTGTATTATTTATCCTGTGACTCTGTTTCTTTATTAATTGTTTATTGCTGTTTGTGCTGCTGTATGCATCTAAATTTTCCCTTGGAAATTTCAGTGATCTGGGAGTTTCCAGTATATGTCATGTGGAAGATGTTATGGTCTGAAACCGAACCTGCAACTTTGTCTGGCACATTCACCTACTGGCCACACAATTTTTATTTTGGAATTTTGCAAATACAGCGATGAGGCTTAAATTCTGGACGTTTGATGTTTGCACAGTTGTTTCCAGTTCTGTTTCAGAGCTGATTCCCTTCCTATTTACAGTTTTTGTGAAGATTGTTCATTATTCTATGACCATGTTGGTATTCTTTAAGTACACTACTTTTTTTTCCACTAAGGTAAAAATAAAGTCATGTGTGTGTTAAAACTGACTGAATTGTCAACTGTCCAAGTGTGAGTGGGTTCTGAGATGAGCTGCTGTCTGTTCAGAGCTGCTTTCTCCCCATTTCTGTCTGGCAAGGCTCCTTCTCCTTGAGGCCCTATAATAAGAAATGAGTTCAAAAATAGATGAATGTTTTAAAAACAGGAGATATAGCATGTCCCTTGACAGTCATCAGACAAACCCCCGACATAGCCTCTCTGCACCACATATTGGCTCAAACTGTCTTTTAAAAACAGTTTACTCAGAAGTTGTCACATTAAAGTTACTTGGTTAATAAATAGAATGTGCAGCATAAAAGGAAATGTAAATTGTGTTGAGCAAAATCAAAGACATCCAAGTTAAATATATCGAATTGCATAAACCAGCGTGACATTTGACTAATTATATCAGCTAATGGGAAGCTGGACAGCAGGACTGCATCATGCAATGCAAATTACTTTATTTATTAGAATAAATTCAAGGCTAAGGATAGACACCCTGTAACTTCCAGTCAGAGCACACAGGTTAAAAGAACATGTAGTTAGGAGAGCCAGTCAGTCATGTTCAGTGCTGCTATGGTGTCATTCAGTTCACCCCATGAAATTCTTTGAAAACAACTTTTTATTAAAATATAAAACACCAAATCTTTTGACATTTATCATGAATGCTATGTAGTACAATGAAAATTTTACTTGGGTATCTCCACAGGATAGTGACTGTGAAATTACATCAACATAAAACATAGAATGCAACATATATATATATATATATATATGTACTGCATGTATATTTATATACATACATATATATATATACATATATGTGTGTGTGTGTGTGTGTGTGTGTACTGTATGTATATATATATATATATATATATATATATATATATATATATATATATCTTTATATATAATATACTTACCGTGGTGATTGGTCTTCTGTACTCATCACGGATTGTCCATTAGAACACCATGTTCAAGCATAGGGGTGTCCATATGTGCACTTGGTATCAGGACACCCTAGGTCTCAGTTTGATGATCGAATTTGTGGTCATGTCGTTGGACTTGTGGCCACATGTCTTGGACATTCGGTTGAAGAGAGAGGCGGAGCTGTCAACTGATCACCACCTGGTAGTGAGTTGGCTTCGATGGTGGGGGCGGATGCCGGTCAGGCCTGGTAGGCCCAAATGTATTGTGAAGGTCTGCTGGGAACATCTGGCAGAGTCCACTGTCAGAAGTAACTTCAACTCACACCTCTGGCAGAGCTTTGACAAATGTCCTGAGGGAGGTGGGGGACATTGAGTCAGAATGGGCCATGTTCCATGCCTCTATTGTTGAGTAGGCTAACCGGAGCTGTGGCTGTAAGGTGGTCGTGCCTGTCGTGGCGGCAATCCCCAAACCTGTTGATGGACACCGTCAGTGAGGGATACTGTCAAGCTGAAGAAGGAGTCCTACAGGACCTTTTTGTCCTGTGGGACTCCGGAGGCAGCTAATAGGTACCAGCAGGCCAAGCGGAATGCGGCTTCGGTGTTTACTGAGGCAAAAACTCGGGCATGGGAGGAGTTTGGGGAGGCCCTGGAGAATGACTTCCGGACCACCATCCGGCGTCTCAGGAGGGGGAAGCAGTGCAGTGTCAACACTGTATATAGTGGGGATGGTGCGCTGCTGACCTCAACTTGGGATGTTGTGGGTCGGTGGGGGGAGTACTTCGAAGACCTCTTCAATCCCACTAACATGCCTCCCAATGAGGAAGCAGAGCCTGGGGACTCGGAGGTGGGCTTCCCCATCTCTGGGACTGAGGTCACCGAGGTGGTCAAAAAACTCTTTGGTGGCAGGGCCCCGGGGGTGGATGAGATATGCCCAAAGTTCCTCAAGGCTCTGGATGTTGTAGGACTTGTCTTGGTTGCCACGCCTCTGCAACATCGCATGGACATCAGGCACAGTGACTCTGGATTGGCAGACTGGGGTGGTGGTCCCCCTCTTTAAGAAAGGGGAACGGATGGTGTGTTCCAACTACAGAGGAATCACACTCCTCAGCCTCCCTGGAAAAGTCTATTTGGGGGTCCTGGAGAGGGGCGTCCGTCGGATAGTTGAACCTCGGATTCAGGAGGAACAGTGTTGTTTTCGTCCTAGTCGCGGAACAGTGGACCAGCTCTACACCCATGGCAGGGTCCTGGAGGGCGCATGGGAGTTTGCCCAACCAGTCTACATGCGTTTTCTGGACTTGGAAAAGGCATTCGATCCTGTCCCTCGGGGAATCCTGTGGGGTATGGGGTACCGGATCTCCTGATAAGGACTGTTCGGTTCCGGTAAAACCGGTGTCAGAGCTTGGTCCGTATTGCCGGCAGTAATTCAAACCCGTTTCTGGTGAGACTTGAACTCTGCCAGGGCTGCCCTATGTTAACGATTCTGTTCATAACTTTTATGGACAGAATTTGTAGGCGCAGCCAGGGCGTTGAGGGGGTCTGGTTTGGTGGGCTCAGGATTGGGTCACTGCTTTTTGCAGATGATGTTGTCCTGTTTGCTTCATCAGGCCGTGATCTTCAGTTCTCACTGGATCAGTTCACAGCCGAGTGTGAAGCGGCTGGGATGGAAACCAACACCTCCTGTGGGCTCTGTCGTGGTGAAAAAAGAGCTGAGTCATAAGGCAAAGCTCTCAATTTACCAGTTAATCTATGTTCCTACCCTCACCTATGGTCATGAGCTGTGCGTTGTGACCGAAAGAACAAGATCGCGAATACAAGTGGCTGAAATGAGTTTCCTCCACAGGGTGCCTGGACTTTTCCTTAAAGATAGGGTGAGAAGCTCAGTCATCCGGGAGGGGCTCAGAGTAGAGCCGCTGCTCATCCGCATCGAGAAGAGTCAGATGAGGTGGATCGGGCATGTGATCAGGATGCCTCCTGGACGCCTCCTTGGTGAGGTGTTCTGGGCACATCTAACTGGGAGGAGGCCCCAGGGAAGACCCAGAACACGCTGGAGGGACTATGTCTCTCGGCTGGCCTAGAAGAGCTAGAAGAAGTGGCCAGGGAGAGGGAAGTCTGGGCATCTCTGCTCATGCTGCTGCCCCCGCAACCAGATCTCGGATAAGCGGAAGAGGATGGATGGATGGATGGATGGATGGATGGATGGATGGATGGATACTACCATGGCTGTTCATTTGTCTGTCCAGGATTTTAAATCAGCTGTAGCTCGCAAACTGTTTGACTTATTGACCTGAAATTTGGTTCACATATACTACATGACGTCTACTATCCTCTTTTGGGATGATGATTGACCTCCAAGGTTATTCCTCTTTTTATTTTTATTTTATTTATTGTAGGATCAACTCTCGGCAGCGGCCAGCAGGGTGGCTGTACGGTGCATGCGTATGAGCACCGTTCTCATCCCTACTACCTTCAATGTCACTTCCCCTACCTCTTCATATCTTAAATCAGTCTTGAGGCAGATTGAAGACTTAAGTGCCAGCTTAAGTGAAAAATTAAAGAAAACGTACTAAGTAATTACAACACAAACACTGACTTAATCAGTTTTAACACGAAAAGATGCCAACGAAAGAAGACAAAAAATGAGCCGCTAGGGTAGAGAAAAGAAGAGCTGCTCAGCAAGCGCATCAACCTATCAGCAAATGAATGATAAACGTACAGAGAAAAAGGATGAAAACTAGGAATGCACACCATTACTGGTATATATATATATATATATATATATATATAGTGGCAGGTGGCCTGGAAAATGGAAGGCCTGGGAGAGAGGCAATATCTCCCCCGGGATGTAAGAGGGCAGCCCACCTGGATCATTCCAGAGCCATGGGCTGCACCACTTCTGCCACACCAGGAAGTGCTGCCAGAAGAAGAACCAAATGCACTTGGGGTGCTTCCGGGTGCCTCATGCAGCACTTCCGCCACAGCAGGAAGTGCTGCAGGAAGTTCATCAGGGCACACCTGGATCACATCCAGGCGGAGCACAAAAGGAGCAGCCTTGCTCCATTTAAGGAGCTGGAGTCAGGAGAGGAGCAGTGGCGGCTTAAGGAGAGAAAGAAAAGGTAGAGAAGAAAATAAAGAGAAAGAAAAGGACTGTGCATTGTTGTCCTTGTTTGTGTACTGTGTGGTGTAGAAGAGGAGCAGAATAAATGTGTGTGTTTAGGGACTTCTGTGTGTCCTGCATCTGTCTGAAGCTGGGCATCTTCCACTATATATATATATATATATATATATATATATATATATATATATATATATATATATATATATATATATATATATATTCACGACATTCGTAGTCTGTGTCACAATCTGATTGTATGGGTGGTTACCTACCAAGTAACGCTTGTGGTTGGCCAGCAATCTGCTAACATCCGCCACGGTGCCCTCAGTTTGTGAGGAGCAGATCATAGAATGGTTGAAATAGTTTACTGTCAAATAAAGTAAACTATTTCAACCATATATATATATATATATATATATATATATATATATATATATACTAGGGGTTCCCCCCTGCTCGATTCGCTTGCCAGCCACTTCGCGTCTCTGCCCCTCGTGTTGTGAAAAGGGGGGCTGAACGCACCCCAAAGAGACGCAGTCGCTCCTCCAAAACCCCCTCTTAAACGGTGATATAATGGGAAACAAATAGTTTTTTTTTTTTACCTCCTCTTTGCTTGATCAGCTGCTGCCTTGTTGCTGCTGCCGTGCCACGTGATCTGCATCTTGCGTGACGCTTCAAACATTTAAAAGCCTGTACAGCAGCTGTCCTACTCTTTGTCTTTTATTTCCATTCCAAGGTGTGGTTAAATCTCTTGCCACAAATGCTCATCTCGCGGGACGTGAGTTCTTGATATTTTTTAGTTTGTAATTTTAAAAAGGAATAAGAATCTGAAAATCTAACAACATCACTTTAAAGTTTGATAAATTCTGAAAAGAATGATACTAAACATATGTATGTAGGTTTTAAAATAAGCCAGAGTTAAAGCGTGACAAAAAAAATGACATAAAAACATCACCAGGATTTACTAGTTTTCATCCTTTTTCTCTGTACGTTTATCATTCATTTGCTGATAGGTTGATGCGCTTGCTGAGCAGCTTAGGATTTTATATAGAGAGAGTTGATATATGTGTGTGTGTGTGTGTGTGTGTGTGTGTGTGTGTGTGTAGCTTACCGCAATCGCCTTCCTGATTGTCTTCAAATCCACTTCTAGCCACCACACACAAAATGAGCAATTTGATGGTATCATCACTTGACATCTACTACCCATCACTTAATTTTGATGCCCTGTAAGTGTTCACAGTGAATATTCACTGTGAATACATTGCATCACAAAAAAAAACATTCCAGCGCAAACTCCAGTGTGAGTGTATGAAAATAAAAGCCCTCACTAACTTCGTGGTACTCCTGATGAGATGCTCATATCTGAAGATCATACATTAGAGTCGATTAGGACAAGTCAACGAGAACAAGCTGTTCACAAGATCTGACTGATGGTCCCTATTGCCCCTGCGCTCCAGCACACTACTTGTATGGCATGTTAATGTGGTTCTCTGAGTGAAGAAGAATTTACCCTTAATGAGTTTCTAACTCTTTCTATAACTATTGTTATACAGACATTTATGCAAATCCCCTTAAATGAAAGCCTGTGCAATGTGCAATTGAATTGAGGAGAAATCAAGGAAAAACATGTCTGTGTCCCAAACATTATGGAGGGCACTGTATATATTAGTAAGTATGTAAAGGTAATATAACAGAGCTTCAGATGGTGGCTTTTCTCACCATGCTTAACAGCATATTACAAGGACCTGCATGACTAGAATATTCTACTGGACGGCAACTATCAAACACTGCAGATAACTTTTTACAAAATAACTGAGGCAGAAAATTTAGGCTGGCACCTAGGGGTAAGCTTCTTCAAACAAGAGAGCTGGCTTGAGCCCTTCAAGGAGTTTTTGTGGAGGAGAGCCTTCAAAGGTAAAATGCTGGCAAAGAAAATAAGGCCTTTGTTGCTGGAGGCATGTGGTTCACTAGTAGTCTCCCAAACCATCCCATTGTCTCTGAACCAGAGCTGCTCAAAAAGGGCATATGACAACTTACAACATAAACTGAGCAAAGGGCATAGAAAGTCACATTTTAGGTTACTTTAAGCAAAAAAAAAAAAGGATTTCTATATAAATTTTAATTACACCCAAGCTTTATTCTAAATTTGGTCTCCCAGCTCTTTATTCCCTTCACAGTTTTACATTCCTTTCTAGACATTGACAATAAAATGTATGAAATTTAATTACTCTCTGAATAACACATTTTGTTTATCACTGAGATCTGATTACAAAGGCACCTTCTGTCTTATAATGCTTAAGCTTCATGTTTGGTATCTGAATGGCTCATGTTATGGATGGAGATTCCATGCTCTCCTTGTGTTTGTGTTTCTTTGGCCTTTCATCCTAAAAAGTGCCGTTCATTGGTTAGTAACTATAAACTGACCTTTCATAAGTCACTTCAGACCAACAGCACTTGATGTTTCACCCTTCATCAAACAGGAGCAGACTGTAACTGGGAAGGTATCACTCAGCGTCTCACTGCTCTCCATCCACTTCATGTCCTTACACGGAGTCCATTTACATGCATTTTAATAACCAGGCTATTCAGAGAAATTCGATTTCAAACATGCCATGGATACCCTCATTCTGCTTAGAAAAACTGGAAGACTGGTCTGTGAGAAATCGGGATAACACGAGTAGATTTCTCTGCGAGTAATTCGGTTATGTTACCTTGCAAACCCTTAAATGGCTTACAGTTAAGGACTTTTCAGCCTCTGCATGTTCATGACCTCCGCTCTTTAATACATTTATGTTAATGAGATGAATGTACGAGGTGAGACACAAAAATAACAGGACTGGGCTTGGGGCTTTCCTGGAAAACCGTCTGGAGGTTGGCCGAACGTGAATTATAGAAACTATATCCCCTCCTACACCTCCTCTCAAACCGCCAACCGGCTAGGTATATCCTGTGAAGAGCCCAGTCAGTATTTGCACAACAATCGCTACACGAGTTGCCGCTATAATGTCGGGTGAAAAAATCAAACAGCGAACCAACATCAAATTTCTCACGAAATTGAACAAAATGGCCACAGAAACTTATGAAATGATAAAAACAGTGTGATAACAGTTTTTCTCGCACACAAGTTTTTGAGTGGCACAAACGTTTCAAGGAAGAACAAGAAAATGTGGAAGACATTCAATGCCCAGGTCGCCCATGCTCATCTTGGATGGATGAAAACATCATAACGGTAAATCAGATTATTCGAAATGATTGTACTGCTTTTTCCGTATAGGATTTTTTGACTGACAAAAACATTCCTGTCCTCGATCTTTCTCCCTATGATTTAGTTCCCTGTGATTTTAATTGTTCCCGAAAATCAAAAGTGACCTGAAGGGAACACATTTTTCTTCAATGGATGAAGTGAAGACAGAAACGGCAAGCCTGTTGAAGAGCCTCAAGCAGGAAGTCTTCCAGCACTGTTTCAATCAATAGAAGAAATGTCTAGAGCGGTGTAGAGATCGGGAGGGGGAGTATATAGAAGGTGACAATGTTTAGAATGCTGCAATTCAATCAATAAATATTTTTTTTTTTACCAATCCGGTTATTTTTGTATCTCACCTCATACAATGCTTAGCTCAGCCACAAAGTCTCGGCAGTCGTATTTGGGGTAAAGCATTAAAAGTGACGTACATTACAAAAGTCCAATTACTAAAGTCCGATTACTTTATAAAGTAACCAGTAAACTAATGCAATACTTATTTTATTAAAGTAAAAATACCTGCATCATTATTATTCCAGTAGCACTTGGTGTATAGCAAGAAGCACACGTACTGGTACAATGCAATCTCACAGCCAATCAAAAAAGAATGTGCTGCATGCAATCCAGTAACAGAAACCTATCAATAAAGTGCCACTGTAGTTCTAATCCATTTTGCCAGGTGCAGGAATGACAGGTCACAGAATGATTAGAATTGGGACACCAACCAGGTGTGATAAGTGGTCCATGGCACTGTGCTGATTTTAAATAAATGCTTCACTCAGACAATGATTTTGGGTTCATGCCTGATCGAGAAGATATGTGTGAATGGGTGTGTCAGGCAGGGGCCACATTAATTCCTCGGAGTGTGCAGCACGTTTACAGCTGTGCCCCATGAGGTGCATTAGTATAAGAGGATCCTACGTGGGACAAAAGTGGAGGAAAAAAACAAGACAGAGAGAGAGCCGTGTGAGAGAGCTCACTGTGGAGAGAGGGAGAATGAAACAGGCAGTGTGGGTGCGAGGCAGTGCAGTTGTAGGCCTGCGAGAAGCAAAGGATCAGCAATCTAGGGTCATATTGTCCCCACCGGTTAATTTCGAGATGTGGGAACGATTGAGGTGGTGTACTACCCCAAGAATCCCAAGTACGCCAGGGATGCTAGAAGGAAAACAGGAGGACAACCGACCCTGGGTGGACTGGACAGCGTAGTTTGGAGGCAGCTAAGATTGGGATCAGGTGGTGAGGACCGCGGCTGATTATGTCTCCGCCGGCTTGATAGGTGAGCAGGGGAGATAGAATTGGAGAGGTGCTGGACTTATCCAACAGAATATGAAGGACCCATTGGCTTTTGGTTTTAATTTTGTTTTTAAGGATTATTTATTTATTGAAGATTTTTGAGCACTGCACTTTGTTTTGAATGCTGTTTTTGAATATTGATTGTTTGAATAAAAGCACTCAAGCGCTTTTGCACCAACCCCTTGCTTTATGTGTTTATCAATGGTGGTGGGTTCCAGAGGCTCCCGGAAGGAACAGGTAGTGTGCAGCAGAACCGCACCATCTCACTGGATCATCCCGTTTAATTAAAAAAAGACCAGAGAAAGAAACTCGTCTTGTTGTTATACGGCCAGCCTTTGTGAGAAATATAAACAAAAGATATTTGAAGAAATATGGGAGCTCCGTTCAGCGGATCGCTCTGATCGTAAATGACAACTCCTTCATGGAGCCGAGTTTCTTATAGTGGACAAACCAGAAGGGGTGGGGCTAAGTGCCCTCACTGGGCTGTTACTCGGAGCTCCGGGGAGAGAAGGAGACGAGAATGTTAGCAACAGCATCCTCTCTCGGCCCACTGAGTTATTACATACCATGATCGAGCCGTTGAAGACATCCTCCAATGCACATGCTATTGATGCATTGAAACAGTGTGATCGGGTGATGCAGCAGCCAGTGTTCATACTACAAATCTTCAGGAGCTCAGGTCTGGGATATCAAAAGGTAACGACAGTATTTGAAGGACTAAATATATTTATAAAACACAAAAACATGATCACATTTGTCCGTGTGTGTGTGGTTAGTTTCAGAAATGTTTATAAATGAGCTTAGGATTTAATAACACATTCTGGCCACTCAAATGTTCAATTTTTCATACAAAAGAAGAAAAAGTACCACAAAAGTAATGCTCCATTTGAAATGCATTACATTTTAAAATAAGTAGCAATAGTTGGCACCCTGCCCGGGATTGGTTCCTGCCTTGTGCCCTGTGTTGGCTGGGATTGGCTCCAGCAGACCCCCCGTGACCCTGTGTTCGGATTCAGCGGGTTGGAAAATGGATAGATGGATGGATAAATAGCAATATAAGATATATAATTATAACTACGTAACTATATAGATTATATAGTTACTTCTTTGTATGTAATGAAAAATTGTAACTAAGTTACTTTTAAAAGTATCACACCACAGACTGCTCAGGAAACACGGACTCCATGCTTTTTTCAGATTCATGGTGGACAAATGATAACATTTAACTGCTTTTTGCTCAGTGTGGAATAAAAAGTTAGTCACATTAGATAATTATCAAATAGGAGGTCTCTGCATAGATTGATTCATGGCCTTAAGTCTTGAATTTCCTTGTGAGTTTTGAGTTGTCAATACCAGGGATTTGTGTCCCCATTTCCATATCCATTCCCCTTACATCATAAATGGCTGTTTTTGAAATAATAATCAAATCAGAATACACAATATTTGTTGACCAGAGAAATGACTATTTAGTTCTGACCCAATACTGGCTGCTAAAAGGGATTGCTTCATGTGGCTTTATTGCACGAGACCACAAACTATGTTCTCCTGAATTACTTTGCTTATCTATACAATAATAACGCCTGCCTGGTTGCTTTAAAATATTTAAAATATAAATATGTTTGGTTTAACCTTTCACCTCTAGCAGAGGCATAGCACTGGACCTGCATTATAGCAGGAACCTGACATTTCAACAATGTAAAACAAAGATTATATACTGCAGACATAATTACATGCCCGTAACATACAATTCATAGAGGAGAAATATTGATAAGCATAATAAACATTCTACATCAGTTTAATGGCGTCGGAACGTGTTGTCAAAGGAGAATTCCTTAAGAGGACACGTGAAGAAACCTGGTTTTCAGATTGTGTAGTGGACTCTCATCAAGTTCCCAAGGAGGATTAAAGCAAACGGGATGAACTCAACCACAATCTGAAGGGCCATGGTAGAGGGTCTGAATACTTATAGGGATGAGCGATTTCCGTTTTTGGTTTTTTAATAAATTTGCAAACCTTTCTGAAAACATGCTTTAACTTTGTCATTATGGGTTATGAAGTGTAGATTGTTGGTCAAAAATGGCAAATTTATCAATTTAAAATTAAATCTTAGAATACGATAAAGTGTGCAGGAAGTGAAGGGGTTTAAATACTTTCTGAATCCACTGTACAGTAATACCTTGCAATTCGCAGGGTGAATGCAAAAATCGGCAAATACTTTTTGGGCCTGTCATTCCTGCATATTCAAAGTTCATTGCACTAAATAAGATGAAAAAAGTTGTGAGAAATGTGGGATGGAATGATCATTACGCAATCAAATACCATGTGTGAGGCTGACTGCCGAGACAAAGATGTGTGGTATCCCCCAAAGTGCTCAGTTCAGCAGTTCTTTAGTGAACTGTAACTTGACTTATTATAATAAATTTGTGTGTATATTTATAGTAGTAAATGACAAAAATAATTAATATTTCAATTACAAAAGAAATCCAGCAAATCACAGAGCACAAAACGACTAAAGATAAGCTCTCACGACCCAGTCCAGTTTCATGGATGCAGTTGGATGGTGGTGTATGAAATGAAGTCCCCTGTGAACAGCTTCCTGAATGTTATGTAAAGTTTTGTCCTACCGTGACACTGATGTATGTGAAGATCTGTAGAAGTCGGTAGCGCTCACAAAAGAAGAAGTTTTCCAACCCAGATGAATTCCCACAAAGAAGCGGGTACAAGAGCATCCAGAGGAAACTGTAATCTGATGGGTGTAATTGTATATCCAGTTGTAAAGGGTTGAAACAAAAAGACATCATCGACTGCCAGCTTGTTTTGTCTCACTTTTAAAACAAATGCCCTCATCTTTCACCAAGTAGCTATCAAAGCAACCACTGAAGCTGGCTAATGCCACACTACTCCTGAGGCTGCTGGGATTTGAAGTCCATTTAAGCAGCAGGGTTAGTGTGTTGTCTACGGTTTTCCACAATAAGTTGCAAAACACAGAAAATAATTTCCTGTAATTATATTAGACAATTCTGAGAATGGGCATTCGGGAATCATAAACCTACGAATCATAAAGGCCAATTTGTGTTTTTAACTTAATTAAAATAAAGTCAAAACAAAAACTAGATAACAAAAAAATCAAGAATTAACACAAAGAAAAAAGAATTAAATTGTAACCCTATTGTAATAGTGTTAAACAAGAGTACAACAGTCCATAATGAACCTGGCAAGTCACCCTTATTCTGTGAGAAAAGACATTTCTTCTCCCTACAATTAATTTTTTTGGATAAGATGGGCATGAGATTTTTTTTTTGGACTGTATTTTATACCTATTGTTTGACACAGGTCCTTTTTGTGAAGGAAAATAACATCTTACAATGAGCAGAAGGCACATGCTATTACATTTTAGAACAGACCCAAAGTGCTATGAGCATAAAAAGACGCAATACACAAATCATTAAACATTAAAACCTGCCTAATATTGTGTAGGTCCCCACCATACCACCAAAACAGCTCTGACCGATCGAGACATGGACTGCACAAGACCTCTGAAGGTGTCACGTGGTATCTGGCAGCAGATCCTTTGAGTCCTGTAAGCTGCAAGGATAGGCCTCCATGGATTGGACTTGCTTTTCCAGCAGATCCCACAGATGCTTCATCAGATTGAGATCTGGGGAATTAGTAGGCCAAGTCAACAGATTGGATTCATTGCAGTGTTTTTCAAAACATTCCTGAACATTTTTTGCAGTGTGGTAGAGCACATTGCCCTGCTGAAAGAAGCCACTGCCATCAGAGAATACCACTGCCATAAAGAGGTGTATGCGGTCTGCAACAATCTTCAGGTACATGATACAAAGTGTCAAAGTATCATCCATATGGATGTCAGGAGCCAAGCTTTCTCAGCAGAATAAATCCCAGAGCATCACACTGTCTCTGTCGGCTTGTCTTCTTCCCATAGTGCATTCTTCTGCCATCTCTTCCCCAGGTACAGTAAATGATGCACTAAAACATGATTCATCAGACCAGGCCACCTTCTTCCATTGCTCCATAGTCCAGTTCTTACACTTACATGCCCATTGTAGGTGGTGTACAGGGGTCAGCATGGACACTCTGACCAGTCTGCAGCCCCATACACAGTAGTGTGTTCTGACATCTTTCTCTATTGGCCACCATTAAGTTTTTCAGCAAACTGTGCAAGAGTCGCTTTTCTCTGGGATCAGACCGGACAGGCTAGCCTTTATTCCCCATACGCATCAATGAGCCTTGGGAGCCCATGGCCCTGTCACCAGTTCACCAGTTATCTTTCCTTGGACCACTTTTGGCAGGTACTAACCACAGCATACTGGGAACACCTTACAAGACCTGCCATTTTGGAGATGCTCTGGCCCAGCCATCTAGCCACCATAATTTGGCCCTTGTCAAAGTTGCTCAGATCCTTACACTTGCCCATTTTTCCTGCTTCCAACACATCACCTTCAAGAACTGACCATTCACTTGCTGCCTAATATCTCCCACCCCTTGACAGGTGCGATTGTGATGAGATCATCAATGTGATTCACTTCACCTGTCAGTGGCTTTAATGTTATGGCTGGTCGGTGTATTATTATTATTATTATTCTTTAGAGTTATCATTTAATTTATTAATATGTCTCCTGTGGGAGGAAATCAAGTTTTACAAAGAAGAGGCCCTAAACAGACACATGTAGCATTGGATTGCTTTTATGCAACAGTTTTCCCCAGGAGCAGAATGAGAGCATACATAAATGATTATAGCTGGCCAAGAAACGGATAGGAATTCCCCAAGAGATAAGGGAGACTGGGGATAAAAATGTCTCCTGCTCAGCCTGTTATCACCCACTGTATCCAGGAAAAAAAGCGGTTTAGAAAGTGAGATGACATGAGACAATAACACCCTTAATCATGCTAATGACACTCTGCAAGTCAAGGGATTTCTTTTTCTCCACAAGTCATTTCTGATCTTGCTTGAAGCTTTCACTGGAGACATCGCATATTAAAACAAGTGCAATTGCCCTTTGTTTTATCGTTGCTCGTACTCACATCTGGAAAAGGAGATAAGATGCAATCAGCTCGTTCGCGTTCATTACGAAAAACTCTGGGAATACTCCCAATTTGTCTGCATTGGTTGGATTCCAGACTAAGAAGAAAAGTGTAATCCTTTTTATCGATAAGTCATTAATTATCAAAATGAACAGAAGAATGTGTTTCACTTCAAATGCACAATTTCTTTACCCGACTGAATAAAATGGAACACCATTCACAATTAGGTCTTCTCGACTTGATGACATTTTGCAATACATTAAGCAAAAAAGCAAATTGTGAATTGTGCTGGGCTCTAGAGTTGCTCTTGTCAAAATCTTCTTTGTGTTCCAAAAACACTTAAAGGTCACAATGAACATAACATAAAGCAGGGGTCTCCAACTCCAGTCCTGGAGAGCTACCGTGGCTGCAGGTTTTCATTCTAACCTTTTTCTTAATGAGTGACCATATTTTGCTGCAAATTAACTCTTTACCTTAATTGTAATTGATGCACAGCGTAAGACTCAGGCCCCTTAATTATTTCTTTTTTACTTAATTAGCAACTAAACAATATTAAGACACAAAATGAACCAACACAGTTTTGGAAATGTCTGTCCATTGCAGAATGAGCGCCATGGAATTCAATTACAGGTTTAATTAGCAACGACAATTGGCTTCAAATTAAGAAACTGAATGGAGTGAAGTTGGAGTTTGAGGCCCCAAAATTAGTTGGTCATCTGTTGGCTCACTTCACATCAAATTTATGTTTAGGTGCCATTTAAGGAAAAAAGAATCAATTCAGCAGTCATAGTCTCAAGAAAAGTCCATTAAAATAAAGGGAAATAGTTAATTAGCAGCAAAACCTGGTTACTAATTAAGAAAATAGTTAGAATGAAATCTTGCAGCCACAGTAGCTCTCCAGGACTGGAGTTGGAGACCCCTGACCTAAAGAATGGATTCTTAAGCTTTTTAATCTGATGGTCCAAATTAGAAAATGGGTACTGTACTGGGATCCAAGAGGAGGATTATTATCATAGGGATTTATAGAGCTGTAAAGTCATAAAGAAACAAACAATGGCCACATAATTAAAAGCAGAGACTATTTTGTTTTCTTTCAAGCATGTATCTCACATGAATATTACTAAAAGAGAAAACTGGGAAACAAATGTTTTGTTAAAAGAGTAGTCAATGTATGTGTTTTCTAAATTTGCTTATTTAGAGCACGGGCACGGAGCAGCTGAGGCCTATCCCAGTAAGCAAGGCAGGAACAAGGGGGTGCCAGTCCATCATAGGATGAACACACACACTAGGACCAGTTTTGAATTGGCAGTCCAACTAACCTGCATATCTTTGGATTGTTGGGGAAAACTGGAACACCTGGGGAGAACATGGAAATTCCACACAGGGAGCACCTGGGGACAACAGCTATCATTTAAGTGACTATGACCCATTGAAAGAGGAAAGCTTAAACCACAGTGAAAAAAAAATGAAGAGAGAATCGCAGAGGTTCTTGCATTACAAAATAAATTAGCTGATATGATTAGAAATCAAACACGCATCATGGAGAAGTTGCTGTTCACAGAGAAGAACTATTTGAGAAAGAAAGCACATCTTGTTAGCTTGGAAGCCACTCTTGGCCAAAACCAAGCCATGAAGCATTGTGGCTTGTCAAAACACATTTTAGCAAATTCCATTGACCCTTTGTCACTCGAAAAGTGACAGATGGTGCATTCAGGTACTGATGGAGTTCAGCTTGTATCTCTGTGGAAGTTGTCTTTGGCTTTTTGCCTACCATTCTCACTACCTTGCCCATTCTGGGGTCGATTTTCTCTTATGGCCCCATTCAAAGAGGCTGGCTGTAATCTCATCGACCTTAAACTTCTCAAAAATATTTGCAATTGTTGTCATAGGAACATCAATGCTGCTTGGAGATGATGGTCTTCTAGTCTTTGCCTTTCACATGTTTGTCTATCATTTCCTTCTGATCTCCTCAGACAACTCTCGCTTTTGCTTTTTCTAGTCCATGTTCAGTGTGGGACACTCAATGATACCAACCAGCAGAGTGATGACTTTTCTCCATTTAAACCTGCTGAATGATTGATTGCACGAGACGTGTGTGATACGAATTCAAGAAAACAGCAAGTTTGAAAGATCACTTGAATCCAATTATTTATGATCTTTTCTAGGGGCGCCAACAAATGTGTCCAGACCATTTTAGAAGATCTTGGTAGAATAAGCAATTCCTGCTCTCTTTTCACACTTTCTTTGCTTTACTTAATCACATATCAAAGGCATGCAGGTATAAGGGGGATAATTATACACTTTTCAGGAGGCATACAGTTCCAATGAGTTGTAGGGGTACCAGCACATTTGGTATTTGTTTGTTTTTAGTTATTATTGTGTTTGTTCTGACTGTAAAGTGTCTATCTATCTATCTATCTATCTATCTATCTATCTATCTATCTATCTATCTATCTATCTATCTATCTATCTATCTATCTATCTAAACCTGCCAACTACGCTAATCTATCTATCTATCTATCTATCTATCTATCTATCTATCTATCTATCTATCTATCTATCTATCTATCTATCTATCTATCTATCTGTCTATCTATCTATCTAATCCTGCCAACTACGCTAATCTATCTATCTATCTATCTATCTATCTATCTATCTATCTATCTATCTATCTATCTATCTATCTATCTATCTATCTATCTATCTAATCCTGCCAACTACGCTAATCTATCTATCTATCTATCTATCTATCTATCTATCTATCTATCTATCTATCTATCTATCTATCTATCTATCTATCTATCTATCTATCTATCTATCTATCTATCTATCTATCACAATGTTTTGCCATTGACTGCATAAGATAATACTACAAAAACTGTAATCAGGGTAAGTCTGAACATGGAAGAGATTTATGATGAATTCACAAAAGGTAAATCCAATTCAGAGAAAGTAAGAAAATCATAGAAACAGAGCTCCAGAGACACAGCTGCCAAGCTGATGCCGGTGTTTCACTCACCTGACCTTCCCAACCCTTTTTTCCAGCTCTCATTTATCATAAGCCTACTGGAGTCTAAAGGCTAAATGGTGTACAATTTTTCCCATATGCCCTATAAACAGTAGAGTAAGTGCTCTGTTAAGTTAACGAAAGGTGAAGATTAAATTACAATTTTTAAGGCTGTGATTTTCATTCAAGTAGTGGAACAGAATATTTCTAAGCTGCTACTGTGCCGATACTGAAATATTCCTGCAAAATGAAGCACAGTGCCTCTAAAAGTATTCTCGTCCTTGGAAGTTGTTACATTTTATTGTTATATACCATTGAATCCCAATTTTGCTTTTTAGACATTGATCAGTAGAAAAGACTCTTTTAATGTCAAAGTGAATAAATCTCTGTAAAATTGTCTGAATAAATTCTAAATATAAAACACAAAATACTTGATCCCATAAATATTCACCCCCTTTAATACGACACCCCTAAATCATCACTGGTGCAGTCTCTTCGTCTTAGAAGTCCCAGTTTTAGTTCAATGGACGTCATCCTTCTGAGTATTCAATTGATTGTAGTCTAAATGCACTTGAATGTGGAAGGGTCAATTTGGGGTGACAGAAGAACAATCCAAGGAACTAAAGGAGCTTGAAATGCACAAGTCAGGAGATGGAGACAAGAAAATATCTAAGTCACTAAATGTCCGCTTAAATCAGTCATTAAGAAATGACTGATGTAACAGCTGTAAATCTGAGTGATTGTGCAAGAAGGAGACAAGTGAGGGAGCCTACCAGTGAGAACTCTGAAGGAACACACAATCTCAGCTAAGCTTTTTCAGAAGTCACACGAGAGACTCTGAAGTTATCTGGACAATGGTTCAATGATCTGATAAGTCTAAAATTGAGCTTTTTTGCCATTAGACTAAACACCATGTTACACTGCACATTATCAAACACACAACATTCGATTGTGAAGTATGATGAAGGAGATTCTTCACTGCAAAACGGATATCTGCAAAGTGGTATAAATTAATTACAAATATAAAACATGATAACTGATGAGATAACAGCAACAACAACATTTATTCTATAGCATGTTTTAATACAAATGATGTAGCTCAAAGTGACTTACAAGAGAAAGAAAGAAAAAAGGAAAAATATAAAAATAAAATTAGACAACACTAATTAACAAAGAATAAAGTAAGGTCTGATGGCCAGGAGGACAGAAAAAAACAAAAAAAAATCTCCAGACGGCTGGAGAAAAAAATAAAATCTGTAGGGGTTCCGAGGCCACGAGACCACCCAGCCCCTCTAGGCATTCTACCTAACATAAATGACCTCATTCAGTCCTCATGGTATTCAGGGTTCACATGGAAGAATATGATGATGACGGTCATCTGGACCTCTGGCCTTCAATCCATCAAAGTAGGGACTGCATGGTGTCCTGATCCTGTGGTGGTGGCACAGAGAACCGGAAAAAGAATAGCAGAGAAAGTAGGGGTTAGTACGGATTTTCGAGCCATGAAAAAAAAAGATAATTAAATGCATATACAGAATATCAGAGTTACACTAAAATGAAGTTATGAGAAAGCCAGCTTAAAGTAATAAGTTTTTAACAGTGTTTTAAAGTGCTCCACCGTATTAACCCAGCGAATTTCTATTGGTAAGCTATTCCAGATTTTAGGTGCATAACAGCAGGAAGGCCGCCTCACCACTTCTTTTAAGTTTAGCTCTTGGAATTCTAAGCTGACACTCATTTGAAGATCTAAGGTTACGATTTGGAGTGTAAGGTGAAAGACATTCTGAGATATAAAATGGAGCAGATTATTTAAGGCTTTGTAAACCACCAGCAGTATTTTAAAGTCAATTCCAAATGGCACGGGTAACCAATGTAGTGACAATAAGAATTGGGGTGATGTGCTCGGATTTTCTTTTCCTAGTTAAGATTCTATCAGCTGCATTCTGCACTTGTTGCAGCCGATTGATGTCTTTTTTTGGGTGGTCCTGAGAGGAGTGCGTTACAGTAATCTAGTCGACTGAAAACAAAAGCGTGAACTAATTTTTCAGCATCTTGAAAAGTTATAAGAGATCTAATTTCTGCTATTTTTCTTAAGTGAAAAAATGCTGTCCTAGTAATCTGATTAATATGTGATTTAAAATTCAGGTCAGAGTCAATAGTTACCCCTAAATTCTTTACCTCCATCTTGACTTTTAATCCTAATGGATCAGGTTTATTTCTAATACCCTCATTGTATCCATTTATGCCAATCACTAAGATTTCTGATTTCTTCTTATTTACTTTGAGAAAATTACTACTCATCCATTCAGAAATACAAATAAGACATTGTGTCAGGGAGACAAGAGAGTCACGGTCATCAGGCGCTATTGATAAATACAGTTGTGTGTCATCAGCATAGCTGTGGTAGCTCACGTTATGCCCTGAGATAATCTGACCTAATGGAAGCATGTAAATCGAAAAGAGTGGAGGACCCAGGATAGAACCTTGTGGAACACCATATAGAATATCATGTGTCTTTGAAGTATAATTACTACAACTAACAAAGAATTTTGTACCTGCCTGGTAGGATTCAAACCAATTTAAGACCCTGCCAGAGATGCCCACCCACTGACACTCAGATCTAAGAGGATGAGAACAGATAAACGGCCTCTGTCTGCATTAACCCGCAAGTCACTGGCTACTTTAACAAGTGCAGTTTTTGTACTGTGATTTGTTCTGAAACCCGACTGAAACTTATCAAGAATAGCATGTTTATTGAGGTGAACATTTAGCTGCATAATGACTGCCTTCTCTATGATTTTTCTTAAGAAAGGCAGATTAGAAATAGGTCTAAATTTTTCAAAAGCGGAGGAGTCGAGATAATTTTTCTTGAGCAGGGGTTTAATTACAGCAGTCTTAAGACAGTCTGGGAAGACCCCCGTATCTAATGATGAGTTTACTATGTCAAGAATACTCTCAGTTAGTAGGGAGAGACATGTGAACACAGACTGAAGGCTGTCATGGAGGCCATCTACTAAATACTAATTTGAATGGGATGAACACTTACGTGATCATTTACTTTGTGTTTGTAATGAATTTAGACTAGTTTGCAGAGTTATGTTTTCACTTTGTATTAAATAACCTTATTTTGTTTATCGGTGTCAAAAAAGGCAAATTAAATCTGTGGCGATTAAATGTTGTAGAACAATAAAATGTGAACATTTCCAAGGGAAATTGCACCTTTTATAGGCGCACTACACAAAGTAGCCTGTAAGAAAAATGACTTAAGTAGGCACCTTTTTAGCATTTTTATGACTTCATAATTTAGTTGCTGTATTACCATCTCCAGATGTTATTGACAAACATAGCTGTAAATTCTTGGGCACATTTTTGAGACAAATGACATAATTTATTCTTTATTTCTGTTATATGGAAAGATAGATTTGGTAGATAAACACCATACAAATGTTCTGATTTCAAACGCCACTAAGATGAGCAGTAAAGATCATATCAATAAATCTGAATCTGATTGAATGTAGCAGATGTACCAGTCAGGTAAATAGAACTGGGAACACATACTTAGCCGTTGTTGAATGATAGAGAAATTATGAAAATGTCAAAATAAAATACAGATATTTATTCTGCTTCCTATACTTAAACTTTTAAAACACAAGCCCATCTTGATTAATTTGAAATGTGGAGGAGAACCTACATAAAACCTCAGCCAGCTGTGAAGAAATTGAAACTCTTGACAATTAGTCTCTGTGACATTCCAGGTTGGCTCTACAAGCCTTGGCCAGTTTTTGAATCTGGAACCATCACATTTGCTGGCAGCAGTGGGAAGAGTCCATGGCAGAGGGAATGAAGATGGATGAAAGATAACAGCAAGAGGAATCGGTGATTGACTTATTGAAGAAGCCACAAACCCCAAAGTTCAAAGATGAATCTTAACTTGTTAAGGATTAAGGAGAATTTGCTTATTGCTTGTGTTTTACTGGTATTTAAAAGTTATTTTTGCATAAATTACCTGTTTTTAAAAGGGTTTGTTTTAGTGTGGAGTTTGTTTTAATGCTTTTATTGATTTGGTGGAAAGTTGAAGTGCAGTATGAGAACCATCCAACTGACCTTGGTCACCAGTTGCACTGGGTTGGTTGGAGTATGGAGCGTTCCTGTGTAACTGGAAGAAGGGAGGAATGTGGAATAGTGAGGTCTGTGGCAATGATCAGGTCAGATCAGGTTGGGGAGAATGCACTGGTAGAGAGCATGTGAGGTAGAGAGGTGTTATGTGGGCATCCCCTTGGCCTGGTCCAACCACTCAGGTCCTCAACAATGAGGATCCCATGAACCGTATCACCCACTGTGAATTGTGCCACATGGCCATAGTGCCGTAACTGATGCTCCCTCACAGTGCAGATAATGTGCCTCATTTGGAACTCCGTGAGCAACACAAAGTCAAACCAGCATTACCCAAGGAATTGCGATGAGCAGTTTTCAATAAATAAATAAATAAAGCAGCACACAGGTTTTGAGGGTACAGGTGCTCATGGTAACGTAGTGGGGCACACGTACTGGCATTAATTATGATAATAATGGCACCATATGTTTGCATCTCAGGTGCTTGTGATTCCTCAGGTGTGTTTCTTCATTGATACCTCAGCCTGCTTCTACCGTTTGAAGTCAGTAGGTGCCATTGCTCAATATGATGACAAATGCTGTGCCAATGAAAGTCAAAGAAGCCATTATAAGGCTACAAAACAAGAATAAGGCAATTAGAGACATCAGTAAAAAGTTAGGATTACCTAAATCAACTGTCTGGAATATCATGAAGAAGAAAGAACACACTGGTGAGCTCAGTAATCGCAAAGGGACTGGTAGGCCAAGGAAGATCTCCACTGCTGATGACAAAAGAATCCTCACTGTAGAAAAAGCCAACATATTGTATATTATATAATCTATACTAATAAAAGGCAAAGCCCTCACTGACTGACTCACTGACTGACTGACTGATTGACTGACTGACTGACTGACTCACTCATCACTAATTGTCCAACTTCCCATGTAGGTGGAAGGCTGAAATTTGGCAGGCTGATTCCTTACAGCTTACTTACAAAAGTTAGGCAGGTTTCATTTTCGAAATTGAACGCATAATGGTCATAACTGGAACCTCTTTTTTGACAATATACTGTAATGGATGGCAGCTCGATGGCCGTGGGAGGCGGAGTTGAGTGTCACATCATCACGCCTCCCACGTAATCACGTGAAAAGACTGTGAACGCAGTAGGGAGAAATGAAGGAAGAGCCGCAAACAGCGAAGAACAAAAAATTCATTAAACAATTGAGAAGGGAGCGAAACAATAAGAAGCGAGTGAGTGAAGCATACAAGCATCTTCATAAGGGAAACAAAGCACGGTGTAAAACGTAAGTTTAAATTAAGTTTATAGAAATGCTCCCGCTGCGGATTGCAATAACATATTTGCGAGATAAAAGAACGCAGTAGGGAGAAATGAAGGAAGAGCCGCAAACAGCGAAGAACAAAAAATTCATTAAACAATTGAGAAGGGAGCGAAACAATAAGAAGTGAGCGAGTGAAGCATACAAGCATCTTCATAAGGGAAACAAAGCACGGTGTAAAATGTAAGTTTAAATTAAGTTTATAGAAACGCTCCCGCTGCGGATTGCAATAACATATTCGTGAGATAAAAGAACGCAGTAGGGAGAAATGAAGGAAGAGCCGCAAACAGCGAAGAACAAAAACTTCATTAAACAATTGAGAAGGAAGCGAAACAATAAGAAGCGAGCGAGTGAAGCATACAAGCATCTTCATAAGGGAAACAAAGCACGGTGTAAAACGTAAGTTTAAATTAAGTTTATAGAAACGCTCCCGCTGCGGATTGCAATAACATATTTGCGAGATAAAAGTTTAATGAGAAGACACGAGGTATAAACGAACCACACGCCGTAGCGCAACGTTAGGGGCTTCACTTCTGGCGCTGACGTTCGAGATTCGATTCCCGAGAGGGGATGCAATGCGTGTGAACGCATGAAGAGCACAGAATTAGGGCGAAACACGTGTCGCGTACTCTTTGCATAATTTGAAAGTAAACAATTTCAACCATTCTATGATCTGCTTCTCGCAACTGAAAGACGGCACATGGCGGATGTTAGCTGACTTGCTGACCGCAACGTTAGGGGCTTCAACTCTGGTGCTGACAATAGAGATTCGATTCCCGAGAGGGGATGCCGTGAGTGTGTACGCATGATGAGCCCAGAATTAGGGAGAAACACGTGTCGCATACTCTTTGCATTATTTGAAAGTAAACTATTAAAACCATTCTATGATCTGCTTCTGGGAACAGAAAGAGGGCACGTGGCGGACGTAAGGCGACTTGCTGACCAACCACAAGCGTAATCTGGCAGGTAACCACCCATACAATCAGATTGTGATTCAGAAAACGAATGCCATGAATGTAATTACCACGATCTACATACTGTCAAATAAACGAAACACACGCCGTAGCGCGACAGCTATGAAAAGGGAGGTTCACAAAAAAACAGATCCTTAACAAATTGTTATTGGTATATTTTCGATCCGTTTAAAAAGGTTTTCTTTTCTTCTTAATAAAAAATTAAAAGCAGTACTTCGCCGCAACGAACCGCGAGAATTTGGCTATATATATCTGCTTCTCGCAATTAAAAGAGGGCACGTGGCGGATGTTAGACGACTTGATGACCAAGCATAAGCGTTACCTGCCAGGTAACCACCCATACAATCAGATTGTGATTCAGATTAGGAATGCAATGAATGTAATTACCCCGATCTACATACAAGGCGAAAGTCTTGCAACATTCAAAGATGATGGTTTGGGATAAGTACACCATGGAACATAAAAGAGCTTATGAAGCCTTGAACCGAAAAAAGCAAGATGTCAGAGATCGTAAAAAAAAAAATAGGAGGTAATGTCGTTTTACTCGCTGTAGATTTTAGTCAAACATTACCAGTTATTCCACGAGGGAGACCAGCAGATGAACTCAACTCGTGTTTAAAATCCATGCTTCTCCCACGGTTGGTTATATGTCGCGTGTTCTCGGGTAGGTACAACAAAAAATGTATACATTTAAGCATGTAATGGTCAAACAAAAAATGAGGTATACCCGAAGGCACTGCAGTAGTACTCAATGAAACTTTACTTCTTAAATGTTAATGTTTTACTGTTTAATAATTTATACGCTTCTTATATGTTGTTCAAATTCTTTTATCAAAGTACCAGTGACAGCTCAATGCACGATAACATGGAGTGAATACATGATAACATGGAGTGAATACACCATACGCATCCGCCCACGGCCGCCCTGGTGTGCGCAGATAGGAGTTGATTCTACAATAAAATAAAATAAAGATAAAAAGAGTAATACAATCATCACCCATAAAGCGGATAGTAGATGTGACGTACTATATGTGTACCAGACTTCAAGTCAATAGGTGAAACGGTTTGCGAGCTACAGGTGATTTAAAATCCTGGACAGACAAACGAATAGCCACGGTAGCAAATTATAGAAGAACATTTTACTGTTTAATAATTTATATTTATATGAAATGAGCTTCTTATATATTACTTCATATTCTCATATGATAATGATGTTAATGTTGTTTATATTGATTTCTATGTTATTGTAAGTGCATGTATGTGTGTATGTATATATATATATATATATATATATATATATATATATATATATATATAATATGTATATATATATATATATATATATATATATATATATATATATATATATATATATATATATGTATATGTATATAATATGTGTATATATATATATATATATATATATATGTATATATATATATATATGTATATATATGTATATATGTATATATATGTTTCTCCCCGTGTCTGCGTGGGTTTCCTCCGGGCGCTCCGGTTTCCTCCCACAGTCCAAAGACATGCAGGTTAGGTGGATTGGCGATTCTAAATTGGCCCTAGTGTGTGCTTGGTGTGTGGGTGTGTTTGTGTGTATCCTGCGGTGGGTTGGCACCCTGCCCAGGATTGGTTCCTGCCTTGTGCCCTGTGTTGGCTGGGATTGGCTCCAGCAGACCCCCGTGACCCTGTGTTCGGATTCAGCGGGTTGGCACATGGATGGATGGATGGATGTATATATATGTGTATATATGTATATATATATGTATGTATATGTATATATATATATGTATATATGTATATATATATATGTATATATATATGTATATATATTGTGAAGGACAGCCGGGTCCCATGCCCGGCAGGGACGCCCCTGCTGCATCTGTTCCGGGGGAGCCACCATGGGCAGCTCAATACCTCCCCCGGGACGCTTGGTGGCAGCCTCCCTGGTGGACGATGATTCCCCAACCTGGCGCAAGGCTCCATGGGAGATGGAGTCCTCCACAGCTTGGTTGGGGGCTTGGATGGCCACCAGGGGGAGCTGCATGGACTTTCCAGCCCAGCTGGTCGATTCGTCAGCCCCACCCGGAAGGTCAATTAGGACCAGGTAATCAAGCACCTGGAACGCTTCCGGGTGGGGTATAAAAAAGGCCAGCCACCACCACTCGAGAGAGCCAGAGGAGGAGGACGACTAAGCCTGTGGAGGAGTGGTGGTGCTGAGGTGGATATAGAGAGAGTTTGTGAGTGTATTTGGGACTGTGTTGGGCCTGTGGGACACGGGGAAGGCGTGCCCCACGGCTGAAGAAAGAATAAAAAAGTATTTATTTAAGTACGTGCCTCTGCCTGAGTCTGTGCCGGGTTGGGCGCTATATAGCGTCTTTTACAGTGGTGTAGTCGGCAGGAGGCTGCAGCTGGCACAAGGTACGGACCTGCATTCAACAAATTGTCTGTGGAAGGCCCGGCACAGCAGGCGAGCTCACCCACGTGCCGCAGGGGCGGCGTGCACCGAACCCCGCAGGGGAATACAGTGTTGCGGACCGTTAGCGGTCCAGTGTCGGACTTTGTATTGTAGGGGCGGCTCACGGACGTGGCAGCAACAAAAGGCGCTGCCGGGAACGAGCTGCTGCAGCTGGGGAAGCCGCAGCAGCAATGGAGCTGCCCGGAGAGACGCTCTCCTGAGAGAGAGGAGAGCGAGATGGCCGCCAGGAAGTCCCTCCTCGTTACAGGCACGGGATTGGACAGCGTGTCCTGTTCTCTCGCCAGTGAGTGGTCGGAGGCGAGAGCAGGAAATGTCCGTCCCGTGCTTCACAGAAACCCGAGTGGGCCGCAGGGAAGCGCCCACAGAGAGCAGTCGGTGAGTGGAACTACTCGCAAGGTAAGCCCACCGCCGGCTGCTTCTCTCTCTTTGGCGGTGATATTGCAGGAGCTGCAAAAACAGCTGTGCCTTGTGCTGTCGCCGCTGGCCGAGCGATGTGCCCTCCGGGCGGAGACGCTGGACTCAGGAGGGATGGCAGTGGCGTTGGATCGAGAGCCGCAGGCAGAAGAGGATCGGCGCACTGCAGGAGCTCCTGGACGGAGAGGCACAGCGGGGAAGGTAAGGGAGACCGACCCCGTTAAGCTCCGGACGCCAGCGAGGCTGGGTCTGCCCTCTTACAATGGGCAGATCCGAACCGCTGTGGCGTCACAAAGTAAACGGAGTAAGAGGCTTGGGGAAGCCAGTTCCTCCGATAAGCGAGGACATGCTGCTGGGTGCGCGTGTCCCGCAAAGGGCCGTCCTCTGCGGAGGCAGAGGAGAATCCCGCAGCTGGAGTGGTGGAAACAGAGCGTGATCCCACTGGTGATTCCGTGGCGGGGAGCACGGACTGCTCGGGCTGGGAAGCCGAGAAAGGGAGCATCGGGGCGCCGATCGGGGCCGAGAGCGTTGGCCCAGCTGAGGACGAGCCGAGGGGCTGCGTCAGGGCAACGCCTCTGCCCTTGTTTTTCTTTTGTATTGACAGGATCGGGCCCTAGGCTACAGTGTGTCGGCTTGCTACCGAGGGGTTCCCGTCATCCCGGAATGGTTCGCTGGTCCCAGGAGGTCTCAGCTAGCGGGGGAGTCATGTGGCAGGTGGCTGATTGCGAGCCGCACCCAGCTACCTACTTAAGGAGCTGCCGCCCTGCAATCAAGACTGGAGTCGGGTGAGGAGTGGACAAGGTTTTGGAGGCAGGAGAGAGGAGGCGGCCTGACGAGCAGGCAGAAAGAGTGTGAGAGCCTGGACTTTGGGGGAGATTGGTGCTTTGGCACTGGGGTTGTGCACTTTATTGGACTATTTATTATGAACAATAAACGTGTGGTGGACTTGAATATGGTGTCCGTCTGTCTGTGTCCGGGCAGCTTATTACTATATATATATATATATATATATATATGTATGTATATGTATATGTATATATATATGTATATATATGTGTATGTATATGTGTATATATGTATATATATAGTATATGTATATATATATGACAGCAACACTCATAACAATGACAACACAATTACATTGACAATCATGTAACGTTATTTTTAAAATGTTTCCTTTACTTTTTCATAACCTCTTTAACACACTACTCCTCCGCTGCGTAGCGCGGGTATTTTGCTAGTTAAGAATAAGAGGGATGTGAAGCACTGTAGAAGCTACATAAAGGTAAAATTGATGAGCCACAGCATGAGGTTATGGGAAAGAGTAGTGGAAGCTAGGTTAAGCAGTGAGGTGATGATTAGTGAGCAGCAGTATGGTTTCATGCCAAGAAAGAGCACCACAGATGTGATGTTTGCTCTGAATTTGTTGATGGAGAAGTTTAGAGAAGGCCAGAAGGAGTTGCATTGCATCTTTGTGGACCTGGAGAAAGCATATGACAGGGTGCCTCGACAGGAGCTGTGGTATTGTATGAGGAAGTTGGGAGTGGCAGAGAAGAACATAAGAGTTGTACAGGATATGTATGAGGGAAGTGTGACAGTGCTGTGGACTGCAGTAAGAGTGATGGATGCATTCAAATTGGAGGTGGGATTACATCAGGGATTGGCTCTGAGCCCTTTCTTATTTGCAATGGTGATGGACAGGTTGACAGATGAGATTAGACAGGAGTCCCCGTGGACTATGATGTTTGCTGATGACATTGTGATCTGTAGCGATAGTAGGGAGCAGGTTGAGGAGACCCAGAAGAGGTGGAGATATGCTCTAGAGAGGAGAGGAATGAAGGTCAGTAGGAACAAGACAGAATACATGTGTGTGAATGAGAGGGAGGTCAGTGGAATAGTGAGGATGCAAGAAGTATAGTTGGATGAGTTAAAATACTTGAGATCAACAATACAGAGAAACGGGGATTGTGGAAGAGAGGTGAAGAAGAGAGTGCAGGCAGGGTGGAATGGGTGAAAAAGAGTGTCAGCCGTGATTTGTGACAGACAGATATTAGCAAGAATGAAAGGGAATGTCTACAGGACGGTAGTGAGACCAGCTATGTTATATGGGTTGGAGACGGTGGCACTGACCAGAAAGCAGGAGACAGAGGTGGAGGTGGCAGAATTAAAGATGCTAAGATTTGCATTGGGTGTGACGAGGATGGACAGGATTAGAAATGAGGACATTAGAGGGTCAGCTCAAGTTGGACAGTTGGGAGACAAAGTCAGAGAGGTGAGATTGCATTGGTTTGGACATGTGCAGAGGAGAGATGCTGAGTGTACTGGGAAAAGGATGTTAAGGATAGAGCTGCCAGGTAAGAGGAAAAGAGGAAGGCCTAAGAGGAGGTTTATGGATGTGGTGAGAGAGGACATGCAGGTGATGGGTGTAACAGAAGAAGATGATGAGGACAGGAAGATATGGAAAAAGATTATCCACTGTGGAAACCCCTAACGGGAGCTGCTGAAACAAGAAGAAGTAAACAAAAAGCCCCAAAGGCCTGTCTAACAGATCAGGAACCAGTCTACATGAAGCATATATGTGTGTTTCAGAGATGACTATCCACAGAAGACTTCATGAACAGAAACACAGAGGCCACACTGCAAGATGCAAACCACTAGTTAGCCACAAATACAGGAAGGACAGATTACAGTTTGAGAAATAAGACTTAAAAGAGCCTGCAGAATTCTGGCAAAAAGTCCTTGTGGACAGATGAGACAAAGATAAACCTGATCAGAGTGACGGCAAGAGCAAAGTGTGGAGATGAAAAGGAACTGCCCAAGATCTGAAGCAGACCACCTCATCTGTTAAACATGGTGCTGGGGGTGTTATAGCTTGGGCATGAATGGCTCCACAGGTCCTGGCACACTTCTCTTCATTGATGATGGAACTGCTGATAGCAGTGGCACAATGAATTCTGAGATGTATAGAAACATCTCATCTGCTCAAGTTCCAATAAAGGCCTCCAAACTCACTGGATGGCACTTCATCCTACAACCAGATAATGAGCCAAACACACTGATAAGGCAAAATAGAGATTTTTCAGAGCTAAAAAATGGACAATTCTTGAATGACCAAGCTAGTCACCTGATTTAAAACTAATTGAGCTTGCTGAAAAAAAATCTTAAGAGGACAAGCCCCCAAAAGAAGCAGGAGTTGAAGAGGCTTGGCAGAGCAGCACCAGAGAAGATTTTCAGTGATGTGTGACCAAATTCTAAATATGACGGCTTTAGATAGATAGATAGATAGATAGATAGATAGATAGATAGATAGATACTTTATTAATCCCAATGGGAAATTCAATAGACCTGGCATGGCTGTGACCCAGACATTATGGTGCCCTGCAATTGGGGGGGACCATGTAAAAAGAGTGCTGTTATTTCTATAAGGTGTGACTGAAATGTGTGCAAATCCTCTTAGATGAAAGTCTGCAATGCGCATTCTAATCACGTCTGAATTGTTTGATTTGTAATTTGAAACTGTAAAGAATGAAATCTTTCATCTTATACTTACTTCATCTACATCAGTCCCATATAACTTTAGTTGCATGCTTTGTAATCTACTGGAGCTTCTTTAAATTTTGATTTGCTAGTCCACTAAAGCAGGCAATGAAGCAGAAAGTGATAACAGATGGGATCACACAATGATAAGAGGACAACATGAGTTCCTTGTCCCCTTTAAATAGCTTGAGTTTGAAGAGGAGAAATAAGAGCTGATTGCATTTCGAGTATATATTTTTTGTATTTATATTCCAGGTAAGATAGACATGGCTGGAGGGATGATTGACAGAAAAATGTTCACAGAGACATTCCAGGTATCCCTGAAAACTTTGACAAAGTTGAGAAATACATTCTCACAGATAGTTACGAGTGGATGTAGAAGGACACGGCACACAATGCTGAATGACAGTTGGGGACACTAAATGAGTGGAATACCCCATCTAGTTTAGTGGATTGTCATTTTTATAGGGCATTTCTCATGGCTTTAGGGAATTAGAACATTAGAACAATCTGGACAAAAACAGGCCATTCAGTCCAACAAAGCTCGCCATTCCTATCCACTTACTTCTTTCCCAAATAACATCAAGTCTTGTTCAAAAGTCCCTAAAGTCTTACTGTCTACCACACTACTTGGTCACTTATTCCATATTTCTGTGGTTCTCTGTGTGAAGAATGTCACTGTACAATCACGAGTCAGTAGAATGAACAGGAGTGGACTGAGTATGCAACCCTGGGTGTCACCAAGGCTTAACGAGATAGTGCCGGAGATGATGTTTCTGATGTAGTCTGTCCAGGGGATCTCTCTTTCTGTCAGGAAGGCCAGGATCCAGTAGAGTAAGAAAGTGTTTTGGCCAAGTAGACTCAACTTCCTTACGAGCTTTGGAGGGATGATGGTGTTGAATGCTGAACTGAAGTCTATGCACAACAGTCTAACATCTCTTTTGTCATGATGGGACACGGCCAGATGAAGAGTAGATGGCAACCTGAGTGGAGCAGTTCAAGCAATAGGTGAAATGGAAAGGGCCATGTGATTTGGGAGTCCAGCTTTCAGGTGATCCAAGACCAACTTGAAGCACTTCATGATGAGGGCTATAGGGGGTGACAGACAGCTGGGACCCTTGCATGGCCGGGACGTCCCTGTAATGGAAGACCTGGGGGAGAAGATATATATGGGGAAATACCTACCCCAGAACACAAGAGTGCAACCCCCTGTCTTGCATTGGGGCCACAAGCTTGGAGCTTGGAAGCTCAACCCTGCTGGGACGCGTGGTGCCTGGACAGTTGTAGAGCCCTGGACTGCAGCACTTCTGCCACACTCGGAGGTCGTGCCAGAAGAGGATCCGGGTGCACCTGGAGTACTTCTGGGTGCCCATGCAGCACTTCTGGGTGTGGCCAGATGACCGAAGACCACCTGGAGCACTTCTGGGTGCAGTATAACCCTACTAGGTTTTTTTGGGAGTTTTTCCTTGTCTTCTTAGAGAGTCAAGGTTGGGGGGCTGTCAAGAGGCAGGGCTTGTTAAAGCCCATTGCGGCACTTCTTGTGTGATTTTGGGCTATACAGAAATAAACTGTATTGTATTGTATTGTATTGTATTGTATAAAAGATGTCACCTCACTCTGTTCAAGAAGCCAGAATCAGGAGGAAGAGGACAAAGCTTACAGAGAGGAGTCTAGGTGGCCAAAGAAGTGAGAGAAATAAAGAAAGAGAGAGGAAAAGTAAGAGAAAGGAAGAAGGGACTGAGCAATATTGGCTCTGTGATTTGTGTATTGTGCTGAGCGTAGTGAAAAGGAAAATAAATAAAGCGTGTGCTTTTGGACTTGTGTCACTGTGTCTGCTTGTGTTGGGGCTGACTTCCACAAGGGCTATAGTAATTAAGTCAAGAGACAGAGGATTTGTTAGGCACAGGCATAATGACAGTGGCTTTGAGTCACTTGAGGAAACCATGGATGGAAATTTAATTTGTTCAGAAAATTAGAGGAAAACGAGCAATTCCAAAACAGAACATGAAATCCTTGAAATGTTGCATGAACAAAAAAGGCTTGAAAAATTCTTCCTGTAAGAAAAAATGTAGCTGATCACAATGAACTCGGAGGAAAGGAAAGACAATGATTTTAAACCGAAGAACTTGGCAAAGAATCGACTGTAAGAAAGACAAATGAGTTAATTTTAGATCAGATTACACCCAACTGCACACTAAAATTGCCTGTTGTGAAACTGATGCTTTTCACGTTATAAGAGAAGACACATTGCTGGAGTTCCACACAGATGCTTCAAAAAGTGGAAGGTAAAAAAGAAGCAGGATGTCAAAGAAAAAAAAGATTGGAAGACGTTGAAGTGCAAGCACACAAATTGAAAAATAATGTTACTTACAGAAAAGTAATAGTTCGCTGCTTCACTAAGTGGGGGTCTGGCATTGTCATGTTCTTGGAACTCCATAAGAGCTGTCACTGCTTTTACTTTAAAGTTAGCCTTGGACATCTGTGCATAAAAAGGGAAGGCAAAATACCTGATTAAAAATAAAATGAAAGACACTTCCTTCTTCATTAATAAATACATCAGCTTGGAGAAAAAAAAGTCATAATTTTAAAACTCCTAAGGTAAGGAATTTTTTTATATAATCTACTATATCAGTGGTTCCCAAACTCGGGGGAACTGGGGAACCCTTCTGGCTGCAGGTTTTTGTTCCAAGCAGATTCACAATCGGTGATAATAATCGATAACAACTGATCTCATTTAATTAGACGGTCTTTTTTACTTTTCCCTTATTCTGCATTCAGAAAAACACAACAGTATGGTTATTACATTTATAAGACATTTAGAAATATTTATATTATTTTCTAAAGCTATAAATGATTTTGTTGTTTTCCTGTTATTTTTCCCTTTTCCTATGTGGTTTGCTACCTTCATTTAACCCTAATAGTGACAATTAACAACCAGCACAGCAGACACCCAGGATGATAAAAGCTGCAACGACCCACTAATTACAACAACAACAACATTTATTTCTATAGCACATTTTCATACAAATGAGCTCAAAGTGCCTTACAAGATGAAGAAAGAGAAAAAAGGCAAAATAAAAAAATAAAATTAGGGAACACTAATTAACATAGAGTAAAAGTAAGGTCTGATGGCCATGGAGGACAGAAAAAACAAAACAAAACTCCTGACGGCTGGAGAAAAAAAATTAAAATCTGCAGGGGTTCCGAGGCCACGAGACCACCCAGCCCGCTTTAGGCATTCTACCTAACATCAGTGACCTCAATCAGTCCTCATGGTATTCAGGGTTCACATGGAAGAATTTGATGATGACAGTCATGTGGACCTCTGGGCTTTAATCCACCAATGGAGGGACATCACAGTGCTTTGATCAGGTGGTGGTGGCGCAGGTCACCACCACAGAAAACCAGAAAAAGAACATCAGAGAAATTAGGGGTTAGTACGGATTTCAGAGCCACCAAGAATGATAATGATAATTCAATGCATATACAGAATATCAGGATTTAACTCAAATGAAGCTATGAGAAAGCCATGTTAAAATAATGAGTTTTTATCAGTTTTTTAAAGTGCTCCACTGTATTAGCCTTTGCGAATTTCTATCGGTAAGCTCTTGCAGAATTAAGGTTGCCTCACCACTTCTTTTAAGTTTAGCTCTTGGAATAATAAGCAGACCCTCATTTGAAAGTTACGATTTGGAGTGTAAGGTGAGAGGCATTCTGAGATATACAGGGGTAGGATTCAAAAGTAATGAGCCTCATTTTGTTCTGACGCGAATGTACCTTGCCGCGTGCCCTACTTGCCAGCGACAGTGGGTGTTGGCTTCACAACGCAACGGAGCTCCTACCGCTCCGAGCTTTCGGAGCGGTAGGATCGGCCTTGACGGGAACCCCTGTGCGGTAGTGCGTTACACGGCGGAATGGAAAGTTCGTTAGAGCAACGGTACGCGTTGAAGACGAAGACCATGCTCATTGCCTTCTTCGGAGTGAAGGGGATCATCCACTACGAGTTTGTCCTGCAAGGACAGACCGTGAATGCTGCTTACTACTTGGAAGTCCTGAAAAGGCTGAAAAGAAGCGTCGCGCGCAAGCGAAGGGACATCAAGGACAGCTGGAAGCTTCACCACGATAACGCACCCAGCCACACCGCCTTCATCATGAACGTTCCGGTGGTCCCCCAGCCTCCCTACAGTCCGGACGTGTCGCCTTCTGACTTCTTCTTGTTTCCGCGCTTAAAATCAGCGCTGAAAGGAAAACGCTTCGACTCGATCGAGGACATCCAAGCAAATGTCAAGGCAGCCCTTGCAGCCATCCTGGAACAGGCCTACGTGGACGCCTTCGAGTCATGGAACAGCCGCCTACAAAAGTGTATTGATGCAGGAGGTGCCTATTTTGAAGACTATTAATTAGTTGTACCGATTTGCTCAATAAATTTGTCTTTTTGAACAAAGGCTCATTACTTTTGAATCCTACCCTGTAGGATGGAGCAAATTATTGAAGGCTTTGTAAACCATAAGCAGTATTTTAAAGTCAATTCTGAATGGCACAGGTAACCAGTGTAGTGACATCAGAACTGGTGAGATGTGCTCGGATTTTCTTTTCCTATCTGTCAGCTGCATTCTGCACCCGTTACAATCAATTGATGTCTTTTTTGGGTGGTCCTGAGAGGAGTGCTAACAGTAATCTTGTCGACAAAAAACAAAAGCGTGAACTAATTTCTCAGCATCTTGCAAAGTTATAAGAGCTCTAATTTTTGCTATATTTCTTAAGTGAAAAAATGCAGTAATCTGATTAATATGAAATGCAAAATTTAGGTCAGAGTCAATAATTACCCTAAATTCTTTACCTTTGTCTTGACTTTTAAGCCTAATGGATCAAGTTTATTTCTAATACCCTCATTATATCCATTTTTGCCAATCATTAAAATGATTGAGAAAATTACTACTCATCCATTCAGAAATACAAATAAGATATCGTGTCAGTGAGACAAGAGAGTCGGGTCATCAGCGTTATTGATAAAATTGCTAATTATTACTAATTGATAATTAGTACATAATCAATTGAATAACCAGAACACTTGGAAAAGCAGAATGAAAATTAGCTTGAAAATACTGTTAATGACTTAACCCTTTCAGGGCTGATGTCAACTTTTGTCAAAAGGAGGAGTTGACAATGGTAATCAAGTGTAAATTGTGACAAAACCAACCATTATGTTTTTATTTGGAGTCTCGCTGCTAGAAGAAAAGTTAGCTTCATTGGTTTTGACTGAGATTTCCTGCACTCCCATGAGTAGCAAGGCATAAACAAGAGCAACAATGGCCCTGACACCTGGCAAGAGACCAAAGGGGATGCGTAAAGAATATTTCCCGGCGACGATGTTTTGTCTATTCTCTCTGAACTGGACTATGACTTGTTGGACTCTGATTTTGATACAAGCGATTGAAGACAAATGTGATGTTCTGGCTTCAGCTGATTGGTTCCTAGCTATTCGTTAAGCTTAACAGGTTCAAGTAGCTGACATGCCTATGGTGCTGTTCGCCTGGGGGGACTGCCACTCAACAATGATAGGAGGTAGAAACCAGATTGCAATAAACTGGGACAGTGACCGCTGCTGCTGCCCCAGCCACGCAAAGACAGCCTGGCAGCAAGCCTGCCACACATTCTTGGCAAACTGGCAGCCACAGCATGGAACAAAAGATGTGTCTTGTTGAATTCTGTGGGAAGCCATTGCTTTTCAGAAAACTATATTTTTTGTACAAAATATTTAGCCCTCAAAGATTTAAACAAAACTACATATTCCCCATATAACTGCTTATTACATTTCAAGAAAAAAATCTACCAAACTTAGTTTGTAATTTCTACATTGACTCCAAAACACAGAAACTGGGAAATAATGACTCACATAATTAGGCTAAGAGTCCAATGAAAAACAGAAGTTGGTTGGAAGAAAAACCTGCAGCCACAGGGTGTCTTCATGCATGTAGTCCTTGCTTTTTGATGGGAGTAGGCAAACATTTTTTGGTGGTATGCTGAATTGTCAGTAATAAAAAATAATAAATAATAATTACATTTATATACCAAATTTCTCACTACTCAAAGCACATAGATAGAGGGAACCCACTTCAAACACCACCAGTGTATAGTGCCCAAAGGCAGCCATTATTGCAACATTAGCTATTTGGTGGTGAAGGGGTGAGAGAGACAGCCAGTTAGCGACAGGTCATGATCAGGGGGCCAGAATCGATTCCACCATGGTGGACAGTTTAGCCAGGACATAGGGATAAACGCTACTCTTTACAAAGGATGCCCACGGATCTTTAATAACCACAGAGAGTCAGGACATCATACAGCAAAGTGTCCCCGTCACTGCATTGGGATCGACATTCAGACAATTGCTTTTAAAACCCTGGGGGATGCAGGTACGGCAATCATGAATTGGCCGCTAATGAGGGTTTGGGTCAATCGCACACAATTGCACATCAATGCAGGATGTGCCCACTCCCACATTCTCCTCTGGTGCCACTCCGCCACTCTGCCTACACCCCACCCAAAAACCCGAGCGTGTTATTTATTTATTTATCTAAAATGCACATGCCCCAGACCCGCTATATGACACTGTGGCTTTTCTCAAACATCACTGGGAGATTTGAATATTTATTTAGTCTGATTTCTCCAGTAATAAAACAGATTTCAATGGCAGTTTGTTTTCAGTTACCATAATGTGACCCCAGCAGTAGTCCATAAAGAGGGTTATTTCTTCTTGTTATCACAACATGGAATAATCAGGTACCATAAACACTCCATTACTCGGCATGGTGTACAAGGAATGCTAAAAGTTAGATTTAAAAAAATAACAACTAACATGGATACATTTTTCCTCATGTATTTCAACTTTTGGACTGCACTTCTTTACCTCTATTCTTTGTGTGATTTTGTTGTTTGCTTTTTATAATATTTCTTGAGTTTCTGCAAAAGGCTAAATTTCCCTCTTGGCAGAAATAAAGAGCTACAGTATGTACTGTGGATTCAGAAAGTATTCGGGCCCCTTCTCTTTTTTTCATTTTTTATTACGTTTCAGTCTTCTGCTAAAATCATTTAAATTATTTTTTTCCACAACATCAAGCAACACTCAATCTCACAAGAAGGACAAAACAAAAACAGGATTTTAGAAGTTTGTGTAAATTTATTAAAAATACAAAATGGAAATACAGGTCAAATTCCATTACAACGAATTGCCAGGGACCTAAAAAATATTTTGTTGTAATGAAAATTTCGTAGTACAGAGATTCTGTAATTGTGGCTATAGTGCTTTCTTTAACTTGCGTCCAGGCGTTTGCAATCATTTCAGTAGCTTCTTTCACATTAATTTTCATCTCCTCCTGTCTACGAGTTATGCTGACGAGAATTTTTCTCAGTATTTCCTTGCGATAACACACTTTCAGAGTGCGAATGATGCCCAAATCCAATGGCTGAAGCATTGCTGTGCAATTGCGTGGGAGGAATTCAACGCAAACATTATCTAAAAGTAGAAGCATGTTGTGGGCATAACAGTTATCAATCAGAAGCCGAATCATTCTTTTCTTCTTCTTTATATTGTGAGGTTTCTGAACTCTTTTGGGATCCCCCCATCCAATGGGGCGACATGCCGAAGTGAATGCTGAAGTGCGATTGCTGCGTCTGTGGAAGATTGCTTGTCTGCTGCCGGGGCAGGGCAACCGCAGTCTCACAGCGGTGCAGTGAAGTGCAACAGATGCAAATCCTAAAAGATCAGGGTCACACTATAAGTCCCTGTCTTGCACCCCAAAACACGAGGCTGAGTCTCAGTACTTTAGTAAAACCAGCTTTAGTCAGCTTGAAACAGGAACAGCACGGTTATTTATTGTAGTGTGATCTGCCACTCTCCTATACACCAACACAGCAGTCAGGCAGGGATGTGGCCTAGGTTAGTGGCCAAGTAATCCTGTTCCCTGCATTTACAATGTTCCTTGGATCACCCATCGAGATCTTTTCTGTTTGCTTCGGTGAAGAGATGCAGCAGAGCTGTGAGCCTGCTGTTGCCCCAGCAACAGATAAACAGTCTTCCACAGACACAGTGATCGCACTTCGGGACGCTCTTTGGCATGTTGTCCAGCTGGGGGAGGTCCCAAGAGAGTTTAGAAATCTCACGTTTTCTTGAATGAGTGCCACATTAATAGGAATGTTTCTTGAACGAGCATCACTGAACCACATAAAAACAGCTTTTTCGACGTCTTCAAATGCAGCAGTTCACATACGTTTGCAACCCAAGATTTTTCTTCTTTTTTTGCTTGGTCTTTCAAGAAAGTTGACAGTGTCGATGGCGAAATTCCGAATTCACTGGCAACGTCTTTTTTCTTTTTGCCGCAATCAAGAACTACAAAAATTTAAAGTTTTTTTCTTTTCTAATATGAACTGTTATCGTTTTTTCGTGTCTGCCGCTTCTATAGGAGGGTGACATTGAGTTAAATTCTAGTGGATGTTTTTTAAATGTTGACATTTTTGTGTTAAAACTGATTAAGTCAGAGTTTGTGTTGCAATTACTTAGTATGTTTTCTTTAATTTTTCACTTAAGCTGGCATTTAAGTCTTCAATCTGCCTCAAGAATGATTTAAGATATGAAGAGGTAGGACAGGTGACGGGGAAGGTGGAATGGACGAGAACGGCGCCCGAACACATGCACCACACGGCCTCCCTGCTGGCCACTACCGAGAGTTGATTCTACAATAACACAAAGTAAAAATAAAAAGAGGAATAAAAATCTTCCTCTCGAAAGTGGACTGTAGAGGTCACGTAGTATATGTGTACCAAATTTCAGATGAATAGTTCAAATGGTTTGCGAGCTACAGGTGACTTAAAATCCTGGACAGACAAACGGACAGCCACAGTAGCTTATTATAGGAGATCATTATTATTATTATTATTATTATTATTATTATTATTATTTTCTCTTTTATACCAACAGAAATATGCCTGCAGAGTGCCTTACTGTGACTGCCACAGTAAAGGTTTTCTTTCTTTTAAAATTCTTCCCTTTTAGTCATTCTGGTGTGTAGATCTATCTATCTATCTATCTATCTATCTATCTATCTATCTATCTATCTATCTATCTATCTATCTATCTATCTATCTATCTATCTATCTATCTATTGTCACACACATGCGCTTAGGAAGCAGTCAAAAAGCCCAAAGGTGAGTGAAACATCACGAGACAGGGGGCTGTCACGTGGCACTTACCCAAATCTCTTAATTTCCCAACAGGAAAACCGAAGAAAAGTAGACACTTCTGGCACCACGTATGACATCACTTCCGGCCACCACTGATGACATCACTTCCGTCTCCTGCCAACCACTTTCTGTCCTCCATTTTGATACTGTATATAAACGGCATTTTGTTTCATGTAAACTGTCAATCGTTACGAATTACAAGTACTTTTGATCACTGCAACCCTTTTCTTTGCTTTATTTTTGCTTTTATTTTTTTTATTTATTTTGGACAATATATGGGGACGGTCCCCAAAACTTTGTTTTTATGAAGCTTTCTTTTTCTTTCTCTTACAAAGTATTTCCAAACTATCTATCTATCTATCTATCTATCTATCTATCTATCTATCTATCTATCTATCTATCTATCTATCTATCTATCTATCTATCTATCTATCTATAGCAGAGGTACAATTGTTGTGTTATCTGTTAACCTCTTGGAATTGTTCTTTTTTGACCTAATTCTTTTTTGAGCTGTCTGTATCAAGGATCATCCAGTCACCTGGATCCAAAGTTTTTAAATGGCAAGAACTGGTGCATTAGGTCTGGGCTTGGCTGGCTGGTAGCTGGTGTTGCTTTTGTGATCTTGATTTCCAGGATTCATTGATATATTTGAACCAGAAAACTTCTGACTTTTGACTTTTGCTTCAATAACTCTTTTGTTTAGATACTGCAAAAATGCATCTATTACTCATTTACTGTTATGTAACAAGACCCTAGCAAATGCTTCTATGGTGTTAATGACACGTACAAAGCCACAGTGAAGCAATTACTCATCTCTGTGCAGTGTGGCATCTGACATGCTGTTTAAGTTACTTACGAATATGAAGGATTCACAGGCCATATATTGAAGTACGCAATATCAAGAGAAATATGTCTCACTTAAGACACTTCTGACCATTCCAAAGTGACATTATTTTAGTAGACCATATGCACAGCTGATGTTGTGGAAAAAACTTTCCTCTCTTTTCAAAGAAGTCATTCATGGAGACCAGATAAGGATCCAGAATGATTCTTTATTTGCACATAGATATACACGAATGTCTCAGACCATGGAGTGAGCAAACATTAATGCAATTCATTCCCTTTTATACTTTTCTATTACCATTGACTCTTAATATGTTAAATTCTGTTATGTAATTCTAAAAATTTATATTTTTTATTTTTTAGTATATTGAGGAATTGTTCTGTTCTTTGAACTGCATGGTATTGTATTGACCCCCTTCTTTTGACACCCACTGCACGCCCAACCTACCTGGAAAGGGGTCTCTCTTTGAACTGCCTTTCCCGAGGTTTCTTCCATTTTTCCCTACTAGGTTTTTTTTGGGAGTTTTTTTTTGTCTTCTTAGAGAGTCAAGGCTGGGTGGCTGTCAAGAGACAGGGCCTGTTAAAGCCCATTGCGGCACTTCCTGTGTGATTTTGGGCTATACAAAAATAAACTGTATTGTATTGTATTGTATTGTAATATGCAGAATTTAGCTAACCAACTCCAGACACCAGTAACTTCATATACATGTTGATTCTTTCATTATTCTAAGCACTGCTCTTTAATAGGGGGACCTACAGGTTTTCCCATTGATCTTATCACTGCTTCATAATAGGGGTGTTTGGGCTTTCTCACTAGTTTGTCCTCGCTTTTTAAGGGGGTGCTCATTACTCATTTACTTTATTTTAACCTTAGCTACTATCTTGGTGGCTCCTCTAAGATGAGGCAGACCTCATGTGCTCAAACTTTAAGCCTCGTTTAGTTAACCTTTTAGTTACCTCCAGTCTTTTCCCTTATGCTTTGAATAATCCATTGCTACAACTTCATTCAAGTGTATGATTTAGTATTAAATTGTAAAAACAGTCATGTACTGATTAAAAGCATCTCATTAAAATTCTATAATGAGTAACCACTTTACTGATGCTTTGTTAAGTGTCAAAGTGTTTAGTCCAAAAGAAGAATTTGTTAAGGTCTTGTTACGTAAGAGTAAATGTGTAATAGAAGCATTTATGCAGTTCCTAAACTGAAGTGTTGCCTTTCTTTCTATTATATATCAATAGATAGATAGATAGATAGATAGATAGATAGATAGATAGATAGATAGATAGATAGATAGATAGATAGATAGATAGATAGATAGATAGATAGATAGATAGATAGATAGATAGATAGATAGATACTTTATTAATCCCAATGGGAAATTCACAATAATAAAAATGTGACCTAAAAATAAATCCATTTTTAGTTCTATGTCCTGTGACAGACTGGCCACCATCCAGGGTTGTTTGTCACCTTTCCCCCCAGTATCATAAATAGCTCTGCTACCAACCCTGCAAAAGATATAACAGGTGATGTTATTATTTTCCATGAAATTATGAGAACAACTTTAGAAAAGCAGACATAATAACAATTTCTGCCTTGTATTCTGCTATATGAAATTGGATTTTTCATAACATTTCTGAGGGTCAATATTTCATTTTATAGCATTCTGGGTGCAGACATCTGTTGGCATACAGTAGATTTTACAACCATCTGAATAAGCCAGATGTTTGATGCAATTCCATTAAAATTAATCTGTTGTTTGGGAATAATCATTCATCACCTTTAAACTACAAATCTGAGGAGATTATGTGGCGCATCGCTTGAAATAAATTAACAGGTATTTCTAGATTTATTTTAATTTACTAAAATTCAGCTCATTTTTAATTTTCTTCCTGCATATTTATAGTGTAAAACCTTTATTTTCTTGTCACCTACAGAAATTTCCAGATTACTCGTTCATCAAAGGCTGCATTAATACTGGATATGAGTTAGAGTACAGGAAGGTTGTGGAGGACTTTGTCTTATGGTGCAGGGACAACAACCTGTAAGTCAATATCAGCAAAACAAAAGAATTGGTGGTGGACTTCTGAAGTGTGAGGGAGACTCTGAGACAAGTCACCATTCAGGGAAGTGGTGCAAAGCTACAAGTACCTGGGAGTTCACATAAATAACAAACTGGACAGGTCTGACGACACTGTGACGCTGGACAAGAAGGCCGAGAGCAGACTGGACTTCCTCAGTAGACTCCGGTCTTTTAATGAGTGCAACAAGCTTCTGGAAATGTTCTACCAATCCATAGTAGCCAGTGTGGTCCTCTGCCCTGCAGTCTCTTGGGGATGCAACTTGAGCACAAAAGAAGCACAGTGGCTGAACAAATTTATCAGGAAAGACTGTCCCTTATAAGCCTGGTCTTTTCTGTCCACTGCTGTCAGGCAACTCAAAGCTTCCTCCCAATCTACTCATTTTGAATTTTCTACACAATAATTATTTATGTATTTATTTATTATTTTGATTGATTGTATTATTTAGTGATGATTGTGGTAGGTCATCTGGTTGGCAAGGGGTTGCTGTGGCAGAAGGGTAGCGTCAGAGCCAAAGTTAGAAAGTTAATGCTTTAAGGTAAACTCAAATTAGTGTTTGCTTAATCTAAATAGAATCCAGTTTTCTCTCATAGCTATAGATTATGGTATAGCCTTTTACCCCTGTAAGTTAAAATGAGACAACCTTCTCAGCTATATCTGTAATACATTGTGTTAATTAAGACTGAAGAACAGTCGTAGATTACTAAGCACTGTTGTAAGTCGCTCTGGATAAGAGCGTCTGCTAAATGATGTAAATGTAAAATGTAAATGTAAGTCATTGCTAGAATGGACTGAAAGACCCACTTGTGGTTTGTAAGTGGGATAGGCATACAGTTTTTCTGACCATTTAGAAATGGTTCAACTGTATTGGAAAACTTAACGAAGCAAACAAGATATATAAGTTGTCACATACGTACGAATGGGAGACAGCTGAAGGGCCTAAATGATAGTAATTACACCCCAGATCAGGGGGCAGCAGGGTGTGCTGACAGTCTCTCTCAATCTCTTGCAGACCATCCATGGGAAATCCCTCAGGGTACCGGCACCAATGATAAAGTCACTTCAAGTTCCTGCACCAAGGATGACGTCACTTCTGGCCCCAATGACATCATTTCCTTTACTGGCCTTTAAAGCCGCCATCTTATCAGTTCTATTTTGGACTTGAATCTGTGAACATCTCTGTTCAAATTAACTCATTTTTGCGGCCTTGAAACAATATATGGGTAGCTGCCCCAAACCTTCATGATGTCTATGAGTCATTCATGTGACAAAGCCTTAAACAGAACTTTTCGTAAAACCAGAACTTTTCTTTTCTTTGCTATATCAGTTTTTCTCTATTTTAATGTAAACTGTTTTACCTTGAATTTTTACTAACGCTAATAAAAACGAAGATATTTTTCTCTGTGGAATCATTTCAACATGTCAAGCTATTGCTAGAATCCCACAAAGCAAACTAAAGCTTCAGAACTTTGGTCATTTTGGGTAAACGCAGCTACAGGTACCATTAATGTGCCACAGAACAATGGAGGTGTATGACATGAACTGCTTTGGAGAAAAGTACCCCACTCCTGCAAGCAGAGTGGCCCACCAAGTATTAGTGCATTTATTTAGGACCACCTGGGGATACACAGTGGATTCAGAATGTATTCAAACCCCTTCTCTCAATTGACACTTTATTGTGTTGTACATGCAATTTTAAATGGAGAAATTTGCCATTTTTACCCAACCCTCTACGCTTGATAACCCAGAATGACAAAGTCGAAGCATGTTTTCAGAAAGGTTTGTAAATGTATTAGAAATCAAAAAGTGAAATCTGTCTTTAGTAGTGGTATTAAGACCCTTTGATGTTAGAGTGAAAGGGAAGGTCTACAGGACGGCAGTGAGACCAGCTATGTTATATGGGCTGGAGATGGTGGCTCTGACCAGAAAGTAGGAGACAGAGCTGGAGGTAGCAGAGTTAAAGATGCTAAGATTTGCACTGGGTGTGACGAGGATGGACAGGATTAGAAATGAGGACATTAGAGGGTCAGCTCAAGTTAGACGGTTTGAAGACAAAGTCAGAGAGGTGAGATTGTGTTGGTTTGGACACGTACAGATGAGAGATGCTGGGTATATTGGGAGAAGGGTGCTAAGGATAGAGCTGCCAGGGAAGAGGAAAAGAGGAAGGCCTAAGAGAAGGTTTATGGATGTGGTGAGAGAGGACATGTTGGTGGTGGGTGTGATAGAACAAGATGCAGAGGACAGAAAGATATGGAGTAGCTGAAAGAAGAAGAAGAAGATTCAGACCCTTTGCTGGTGTACTCCAAATTGTGATCAGGCTCATCCTGTTTACTTTAATTTCTCTTTGAGATGTGTCAAGAACTTCATTGGAGTCTGTTGTGGTGTGAAATGTTGTATATCCATCCATCCATCCATCCATTTTCCAACCCGCTGAATCCGAACACAGGGTCATGGGGGTCTGCTGGAGCCAATCCCAGCCAACACAGGGCACAAGGCAGGAACCAATCCCAGGCAGGGTGCCAACCCACCGCAGGACACACACAAACACACCCACACACCAAGCACACACTAGGGCCAATATAGAATCACCAATCCACCTAACCAGCATGTCTTTAGACTGTGGGAGGAAACCGGAGCGCCCGGAGGAAACCCACGCAGACACGGGGAGAACATGCAAACTCCACGCAGGGAGGACCTGGGAAGCGAACCCAGGTCCCCAGGTCTCGCAACTGCGAGGCAGCAGCGCTACCCACGGCACCACCATGCCTCCCAATGTTGTATATAAGATTAATAAATATTTAGTATGCCTTTATTTGTAACTTAGACAAAGAAATGCAATATTAGTGTTATATTATTGACAAGAACAGCAATGGTATAATGCACCCCCCCCCCCCCCCCCCCCCCCCCCCCCCCTTTAGGACTAAGTCCTTGTAATTTTATGACACGGTCAGTGGGGGAAGTGCCTAAAACCAGTCTGGCAAGTGATTCTCTGCAGGACTCTCTCAATCAACACCCACAGAAAAGCCAAATTACCTCACTGGCACGCATCAGCTTAACAAATGATTTGGGCGGCAGCTGTGAAACCATTGTGTTCCACCAGAATTCTATTGGTCTAAAGTTGCCTGTTTAGTTTTAAATCAGAAGCCATCAAATACTGTGAAAGAAAAATGAACTACTTGCAAGCTACTAAGGGTTAAAAGCTGACAAAGCAGTTTTGCTATAACGGCAGGTTATTCATACAGGCGTCTGTCATGAGACAGGGTGCAGTAAGCTGACTGAGGACAACTTCCTCTTTAGGAACGTGTCTGATAGATGCAGGAAAGATGACCTTTCCTTTTTTAGGGCTCCATCTGACACGTACACAAAACAGAAACAGTTGGCCAATTTGTGCAATATAAGATGAAATGCTTTGATAAACGATATTATGCTTATTAATAAGTAAGGGGAAGAAGAAAGGAGAAAAAATATTAAAGCCGATCGGAAGGGGAATCTGCGCTCTTCAGCCTTGCAACGCATTGTGACATTAAAGGGCGATGTCACTCCTCCAAACCCACAGACAAAACGTCCAGACACCAGGTAAAAGTACCAGAAATAATTTGAATTTCTTCTTTCTGATATTGTGCCACAGTAGACACCACAATCACCACCATAAACCAATAAATCAATAATAATAACAACAAAGATCCTCCTCTCCTCCCAGCAGCTCTGTCACACTACCTCCCAACTCCAGCTCAGCTGCTGGGTTTCCCGTAGTCCTTGAAATAGTCCTCGACCCGGAAGTGCTTCTGTCCTTCTGTCCATGTGATTCCATAGCACTTCCGGGTCAGATGTAAACTCTTATTTTTCTTCAGCCCATGACTTGGGAGTACATCCGGGTTATAACAGAAACAAAAGTCTTCATGTCTCCCTGCAGCGTCCCTTGGCCGCACCCACGGTATCCAGCAGGGCTAGGAAGCCGAACTCCATTTTCCATGATGCCCTGCGGGCATCCGGGGAACCTCCATGTTGCAGGGAGGACTCCATCTACCGGCCTGGATGTGTTGGCTGGAGTAAACTGCCGGCCATCTCTCACAGCATGAATCTATGTACTTGTCTGTGACTGAATAAAAGTTGATTGACTGAAATATTCCTATCTTACTCAGAGGTTTCTTCCACAGTACCACAACACTCTATTGGCTGTAGAGGTTTGGACAGAGAATCTATAAATTTGCTTGCTTTACCCATCCCTATTCTCTTACACCAGGGATGTCGAACTCTGGGCCTGGAGGGCCACAGTGGCTGCAGGTTTTCATTTTAACCCTTTTCCTAACCAGTTACCAGTTTTCACTGCTAATTAAATTCTTTTTCCCTTCATTTTAATAGTCCTGTTTTTAAGGATTCAGTGCTCTGAATTGATTCTTTTCTTCATTAAATGACAGCCAAACAGGAATGAAACGTGAAACAAACCAACAGATGACCAGCTAAACCAGGGCTTCAGACTCCAACCAATTTCATTCCAATCACTTTCTTAATGAAGTGGCCGATTCCTGCTGTTAATTAAACCCGTTATTTAGTTCCACTGCTTGTTGCTGCTCTCATTCTGCCACAACAGACATTTCCAAAACAGTTGATTTTTCTGTTTTTTTGAAGAACATCGTCAATGTTTTGGTGACCTGAGAGATCAGCCTAACTGAGACCTTCAACTTTCTTTATTTTCAGATATTGTGTGATGGGCACAGGTGAGCTGGTCATATGGCAGCTTGTTTTGTGTCTTATTATTGTTTGGCTGCTAATTAAGGAAAAAGAAACAACTAAGGGGCCTAAGTCAAGTGAATTAAAATTAAGGCAAAAAAGTTAATTAGCAGCAAAAACTGGTCACTAATTAAGAATATAGTTAGAATGAAAACCTGCAGCCACTACGGCCTTCCAGGCCCTGAGTTCGACACTTGTGTCTTACACCATCGCCATGAAAAAGCATCTTTCTGTCACACCATTGCCACAACTCGGCAACCATATTGAGACAGGCATGAGGCCTGTTCTGATGAAAGCTGGCCAAAAACGATGCCTTAACTAGAGACATTGTGCCACCTGAAACTACACATCAGCATTTATCGGGTTGTATGGTTGCCAATATTCACTTGTACTTTGCTTATTTTTATTATTTATAAATATTATCAATAATACATTATTTAAAGTGTAACTTAACTCCTGCTTTTCTTTTACTACACCTAATTGCCTGAGGTTATAAATGTAGAAGGGACGGTGGGGAGAAGTTTTATACTACAATACCTTATAAACAGTGGTAAGTCTAAGGGATTTGAGGCATTCTGACAAAGGCTACACATTAATAATACAAAAGGGGAAAGTAGAGTAACATAGAACACTACTAAGACAAAACAGAGTCCAACTGCAGAAAACTGAATTGACTTGACATCATTTAGAAAGGCACACGGGTACTTGTGTATTTAAAGTCCCACAAAGCACACAGCATGTCAGCTCAAAAATCACACCATGAAGTCCAAGAAACTCTCTATAGACCACCAGAATGAAATTGCAGTGCGGCATCGATCAAGACAAGGGTATAAAACCTTTGTAAAGCTTTTACTGTTCCCAGGAGTACAGCAAACTCAGCAACTGTGAAATAGAAAAGGTCTGGAACCACCAGGACTCTCCCTAGAATCGTGAATCTAGCTAAACTGAAGAACCAAGCATTGGTCAGGGAAATGACCAAAAACCTGATGGTCACTCTAACAAAGCTTCGGAAATTTTCTGCTGATATGCAAGAAGCTGTTGGGTTGGAAGGAAGCCATATCAACAGCACTCCATCATTTAGGGATTTACGATGGAGTGATTAGATGTAAGTGACTCTTACCAAATGGCATTTAAATGACTCTTGAGAAGATTCTTTGGCCCGATGAGACAAAAAATGAACTATTTGGGCAGAACTCCAGGCATTATGTCTGGCAAAGACTTCCACCTGCTAAGTAATATTCATATGGTGAAGCATGGTGGCGGCAGCATCATGCTATTGGGTTGCAGGGACTGTGAGACTGAATTGAGGGAAAGTTAAATTCAGCCAAATACAGAGCTGTCCTTGAAGAAGACTTGCACCACAGTGCATGGGAAATCAGACTGGGGTGATGTTTCTCCTTTCAGCACGATGAAGAACTGAAGCATACAGCCACAATAACGTTGGAGTGACTTTGGGACAAGTCTGTAACTGTCCATGAGTGGCCCAGCCAAAGCCCAGACTTAAACCCCATAGACAATCTGAAGATGGCACTTTACAGACACTTCCCATCCAATCTAATAGATCTTGAGAGGGTCTGCCAGTGAGAATGGGATAAACTGTTCAAATCCAGATGAGCGAAGCTGGCAGAGACTTACCCAAGATGATCTGAGGCTGTAACTGCTGCCAAAGGGGCTTCTAAAAAGTACAGAATTAAGGGTCTGAAAACTGAAATGAATGAGAGATTACAGTTTTTTTTTTTTTTAATACATTTGCAAACCTTTCTGAAAACATGTTTTCACTTTGTCACTTGGGGATTTGAGGGTAGACGGATGGTAAAATGACAAATTTATCCATTTAAAATGAAATCATAATACATAATAAATTGTGTAGAAAGTGAAGGGGTCTGAATACTTTCTGAAGCCACTGCATCCTTAGAAACAGGAGTCTTGGAAACAGATTCCTTTAGCCCACCAAATTCAGAAAGGTGTTTACAGGTGACGGACATTCCGTCAATTGTAATAGACAGCAGCAAATGGGCATTCCAAGGAGACATGATGGATTCTGGCAGACTATTTTCGATAGCAGACCAGTCCAAGGGCACTCCTGTGTGTATGGAATCTTAGTACTCCATGATGCTGGAATATGCTCAAGCCTCTTACTACTCTGATTTGATTTAGAAGGGTTTGAAAATTCTTAGGACCACTACTGTTTACTAATACTGGATAGGACCTCCCTTTGCATGGACTCCACAAGATGAGATTCTGGTCCATGTTGGCATGATTACATCAAAGGATTTCTGCAAATCCATGCTGTGAATCTCCCACTACTACGACATCTCAAAGGCGTTCCATTGGATTCAGATCCAGTGACTGGAAAGGTCAGTGAAGAACACTGAGCTCACTGTCATGTTGGGTCCAGCAGAGAATGAGTTCTTTTGTAATTGCAGCATGTTACATAACCTGAATCTATATAGATATAACATAAAAGGCAATACCCCTCCCTAGTGATACGGCAGTAAGATATCACGCAGGAGAAATAAATTTCAATGTCGGCTTACGCTGCATAACAGACTAAGGAAGCCAATGACAAAACCCAGTCCGGGAGTGGGGGATTCAACGTGTAGGGTCTGTCGATCTCGTCGGTGCAGTGGAAGCCATTTTCAGGATCGAATGATGTTATCTTCCATCCATCCGTCAGCTTCAAAGGTGTGCCAGGCGATGTTCCAGCTGTTAGTGGATTAGGAGGGATTGTGACACCAAGGCTGTCTGAGAGGCATTTAAAAATTTTGGTCCAAAATGATGTTAATTTGGTGCAGGCCCAAAACATGTGGCCCAGTGAGGCTGGAACTTGATTGCAACGTTCGCAGGTTGGATCATGTCCTGGAAACATTTTGGACAATTTTAAATGAGAGAGATGTGCATGATATATAATTCTGAGTTGAATAATTGTATGCTATGCGCATATGGAGCTCAAGTGAATTCGGTGTGTGGCTGCCTTTCACTTCTTTTCTGAGATATTGAGTGAGAGATCCTTTACAAACTGTCCTCTTGGATCTTTGATAGGGAGGGACTGTGAAATGTTTTTTATATATTGCAGAAATGCTCTCTGAGTCCTAAAGACTGATCAATATTTTTTCTGGCATAGAGGTAGGTGGGAGGTGAGGAAAATTGGGCAGGTTGTGTTTAACAAAGTTTCTAATATGAAAGTAATGAAAGAAATGTGTTGCTGGAAAGTTAAATTCGAAATGTAATTGTTCATAGGAAACAAAGACGTTGTCTATGTACAGATCTCTAAGTAATTTAATCCCAAATGTTTTCCAGGTATTAAAAACTGCGTATGTTTATGAGGGTTGAAAAAGGTGGTTCTTGTGCAGAGGTGCCACAGATAAAAGCTTCTTTATCTTAAAATACTTCCTACATTGGTTCCAATTTCTGAATGAGTGAAGCACAATTAGGTTGTTAGTATATTGGCGATAACTTGTATTTATTGGGGTACAAAGCAAGGAATATAAAGAAGTACTGCAGGATTTTATTTCTATTGTGGACCAAGCCTGTGTATGTTCATCTATTTGTATCTGTGTCCATGTTTTTATAGTTTGTATATTTGCTGCCCAGTAATAAAATTGAAAGTTAGGTAGAGCCATGCCACCTTCTTCCTTAGGTCTTTGTAGGGTCGCCCTTTGGATACGTGGATGTTTTGAATTCCAAATAAATGAGGTTATGGTTGAATCAAATTCTTAAACATTTATTGATGTTGTGGGATATGCCCGGCCGTTCATCCCGGCCAGTACCCCCATGCCGCCAAATGGAGCCCTCCCGGCAACATGGAGGTGCCCTGAATTCCAGCAGGGCATCATGGACCTTGGAGTTTTCCTTCACAGCCCTGCTGGATACCGCCAGAGGATGCTGCAGGGAGACATAAGGATTTTTATTTGCACTATAACCCGGAAGTACGTCCTAGTCACAGGGACAGAAGAAATGACGTACGTCCGGGATGACGAAAAGGAGTTTTTCACCTGACCCAGAAGTGTTAAGAATCACATGGACTGAGGGATCAGAAGCACTTCCGGGTCAAGGGCTTTAAAAGGACTATGGGAAACCCCAGCAGACTGAGCTGAGTTGGGAGGAAGGGTGACTGAGCTGCTGGGAGTGGAGGATTGTTGTTATTATTTGATTATTGATTGTATATTGGAGTATTGTGGAGTGGAGGGTGCTTTGTGCACATTATTATTATAAAATAAATAATTATTGGACTTTTATCTGGTGTCTGACGTGGTGTCTAAGGGTTCACGGGATGACAGCGGCCCCTATCTGTCACAATGTATATTGGAATGTTTTGAAATAAAAAGAGAAGCTTAGGAATGTTCCAAGGCTTTATACTCTTTCTTCACGTGCAGGGCCTTCCTTATGTGAACATGCACTTCCAAACAAGGCAACATTGCTTAAACAAGGGTACAGACCCATGCTGACTTAAACAGATAGACAATAGTGCACAGCATCTCTCAGTCTGACTGCATGCTTTTCATTTTTTCCAGTCTGTCTTATGTCATACTGCTTGCCTAGCAGTTCTATGTGGTGAACCCCTGTGCTTAATGTGGCTCTGTGTCAGCTGTGCATGTGAGCAGAAAAAAACAGATTTTATAAGATAGATTTGCACAGAGCACAATGACGTATATCAAACTAATGCTTACACATTGTTCATAAAACAAATTTGAGCTGACATTTGCTTTGTAACATGGTGTATCATCATGCTCTAAGTAGCTATTAGAATATGAGCAAGTTGTAGCCAGGCAGGAATTCACATGGTCAGCAATAATACTCAGATAGGCCGTGGCATTCAAGCAATGATTAATTGGTATTAAGGGGTCCAAAGTCTGCCAAGAAAACATTCCCTACACCATTAGACCACCACCACCACCACCAGCATGGACTGTTGGCATAAGGCAGGTTGGGTACATGGTTTCATGCTATTGGTGTCAAATTCTGACTCCACCATCTTTTGTGTCTTTGCAGAATTTGAGTCTTCTCAGACCAGGCTACATTTTTCCATTCTTCAGCTGTCCAGTGTTGGTGACCCTATGCCCATTGCAGTCTCAGTTTTCTATTCTTGACTCACAGGAGTAGAACCCGACATGGTTTTCTGCTGTTGTAGTTCATCCGTCTCAAGTTTCGACATGCTTTGCTTTTTTGCTTACCACAGTTGTACAGAGTGGTTATCTGAATTACCGTAGCCTTTTTGTACACTCAAACCAATCTGGCCACTCTCCTCTGACCTCTCTCATCAACAAGGTGTTTCCATGTGCAGAACTGTACCTCACTGTCTTGTTTCTCTCACCATTCTGAGTAAACTACAGAGACTCTGGTGTATTTGAAAATACCAGGAGGTTGACTGTTACAGAAATACTCAAACCTGCCCATCTGGCAAAATCACATTGTCCCCCATTCTGGTGTTTTGTTTGAACATTAATTGAAGATCCTGACCTGTATTACTATGACTTTATTCACTCTAATGCTGTCACAAGATTGGCTGATTATATAATTGCCTGTGTAGGTGTTTCTGATAATTTGCTCACTGAGTGTATGTTTTGGTTTTAACATTCCAATATTAATTATATGATCGACCATTCAGTGATTTTACTGGTAACCACATCCCAGTACTTCATTATATTATGATAGTCCCAGTGAGGCACTATACAGTATAGGGGCCACTGTCATCCCCATGAACCCTTAGACACCACGTCAGACAACAGATAAAAGTCCAATAATTACAGTATATTCCAATACAACTCGGAGTCCTGCCACGTGCAAAAGTTTGCTGACGACACTGCTATCGTGGGCTGCATCAGGAGTGGGCTGGAGGAGGAGTATAGGGACGTAATCAATAACTTTGTTAAATGGTGCGACTCAAACTACCTACAACTGAACACCAGCAAAACCAAGGAGCTGGTGGTGGATTTTAGGAGGACCGGGCCCCTCATGGACCCTGTGATCATCAGAGGTGACTGTGTGCAGATGGTGCAGACCTATAAATATCTGGGAGTGCAGCTGGATGATAAATTAGACTGGACTGCCAATACTGATGCTCTGTGCAAGAAAGGACAGAGCCGGTTATACTTCCTTAGAAGGCTGGCGTCCTTCAACATCTGCAAAAAGATGCTGCAGATGTTCTATCAAACGGTTGTGGCGAGCGCCCTCTTCTATGCGGTGGTGTGCTGGGGAGGCAGCATAAAGAAGAAAGACGCCTTACGTCTGGACAAACTGGTGAGGAAGGCAGGCTCTATTGTTGGCATGGAGCTGGACAATTTAACATCTGTGGCAGAGCGACGGGCGCTCATCAGGCTCCTATCAATTATGGAGAATCCACTGCATCCACTAAACAGTATCATCTCCAGACAGAAGAGCAGCTTCAGTGACAGATTGCTGTCACTGTCCTGCTCCACTGACAGATTGAGGAGATCGTTCCTCCCCCAAAATATGCGACTCTTCAATTCCACCCGGGGGGGTAAACGTTAACATTTAACATTATACAAAGTTATTGTCTGTTTTTTACCTGCATTATTATCAATCTTTAATTTAATATTGTTTATTGTATCAGTATGCTGCTGCTGGAGAATGTGAATTTCCCCTTGGGATTAATAAAGTATCTATCTATCTATCTATCTATCTATCTATCTATCTATCTATCTATCTATCTATCTATCTATCTATCTATCTATCTATCTATCTATCTATCTATCTACAGGCAAATTGCTCTTGGTATAAAGGAGACACCTGTACACTGGTACTGTGAGTGTTGTACAGAGTGGAGGTAGAACCTCTGCATTTTTCGCAGTTGATTCTGGGGTTCATCAGCGGTGTGTTCTGTTCCTACTCTGTTCAATGCTTGCATGGACTGTGTGTTGGGCAAGGTCGATGGGATCCAGGGACTGTGGGGCATCTGTTGGTGAAGATTCACTGATTTGGCTTTGCTGATGATGCTGTGTTCTGAAGGGGCCTGAGTTGCCTCGAAAGCTTGCATATTGTAATCTTTCTAGTTAGCCAATAAAAGGTGTCATTTTGCTTGGCTATTTTCTAGAGTCAATGAAGGCTTTGATTGAGAGACTGAGTGAGGAGTCTGACTGTCTGGGCTTGCGAGTGTCCTGATATAAACCAAAATCCAGGTCTTTAACTCTTTCAGGGCTGATGTCAACTTTTGCCAAAAGGAGGAGTTGACGATGGTAATCATTGGTTTGACCGAGATTTCTTGCGCTCGCGTGAGTAGAAAGGCGCAAGCAATGGCAAAAAATGGGACTGACATCTGGTGAGAGATCAAAGCGAATGTGTAAAGCAAAATACTCCGCAGATGACATTCTGCCTATTATCTCTTAACTGGACTATGACTTGTCGGACTCCGATTTTGATACAAGTGATTAAGAACGAATGTGAGTTTCCAGCTTCAGCTGATTGGTCCCCAGCTAATCGTGGTACTGACAATGTTCACCAGGTAGAACTGCCACTTAACAATGACAAGAGGTAGAAACCACATTGCAATGCACTGTGACCGTGAGCCCTGCTGCTGCTGCTGCCCCAGACACGCGAAGACAGCCCGACAGCAAACCTGCTGCACATTTTTGGCAAACTGTCAGCCACAGCATGCAGCAACAGACGTTTTATGTTGATTTCTGTGTGAAACCATTACTTTTCACAGACTGTTTTTTGGAAAAAATATTCAGCCCTCAAAGAGTTAATGACCTCTTAGGCACAGCCATCAGTAGTGTGTCTGTCTGCGGACAGAGTGTCGACCTTATCGAGAGGTTTACTTACCTCAGCAGTGACATTCATGTCTGTGGTGACTCTTTCTGTGAAATCAGTAGAGGGACTGGGAGAGCATGGGGGGTCATGAGGTCACCCGATATCTTTGCAAAAGGATGAAGGTCCAAGTCTTTAGAGTCCTGGTGCTCCCTGTTTTGCTATATGGTTGCGAGTGACAAATACTAGACTCCTTTGGTACTGTGTCTTTTCAGAGGACCTTTGGGTACCACTGGTTTGAGTTTGTGTTGAATGAGCGGTTGCTCACGGAGTCCCGAATGAGGCACGTTACCTACATTGTCAGAGAGCGTCAGTTACAGCACTACGGCCATCTGGCGTGATTCCCCGAGAGTGATCCGGCTCGCAGGAATCTTAATTGTTGAGACCCAAGCAGCTGGACCAGGCCAAGGGGATGGCCACGTAACACCTGGTTGTGGCACATAGATGTTCATTTCTGGATGGTGGAACTGGACCGTGTGTCTGCCTGAGGAGTTGCCAACCAGGATCCCAAGCTGTTTCATCGTGTGGTGGGTGCTGAAACGCTCTGTACCAGTGCATGCTCCCTAACCTGAACCATGACCTGAGACGTTGCATTTCCTCACACACTTCTGCTGAATAAATCGTTGCATGAAAGTCTTCAGTGTTATTGTGTCAAAAAGAGGACATGCCATTTTGTTCATAATGGCACTCAGTTCTGTTTTCACTATCTTTTTTGCTACAACTTCTAGGGTGTCCAGAGTGTGTCCCATAACTGAGGATATGTGTTTTTAATTAGCTTGTTGATTCGGTGGTATTCTCCTGAAACTGATATTACTAGCCCAACACATCACAACATAGAAAATTGCACTGACCATCAAAGAGTTGTAGATGTGGAGGATGTCACTTCCCACATTAAAGGAACACAGACCCCTTTCTTATATACTTATATGTTTCCTGTGTTCTGAGACCAGACCAATTTGTCAATAATGTGGACTCCCAAATCCTTGTAGGAGTGTACCACCTCTACATCCACTACTTGTATAGTAATTGGACAAAGAGGTTCTTTTGTGTGGTAAAGTCAATAACCAGTTCCTTGGTTTTGCTGATGTTAAGTTGCAGACAATTCTTTCTGCACCAAGAAGCAAGGTTCTCCACCTGACTCCTCTCCTTTGTCTCATGCCCCTTATCAATACACCCCATAAGAGCAGAATCACCTGAAAGTTTCTGTAAGTGACATGACCTGCTGTTATATTTCTAGTCTGAGTTGTACAGAGTGACAAGAAAAGCAGACAGGCCTGTTCCTTGTGCTGCTCCAGTGTTGCTAACACAGTCATGGAGTCTCACAAACTGCGGTCCGCCTGACAGACAGTCCATTATCCAGGACTCCATAGGCTCATCCACCTGCCTATCTCCGAGTTTACTACTTAATAGGAATGGCTGCATGGTATTGAAGGCGCTGGAGAAATGAAAACACATAATCCTCACAGTGCTGCCAGCTTTGTCCAGGTGAGACTAAGAGAAATAAAACACAATTATGGTTGGACAGACTGATGCAAAATTGTTTTTATGAACAAGCCAATGTCAAGAGACTGATCAGTCCCATCACATGACTCAGGTTGAAAGACAACTGACAATTTGTTGTCGGCACTCTCTTAAATGGGAATGCTTTATTGAGAAAATGCATGTTGTGTGCCACAGCAATATTGCTAGGCAACAAAGTGTGACAGGAGGTGAGAGAATGACACACACAATTAATTCACTTCAGGATAAGCGACCTTTCAGTTATTGAACTCTAATTTATTCTGCATACAGCAGCATGGCTCAGCTAGACAGCTGAACTACTAAAAAACGATTCATCTCCACAAAACAAAACTACTTTATTAACCTTTAGACTTCTCTAGCTTTAAGTTTATCAGCTGCAAGTTGGGAAGTGCTCTTGCATGGGGCAGCAGTCTTTTCAGGATTCTTTTACTTGAGGATGTTCGAGAGTCGCTAGTCAACCACACCTAGAGGTTAAGACTTTGGACTTGGGGCCTCAAACCCTGAGTGTCCAGGAAAACAGACAACTACCTTCTTTAGTTTAACCGGAAGATGCGTGCAAAAGGCTAAACAAACAAAAATAAAATTGAACAAGGTTACCAAATGCCAGGCAAGAGGCAAAAATCACAAGGAAAATTCAGGCAAGAAGTCGAAAACCAGGAAAGACACGAAAATTAGTCACAAAGAGAATTACAATAAAGGGTTTGAAGGATTTATCCGCAGATTAAATAAAGCTCAGTGCAAGCATTGACCTTCCATTCCTTCTGCTGATGAACTCGAGGTCACAACCCCAGAGACCACACCCCTAGAAAGAAGGGATACGACCCTAACAACGGTACGCAAAATGGCTTCCACCATAGGAATAAGCTATAATATCCCACAATTCTGCCTTGATCATGACAATGAGGTTGTGGATTCAAGTTCTACTCCTGACACTGTCTGACCTGAACAAGTCACTTCACCTGCCTGTGCTGCAATTACAAAAACAAAAGAAATGGAATCAATTGTATCTGAAATGCGGTAAGTCGCCTTGGATAAAGGAATCAGAAATATAAGAAATAAAAGGACAACTCCCTTTGTTTGTTTGTTCTTTAGGCACACAAGTGTTTCTTACCAAACATCAGGTTTTTGGCATATGACTGTCAGGGGCAACTCGGAGGCTGAGTGAGAGACGTGGTCCTGAAGTGCCCCTGGGTGGGGCAATATTGTCTCTGAGGTTACTGATTGCAATTTAAGGGTTACCAGAGACATCTTTCACCATTGCACCACCATTGCAACTTGCTTCACTATCAAACTCAATGCTAAATCATTCAGATTTTTAATAGTACTAGGGTGTTGTACCATGTTAGCCATTATGAATGTAGAGAAAAGCCAAGCAAAATGACACCTTTTATTGGCTAACTAGAAAGATTACAATATGCAAGCTTTCGAGGCAACTCAGGCCCCTTCTTCAGGCAAGATGTAATTACAAGATTACATCTTGCCTGAAGAAGGGGGCCTGAGTTGCCTCGAAAGCTTGCATATTGTAATCTTTCTAGTTAGCCAATAAAAGGTGTCATTTTGCTTGGCTTTTCTCAGATTTTTAAGATATAATTTTGAGGCTTGTCCCTCGGGACAGCAGGGGCTGCTTAGACTCAGAGTGAAAAACTGTGATCACCAATTTATTCTACACAATTGCATTTTGATTTGATATACTTTGTTAATCCCTGAGGGGAGATTGTCTTTTTGCATGACCTTTGGGGGGGGGGTCAGAGCACAGGGTCTGCCATTATACAGAGCCCCTGGAGCAATTTTCAGGTTAAGTTCTTCATCAAGTGCCCAATGGAGTAGGATCCCTTCTGGTAGTAGCGGGATTCTAACCAGCAACCTTCCAGATACCAGCGCAGATCCTTTTGTATCCCACTTTAAATTAACAGAGAAATCTGAAAATAATACCTAGGCAAGAGCTGCGAAACAGAATGTTGTGTTACAGCCAGGGATTCATCCCTGGCTTAAGTGTTCTTTCTTTATATTTTACTTTTATATTGTCTTTTAGATATTCTTTTCTATATTTTGTTATTAATTATATTACTGTTTTTCTTTTATATAGTGGATTCAGAAAGAATTCAGACCCCTTCACTTCCTGCACTCTTCATTATGATGTAGAATTAATCATCAATGGATAAATTTGCTATTTTTGCCCATCAGTCCACATTTAATAACCCATAATTACAAAGTAGACAAATGATAAACCCTACCTCTGAAGCAGGTTTTCATTAAATATATTAGAACTTTAGCACATCAGAACAATATGAACAAGAACAGGCCATTGAGCCCACCATAGCTTGCCAGTTCTATCCACTTAAATCCTCCAAAATAACATCAAGACAAGTTTTGAAGGCTCCAAGTCCTCCTGTCTACCACACTACTTGGTAGTTTATCCTCATGTCTGTGGTTCTCTGTGTAAAGAAAAACTTCCTAATGTTTGTGTAAAATTTACCCTTGACAAGTGTGTCCCTGTGTTTTTGATGAACTTACTTTAAAGTCACAGTCTTGATCCACTGTACTAATTCCCTTCATAATTTTAAACTCTTCCATAATGTCTCCTCTTAATCTTTGTTTGCTTAAACTGTAAAGGCTCAGCTCTTTTAATCTTTCCTCATAACTCAACCCCTGTAGCCCCTGAATCAAAGCCCAGTTGCTCTTCTCTGGACCTTTTCTAGTGCTGCTATATCCTTTTTGTAGCCAGGAGACCAAAACTGCACCCAGTACTCCAGATGAGTCCTCACCAGTGTGTTATAAAGTTTGAGCAGAACCTCCTGTGACTTGTACTCCACACATCAAGGCACTATATAACCTGACATTCTGTTAGCCTTCTTAATGGCCTTTGACCACTGTCTGGCAGTTGATAGTGTTGTGTCTGCTGTGACTCCTAAATCCTTCTTATAAGGTGTACTTTCAATTGTCAGACCTCCCATTGTGTATTTAAACCTGACATTTTCCTTCCTATGTGTAATACTTTACATTTACTGACATTAAATTTCATCTGCCACAAATCTACTAGAGCCTGTCTGTTGTCCATGCCCCTCTGTAATGATTTAACGAAATCAAGATTATCTGCCAATCCACCTATCTTGGTATCGGCTTGTTACTTATATTCCTATCTAAATCATTTATATACAGTATATTAAAAATAGCAGCAGCCCTAGCACTGACCCCTGCTGACACCACACTTAACATCAGCCAACTCTGATGAGGTTCTTTACACACTCACCCTCTGCTTCCTGTGTCTGAGCCCAATTTTACCCCTATCGACACACAACACCCTGCAGCCAGCTCTAGGAACAGTTGTGGTTGGTCCAAAATTATTCCATTTATTAATTATGGAAGCCATTGGGCTCTTGTGAACCTTTAATGCTTCAAAATTATTTTGTAGCCTTTCCCAGTTCCTTAGACCTCATGGCTTGGTTTTTGTTCAAAAAGGGGGGGTCTTCTATAAACAAGTGGGTGCTCTCTTAGTCATTTTCAGTCAACTGAATTGACGACAGTTGGACTCCAAACAAGGAGTCGAAACATCTCAACGATGACAAATAAAAAGAGTTAAATCTGAGCCAGATTTCAGGTGCCATAGCAAAGGGGCTGAATACTTCTGTCAATGGGATATTGAAGGTTTTTATTTTCTCATATATGACGTATAGGGAAAGTATTGTAATCATCCAAAATATTTCATGTCAAGATTTTGATGAATCTCGATATTTTAGACCTCCCTGACTTTCTTGTATAACAAGTATAGGGAACGTATTGGAATCCTCTAAAAATTCAGTTTCAAGATTTTGATGAATCTCGATGTTTTAGACCTCCTTGAGTCCGAAAATACCATTTTTGGAAACATGTCTGTGTCTGTGTGCATGTGTGTGCGTGTGTGTGTGTGTGTGTGTGTGTGTGTAAACATGATAACTTCAGTACACTTTCACTTAGGTCAACCAAATTTTGCGTACAAGTATTAGACAGATAGATAGATAGATAGATAGATAGATAGATAGATAGATAGATAGATAGATAGATAGATAGATAGATAGATAGATAGATAGATAGATAGATACTTTATTAATCCCAAGGGGAAATTCACATTTTGTATTAGGTACAAAACATAGATTTCTATCAACTTTTGGGTTATTTCCGCTGACCAGAAGTGATTCTTTACCTTTCATTCATGCAGCTGCAGAGTCTGATTTATTCAACTTTACTTTTATAATAATTGTTTGATGTATTATTAATCTGATTTGATTTGTTGTTGTTGATAGTTCTTTACGTTTCCTCCGGGTGTTCCGGTTTCCTCCCACAGTCCAAACACGTGCAGGTTAGGTGTATTGGCGATTCTAAATTGGCCCTAGTGTGTGCTTGGTGTGTGTGTGTTTGTGCCCTGTGGTGGGCTGGCGTCCTGCCCAGGGTTTGTTTCCTGCCTTGCGCCCTGTGTTGGCTAGGATTGGCTCCAGCACACCCCCATGACCCTGTAGTTAGGATATAGCAGGTTGGATAATGGATGGATGGTTCTTTACTATACATAGTATAAATATATAATCATTGTCTTGCGGTTTACTCCTCAAATATCCATCCCTATATCTAAGTATACGAGAAAGTCTAGGGGAGACCACTCCCGATTTTGTTTTTATTATTTACTGCAACATAACAAAATGTGTAAAAAGTGAAGGAGTCTGAATACTTTCTGAAGCCACTGTACTTCCCCAGTTCTCCAATATTTTCTGATGAAAATCATTTTTAATATTTTTACTGCCTTCCATAAATCGTTGCTTAATCAATCAATTAGTCAATCAATACAGCCTGAGAACAGGGGAGCACATCCTGACAAAGTGCTTTTCTAAGGCAGACAACAATTCAACTCAAAAGAGAAGGAGCAAATAAAGTGCATTTAAAAAGAGAAATGAAACCCATTTTTTGGATCTCATCTCTCCCTTAGAGTCAGTGTACTTTATCAAATACCAGCGAGACAGTCGGTTTGTTTCTTGACTTTTTTTTTTCATCCAAGCCAACGTTACCCAGTAACAGCACGCACCTGCAATTACATTCTATAAAATGTGCAATTTTTTGACAGGAAAAGCATGACCAAGTCTGCTGCTCTTTTTATTTATGACAACAGCGCTTCCAAAAACCAAGCAATCTTGATTCCCACCTGACTGGCTCCTGTCAGGAGCTGCCCTACTTTAAATGGAGTCGATGTGACAATTGTTAGGCTTCTATCATTTCTCAAGATGAGTCTTCCCACAGCCTAAATAATTCATACGGCTTCGGAAGCTTTGGCGTAAGGCGGCATTGATGTGTCTATCTGGGCCAATGAATCTGAGGCTTAAGATGGCATTTATCTAAGTCCAATCACATGTTCACTCAGTAAATGCAGTTCAACCATACAGAAAACAGCACAACGATGGTGGCATCAAGTGAGGGGATTCTAACGCTTTGTCAGTGGTCTTTTCTGTCAGAATCTATACTACACTTAACATTTTATGCAATGCCTTAAATGTTTCGGCCATTTATTTGGTTAGCTTAGGTTGCTTTTAGATTTTCTTGTCCTGTGTTTCCATTGTTATACAGTGCATCTGGAAAGTATTCACAGTGCATCACTTTTTCCATATTTTGTTATGTTACAGCCTTATTCCAAAATGGATTAAATTCATTTTTTCCTCAGAATTCTACACACAACACCCCATAATGACAACGTGAAAAAAGTTTACTTGAGATTTTTGCAAATTTATAAAAAATAAAAAAACTGAGAAATCCCATGTACATAAGTATTCACAGCCTTTGCTCAATACTTTGTCAATGCACCTTTGGCAGCAATTACAGCCTCAAGTCTTGTTGAATATGATGCCACAAGCTTGGCACACCTATCCTTGGCCAGTTTCACCCATTCCTCTTTGCAGCACTTCTCAAGCTTCATCAGGTTGGATGGGAAGCATCGGTGCACAGCCATTTTAAGATCTCTCCAGAGATGTTCAATCGGATTCAAGTCTGGGCTCTGGCTGGGCCACTCAAGGACATTCACAGAGTTGCCCTAAAGCCACTCCTTTGATATCTTGGCTGTGTGCTGAGGGTCGTTGTCCTGATGAAAGATGAACCGTCGCCCCAGTCTGAGGTCAAGAGCGCTCTGGAGCAGGTTTTCATCCAGGATGTCTCTGTACATTGCTGTAGTCATCTTTCCCTTTATCCTGACTAGTCTCCCAGTTCCTGCCGCTGAAAAACATCCCCACAGCATGATGCTGCCACCACCATGCTTCACTGTAGGGATGGTGCCAGGTTTCCTCCAAATGTGACGCCTGGCATTCACACCAAAGAGTTCAATCTTTGTCTCATCAGACCAGAGAATTTTCTTTCTCATGGTCTGAGAGTCCTTCAGTTGCCTTTTGGCAAACTCCAGGCGGGCTGCCATGTGCCTTTTACTAAGGAGTGGCTTCCATCTGGCCACTCTACCATACAGGCTTGATTGGTGGATTGCTGCAGAGATGGTTGTCCTTCTGGAAGGTTCTCCTCTCTCCACAGAGGACCTCTGGAGCTCTGACAGAGTGACCATCGGGTTCTTGGTCACCTCCCTGACTAAGGTCCTTCTAAACCCCGATCGCTCAGTTTAGATGGCCGGCCAGCTCTAGGAAGAGTCCTGGTGGTTTCCAACTTCTTCCACTTACGGATGATGGAGGCCACTGTGCTCATTGGGACCTTCAAAGCAGCAGAAATTTTTCTGTAACCTTCCCCAGATATGTGCCTCGAGACAATCCTGTCTCGGAGGTCTACAGACAATTCCTTTGACTTCATGCTTGGTTTGTGCTCTGACATGAACTGTCAACTGTGGGACCTTATATAGACAGGTGTGTGCCTTTCCAAATCACGTCCAGTCAACTGAATTTACCACAGGTGGACTCCAATGAAGCTGCAGAAACATCTCAAGGATGATCAGGAGAAACAGGATGCACCTGAGCTCAATTTCAAGCTTCACGGCAAAAGCTGTGAATACTTATGTACATGTGCTTTCTCAATTTTTTTATTTTTAATAAATTTGCAAAAACCTCAAGAGCAGAATTCTCATTCTTCCCTCTGTCAGATAAGGCAAGTGGATTCAGTAGGTATTCCCTTCACTTTCCGCACAGTTTATTGTGTCGTAGGTTTTATTTTAAATGGATGGACTTGCCATTTTTGCCCATCAATCTACAATGAATAAACCACAATGACAAAGTTCTGCAAATGTATTCAAAATCAAAAACTGAAAACTCTTATTCATTTCTGCATTCAGACCCCTAATTCAGTATTTAGAATAATTTTGTAGCCTTTCCCAGATATGTGCCTCAGCACAATCTTAACTTTAGGTTCTGAAGGAAGTTCCTTAGACCTCATGGCTTGGTTTTTAGAACATTAGAATACTCTGGACGAGAACAGGCCATTCAGCCCAACAAAGCTTGCCAGTCCTATCCACTTATTTCTTCCAAAAAAACATCAAGTCGAGTTTTGAAAGTCACTAAATTACTGTCTACCACACTACTTGGTAGCTTATTCCAAGTGTCTATCTGTAATCAGAATGTAAGTTTAATATGTCACTGTCCTCTGTACAAATATATTTATAAATCTACTTTTCTTTTCCTTCTACTCACATGCACAGCTGATACAGACCTAGAATTAGTACAGGGGCTCATCATTCAGAACTGCAAGGCAAAGCACAAGATAAGACAGATAAAGACAGCTTGGGGAACGTGGAGTCAGACTGACAACAGCTGTATACTATTTTTGTTTTTCCGAGTCAGCATTGTATCTGCCTTGTTTGGAATTGTGTTATTCACCTAAGTGGGGGTCTGCATGTGGAGAAAACAGTATAAAAGCCTTGGAAAGCAGCCAAGTACCTCGGAAGCTGACAGACAGATGGGATTTAATGTCATCCAATCCAGAAAAATCCTTCCAATGCAGCGATGAAAATGGTAGACTGTACACATCGGGCCCCCAGACCCGAAGGTTCTTGCCATGGCTTTCTTCATCTGTTATGCAGCGTAAACCCTCATTAAAGAAAGCTAAGTTAATACTCCTATGTGATTTCTTACCACCGTATCACCAATGGAGGGATATCGCATTTTTATATTATATCTATATAGTTTTAGGTTATGTAACATGCCGCAATTACAAAAGAACTTATCGTTCTCTGTGTAAAGAAAAACTTCCTAGTGTTTATGTGAAATCTACCCTGAACAAGTTTCCAACTGTGTCCACATGTTCTTAATGAACTCATTTTAAAGTCACAGTCTCGATCCACTAGACTAATTCCCTCCATAATTTTAAACTATTGCAATCATATCACCTCTTAATCTCCTTTCACTTAAGCTGTATATGCTCAGCTCTTTTAATCTTTCCTCATAACTCATCTCCTGTAGACCTGGAGTCAGCCTAGTCACTCTTCTCTGGACCTTTCCTAATGCTGTTATGTCCTTTATGTATGCTGGAGACCAAAACTGCACAGAGGACTCTAGATGAGGCCTCACCAGTGTGTTATAAAGCTTGGGCAGAACCTTCTGTGACTTGTACTCCACACATCAGGGCGCTATATAACCTGACATTCTGTTAGCCTTCTTAATGGCTTCTGAACATTGTCAGGAAGTCGATAGCTTAGAGTTCGTTAAGACTCCTAAATTCTTCTCATAAGGTCTTCTTTGTAGTAGCCCCTTTAGCAACAATTCCAGTTTTTGATTTTCCTTAGATAAGTGGTTTTAGGCACTTTATCCCATTCCATTAGATAGGATGGGAAGGCTTGAAGAGTTATCAAAAATCAAAAACTGAAATCTCTTTTTCATTTCAGCATTCAGACCCTTAATTTCGGTACTTTCTAGAAGCCCCTTTAGCAACAATTCCAGCTTCAAACCTTCTAGATAAGTCTCCTGAAGCATTGCAAACTTGGATTTGGGCACGTTATCCCATTCTTCCCAGCTGATCCTCTCAAGCTCCATTAGATTAGATGGGAAGGTTTGAAGAGTTATCAAAAATTTAAAACTGAAATCTCTTTTTCATTTCAGCATTCAGACACTTAATTCAGTACTTTGTAGAAGCCCCTTTAGCAGCAATTGCAGCTTCAAGACTTGTTGGGTAATACTCCTCAAGCTTGGCAAACTTGGATTTGGGCACTTTATCCCATTCTTCCTGGCAGATCCTCTCAAGCTCCATTAGATTGAATGGGAAGCATCTGTTATCTGCCATCTAAGTGTCTCTCCACTGATATTCTATGAGTTTTAAGTATGGACTACTGAAAAACAGTCAGAAAGTTGTTCTGAAGCATCCCCACCATTGTCTTAGCTTTATGCTTCAGGTCATTGTGTTGAAAAGTGAACCGTCACTCCAGTCTTAGGTTGCATGAACTCTGGTGCAGGTTTTCTTTAAGGACCTCTCTATATTTGGCTGCATTCATCCTTATCTCATTTCTGACCAGTCTCCCGGTCCCTGCCTTGGAGAAGCAACACCATAGCATGATGCAGCCACCACCATGCTTCACCATAGGGGTGGTATTGTGCAGGTGATGTGCAGTGTCTAGTCCTGGGGTCCCCAATTCTGGTCTTGGAGGGCCCCAGTGGCTGCAGGTTTTCATTCTCACTCTTTTCTTAATTAGTAACCTGTTTTTGCTCCAAAGTAACTTCTTTTGAATTCATTTTAATTGACTTGCTCTTGAAGACTCAGACCCCTTAATTGTTTCTTTGTCCTTAATTAGCAACCAAACAATAATGAGAAATAAAATGAACCAAAACATGACCAGCAGACTGTGTCCATCATACAATATCTGAAAATCAAGAAAGGTGAAGGTCTCAGGAATGTTGATTTGCTCAGGTCCTCAAAACATTTGGACACTTTTCTTAGAAAAGACAAAATTGACAATTTCGGAAATGTCTGCTGTTGCAACAAGCCATGGAATTAAAGAACAGATTTAATTAACAGCAAGAATCAGAGCCTAAATAAGCAACTGGTTGGAGTGAATTTGGTTGGAGTTTGAGGCTCTGACTTAGTTGGTCTACTGTTGGCTCACTAATTTCACATTTCATTTATGTTTGGGTGCCATTTAAGGAAAGAAATGAAGCAATTTAGAGGAATGATGAAGAAATTCAGGGGAACAAATCTTAAAAATCAAGTTAATTAAAAATAATTCAAAAGAAATTAATTAGCAGCAAAAACAGGTCACTAATTAAGAAAAGAGTTAGAATGAAAACCTGCAGACACTGCGGCCCTCCAGGACCGGAGTTGGGGACCCCTGGTCTAGTCTTTGCCAGACCTAGCGCCCAGTTCTGTCCAGAGAGTTCAGTTTTTGCCTCATTAGACCAAAGAACCTTTTTCCTCACACTATGAGTCCTTCAAAGCTGAAGTGGCCTGTCATGTGCACCTGATTGATGAAGGGCTTTATCCCAGTTTTCTCAGGAGATCTTCTCAAACGCTGTGACATTGAATGGGAAGGTATGGAACTTTAACAAAAATCGTACACTGAAATTTCTCATTTATATAATTATTCAACCCCTTAATTCAGTACTTTGTAGAAGTTACTTTGGCAGCAATCCCAAAGCTCAGACAGAGTAATCAGACAACTGTGGTGCAAGGAACCCTATCAGAGTTGGCTGATGTTAAGAGTGATGTCCAGTAGGGGTCAGTACTGGGGCTGCTGCTATTTTTAATATAAATTAATGATTGGCACAGGATTGTAAGTAACAAGCTGGTTAAGTTTGCAGATGATACCAAGCTATGTGGACTGGCACATAATCTAGAATCCGCAGGATCATTACAGAAGGACTTGGACAGCAAACAGGCTTGGGCAGATTTGGGGCAGATGAAATTTAATGTCAGTAAATGTAAAATATTACATGTAGGAAGTTAAATGGTTAGGTTTGATTAGGTCTGAAAATCAGAAGTACAATTTATGAGAAGGACTTAGGAGTTGTAGTGGACTCTGCGCTATCAACTGCCAGACTGTGTTCTAAAGTCATTAAGAAGGCTAACAGAATGTCAGGTTATATAGTGCCCTGATGTGTAGAGTACAAGCCCAAGGAGGTTATGCTCAGGCTTTATAACACACTGGTGAGACCTCATCTAGAGTACTGCTCTTCTACAGCGTTACAGAGTCAGTGCTGGGCTGGCCAATAAGATGAAAGGGCCCTTCCTCCCAATGATTCCAGTGCTCCTTTATTTGAGATGACTTGGCATCTTGGTAGTAGAACAGTGGAACCAGGGCCACATGAGGATACCGACAAGAGAAACAGAACAGGTTATAAATGATGTATTACTTATTTATTAACACTGATGACTAACAACAGAGATGCAGTTTGCACGGCTAATCAGCAGCTCTAGTCAGGGTATGCAAAACTGAAGTTATGAGTCTTCAGCCGGGATTTAAAAGCTGAGACTGAAGGGGCACCTCTTATAGTAGCAGGCAGACCATTCCACAGCTTCAGGGCTCTGTAACGAAAGCTCAAACTCTCAATGTTATTTTGTTAATCCTTGGAATCATAAACAGTCTGACATCTGGAGATCTTAATGTGCGCTCTGGTTTGTAAGTAATGATCATTTCAGATAAGTAAACAGGGCCTTGGCAATTTAAGGCTTTATATGTTAACAGACAGATACTGAAATCAGCCCTAAGCTTAACTGGGATCCAGTGTAAGGACTTGTGAACTCAAGTTATGTGTTGATACCTTCTTGTTCTTGTAATAATTCTTGCAGTAATTCTTGCAGGTAAGACAACTAATGACAGGGTCAGGGTGAAAGTGATTTGCTAACCACCCCTTTTCTCTTCCCCTCAGAGCAAAGGACGAGTCACATGATGGACCGTGATGTCACTTCCAGTATAACCCCAGAGGTCCTACCGCTTCTGCCCTGTGAACCATTTAAAGAAAGGAGGCACTTATAGGTTGGCAGCCATTCAGAACCTGCCTGCTTAGTGTATGGAACTCCATGGCGGAGGAGTTTATTTCCAGATGGAAAGCAAACAGGATGCAAGATGCCTGTTTTCTTTTGAATCTTTTCATTTTGTTATATTCTTTTGGATTAAATGAGGTACCCAGCTGGTTCTCAATGCCTTATTATTTTCTGCTCTCATTTATTGACAGAATTACATTTTAGTGTGGAAAACCAGGGTGTTTTCAAGATGTTAAAGATTATTAAAAAGTCGGATCAGGGATTGAGCCAACACTAAACCATGACAGTCTCTTTAACTCCACGACACAATCAGTGACTTTTTTAAAATTCCACACAACAAAGGATTATGGTCCATATGTTATGATCCAAATGTTACACTGTAATAAAATTTAGGATATGTATAGGAGGCCACACTATGGCAGAAGGTAGTTTTCACTATCTTTGAGCGGGTTGGTGGGGGGGGGGGGGGGGGGGGGGGAGAGATCATGTCACTTTTTTTTCATATGTCGTGAATCTCTGAATCTTTTATTACACAACACCTGTACTAAGATAACAAAATGAATATTCATGTTCAGGGACAATGTCATAAATGTGAGCGGCTCTCTGCTGCTTCTAGCTCGTGCATCAAATCTCTGGGGTTACCACTACATCACATTATTTTTCAAGTGCAGCAACATCTTTGGTTTTCTGATAAATTCTGTGATAATCCTGAATGGGATAAGAACATTTCAAATCCAATTTAGCCCAACAAAACCCTAAGGAGACATCTGAGACGTTTGTAATAGCACTGGTTTAGCCAACAGGAGGTGGAATGGCAGTCATGAGGAATTGTGCAAACTCTTTTGATGTTTAGACAGTTTCACAGTTGATTGGGGATTAAAGGCTGCCTGGATCAGAAATTACAGATATGCCTTTGGTTGTCAGTATTTTTAAAAAAAATAAACATTGTGCAGAAGGTACAAAATGAGGAAATACTGCGGCTCCAATCAAAGCTGCCCTTTTTCACTCTAAAATGGGTTCTATTTATAAAATATAAATATACAGCACTTGTAAAAAGTATTCTCCCTCTTGGGAGCTTTGCACATTTTATTATTGTACAACAATGAATCATAGAGAATTTAATTTGGCTTTTTTTGACACTGAACAACAGTAAAAGACTCTTTAAGGTCAAAATGAAAGCAGATCTCTGCAAAGTGCACAGATTTAATTACACATCTAAAGCAAAACTTAATTGAGCTCTAAAAGGCAGATGAAAACATAATGTAAAAACATGTAAAACATTTCATATAGAAAGCAAAAATGTTTTATGAGTTTTAAGTCTGGACTACTAAAGAACAGTCGAAGAGTTGTCCTGAAGCAACTCCAGCATTGTGTTGGCTGTAAGCTTCAGGTCATTGTGGTGCTGAAAGGTAAACCGTCGCTCCAATCTTTGGTTGAATGCACTCTGGTGCAGGTTTTCTTTAAGTACCACTCTGTATTTGCTGATTTCATCCTTCTCTTAATTCTAGCCAGTCGCTGACTTTGAGAAGCAACACCATAGCATGATGCTACCACCACCACGCTTCACCATAAGGATGGTATTATGCAGGTGACATTTAGTGAAGCTCTGCCCAGAGAGTTCAGTTTTTTCAGCAAAACTTAATTGAGCTCTTAAAGGCAGATGAAAATATAATGTAAGACCATGTAAAGTATTACATGTAGGAAGCAAAAATGTGAGATTTCAATACACAATGGGAGGTCTGAACATCGAAAGTACATCTTAGGAGAAGGACTGAGGAATTGCAGTGAACTCGTCTCTATCAACTTCCACACAGTGTTCAGTAGCCAGTAGGAAGGCTAACAGGATGTTACTGTAGGTTTGTCACACATGCACGTCAGAGGATCACCTTTCGTGTTTATGTGAGATAAGTGATACCACCCTGTTGCGAGAGAGGGCAGTGCCGTTAACACTATTGTCTCTTTTTTTCACTCACAGTGGTGAGAAGACAATAAGTGAAGACAAATGACTCCGCCCCCTCCGTCCAGAGTCCTATAAAACAGGGGTCCCCAACCACCGGTCCGCGACCCACTACCGGGCCGCAGCCGTCTGACAGCCGGGCCGCGAGAGAACTGCCGACAACGGAGACTCACTCAGACTTTTCAGAATGCTTGGCGGGCAGGGCTTTGCAGCGGCCCAGAGAGAGGAGAGAGACCGAGGTGAAAGAGTATTACAACAAAGTATTTTTACGGTCCCGACAGTTTCCCCATATGACACGAGTCTATAGAAATCTCGTTACTACGAAGTACATTCAACAGATGCTTTCATTACAACGAGGTGACCTTGAAATGCTTGAATGAATCAACCAAAGAGCAGTTAGATCTGCGGCCGCAGCTCAGTTGTACACATTTAGGCTACACAACGATCCCCAAACAGAAACATTGTAAAAAAAATTTTTTCTTTGAACTTTCCTCGTACTGTTATTTTTTTATGTTTTTGTTTTCTGTGGTTTTCAGTGATACCTTTTGCTTATTGCTTGTCAACATCTGAAAAACATCCATTGGAATTTAACTCATTGTCACCCTCCTATAGAAACGGCAGACACGAAAAAAATGATAACAGTGTTAATGTTTGTGATGTGCAGTCTGTTGGAATGGCAAATGCAAAGCATATGTCTTTGTTATATGCAAAAAAAGAAGAAAAATCTCGGGTTGCAAACGTATGCGAACTGCTTAATAATAATAGAAATGTTATGTAAATTGTGTATAAAACTGCCCCCCCCCATCACCCCCGACCGGTCCGTGGAAAAATTTGCATCTAATAAAGTGGTCCTTGCTGTCAAAAAGGTTGGGGACCACTGCTATAAAAGACTGGATGCCCCAGAGTGAGGGGTCTCAGTCTGGACCCAAACTGAAATCCAAACAGAGAACCCGAATAAGACCTGCTCTATCAAGCTGCTAACACTAGAGAGTCATGAACACGACTACTTATTTCTGTTTGTCTGCCTTTTTACGCCCTTGAGTGCCTGTTTTATGTGTTATTATTTTTGAGTTAGGATTAAACTGGGGGGACCCTGCTGGCATCCTTACATTTCTTTGGCATCCCTCCACCTGTCCACATGTTATACAACACATGCTGTATTCTCAAGGTTTATAACACACTGGTGAGGCCTCATCTGGAGTACTGGGTGCAGTTTTGGTCTCCAGGCTACAAAATCAGCCCACAATCTAGGAGTTATCTTTGATTCTAGCATGTCATTTATAGCGTACATTACAAAGTTGTCCAAATAAATGTTTACTTCATCTTAAAAATGTTGGGAAATTAAGATGTTTTCTAAATGAGCAGGATTCTGAGAAATTAATTCATGCATTTATTTCTAGTAGGATTGACTACTGCAATGCGGTGTTCACTGGATGTTCAAACTGTTCTTTACACAGCCTCCAGTTAATCCAAAATGCTGCTGCAAGAATTATTATAAGAACAAGAAAATACGAACACATAACTCCAGTTCTTAAATCCTTATACTGGCTCCCGGTTAAGTTTAGGACAGATTTCAAAATCCTCCTTTTAACATACAAAGCCTTAAATTGCCAAGGCCCTGTTTACTTATCTGAAATTATCATTACTTACAAACCAGAGCACACATTAATATCTCAAGATGCCGGTCTGCTTGTGATTCCAAGAATTAATAAAATAACAATGGAAGGTCGAGCTTTTAGTTACAGGGCCCCTAAATTGTGGAATGGTCTGCCTGCTACTATAAGAGATGCCCCTTCGGTCTCAGCTATCAAATCCTGGCTGAAGACTCACTACTTCAGTTTAGCACACCCTGACTAGAGCTGCTGATTAACTATACAGACTGCATCTCTGTTGTTAGTCATTAGCACTAAAACATAAGTAACATGATCGTTATAATTTGTTACTAACCCTCACTTATTCTATTTCTCTTCTCGGTACTCAAATGTGGCACTTGGTGCACACGGCCAACCTGCCAAGTTGTTTTGCCTGCCTAAGGTAAAGTCATCCCTGATGGAGGATCGCAGGAATTGTCAAGTAGAGGGGTCCTTTAATCGGATTGGCTGGCCCAGCGCTGTCTCAGCTGTGGAATGGCCAAATGGGGAAGGCAGCTTGATGGCCGACGTCTCCAGGACACTAAACAAATCCAAATCATATTATGTGATATCATCTACTGTTAAATTCTGCTCCATACTTGTATATTTTTTATTTTTATACTGTATTGAGGATTTGTTCTGTTCTGTGTATTGTATTGACCCCCTTCTTTTTGACACCCAACCTACCTGGAAAGGGGTCTCCTCCATTATTTTTTTGGGAGTTTTTCTTTGTCTTCTTAGAGAGTCAAGGCTGGGGGGCTGTCAAGAGGCAGGGCTTGTTAAATCCCATTGCAGCACTTCTTGTGTGATTTTGGGCTTTACAAAAATACATTGAATTGTAATGTATTGTAAAAGGACATAACAGCGCTAGAAAAGGTCCAGAGAAGAGTGACTAGGCTGATTCCAGTGCAACAGGGAATGAATTATGAGGAAAGATTAAAAGAGCTGAGCCTTTACAGTTTAAGCAAAAGGAGATTAAGAAGAAACATGAATGAAGTGTTTAAAACACTTAAAGAAATTAGTCCAGTGGATAGAGACTGTTATTTTAAAATGAGTTCATCCAGAACACGGGGACAAAGTTGGAAGTAAATTTCACACAAGCATTAGAATGTTTTTCTTCACATGGAAAGCCATAGACATAAGGAATAAGTGATCAAGTAGTGTGGTAGACAGGAGGACTTTAGGATCCTTCAACACTCAACCTGGTGTTATTTTGGAGGATTTAAGTGGATAGGACTGGTGAGCTTTTTTGGGTTGAATGGCTTGTTCTCATTTAAATATTTCTAATGTTTAAAGTATTTACTCCCTGCATGAAAGTATTCGGCAGATGTACCTTTGACAGCCATAAGTGCCTTGAGTCTTTGCACAAAGGTCCATGTCTTTATCAGCTTTGCACGTCTGCACACTGCCATTTTTGCCCATTTGAACAAAACTGCTCAAGCTCTGTCAGGTGTCATGGAGATTGTTAGTGAACAGCTTTTTTCAAATGTAGACCAACATTCGTAAATGCATTGAGATTGGATTCTGATTTAACCACTTCATGACATTTACATTGTTGTTGTTTTTAAGCCATTTCTGGGTGGCTTTATGCTTGAGGTTGTTGTCTTGCATGAAACCAAGTGTTCCCAAAGACACAGGCTTCTTGTAGCCTTTCCTACAGCGTTTCCTCGTATTTTGCTGCATTCATTTTCCCCAACCCCTCCAAGGCTAGATGCAGAGAAGCATCCCTACACCATGATGCTGCCACTGCTATTCCTCACAGTGAGAATATTGTGTTTATGATAACGTACCTTGTTACATATAAACATATGAAATTTGACAAACAAGAGAAATCCATTCAGTCCATCAAGCCTGCTTGTTTAGCTAATAGCTAAGCTGTCTCAATATCCCACCCAGATTCTTCTTAAAGGTTGTCAAGCTTTATGCTTCAACTTCATGGTAGTTTGTTCCAGAGTCCCAGAACTCTTTGCGTAACGAAGTACTTCTTGGCTAAAACCCTAAATGCACTTCCCATTAATTTCTACTGATGTCCTCACGTTTATGACTGTTTAGTTGAAGGAATTGTGCTGGATCTACTTTTTCAAAGCCTTTGCAGAGTTTAAAGACCTGGATGAGGTCCCTACGCCGTCTCCTCTGCCTTACACTAAACAGGTTTAATTCTCTAAGTCTGTCACAGTAAGACATGTCCTTAAGTCCCATGATGCACAGCTTCAATACTGCTATGTCTTTCTTGTAGTGTGGTGACCAGAACTGCACACAATCCTCCAGATGTGGTCCCACAAGTGCATTATATAGTATGAGCATAACGTCCCTTGATTTATATTCAAACTGTGGTAAAGTTTCAACTTTTATCAGTCAGTTTCTGAAGTTTCCTATACGTAAACATGGCCACTCTGCTCACTGTTTGCACTGAAGAACTATGAGCAGTGATCTGCTTCATATTGTCTGAAGGAGTGTGAGGGGCCAACATCAGAATCATGGTACAGACTTGCTCAATGTTGTCATCAGTAGTGGATGAGGGTGGGTGACCCACTCTTTCTTTGTACTTTACAATTGTCTGACCATTTTTGAACTTCACTGTGGCCAAGAAGGGTAATTCAAGTCCCACAAATACTGTAAATGGTGGGGCACAAACCCAGCAGTCATCCCTGTTTAATTCAGTTGAGAAAATATAATGAAAAGGGCTGCTGTGTGTGCGATTACAAGTAACAAACAAAAAAATGAAATAGTAAAGCCACCAGGCTAGAATCACAAGATTCTTCTCTCTCTCAAGTGGTAGGGAACTTCATCCTAGTCTTCATTCCAATCTGTTCACAACTGATCGTCTCGATCCAGCAGTTGCAGGCTTTATTGGCTAGGAACTGGATAGGGGCAGAGTTCATTTCCCTCAATGGGCATCTTCTTGGTACTACATAGGGAAGAAAAGAGTACAAGGTTCAACGTAAGTGCCCCCTCTCCACCTGGGGTGGTATTACCTGCTTCAGATGAGCCTAGAAGGGGATCCACAGAAGCCTATGCATGACATTCTCAATCCATTTATAAACACTCCACCATGGTAAAACACTGTCTCCGTATTGTGCAGAAAGCCTTCTATGGAATTCGGCCCCTTGTACACCTCCAGCCCATAAAAAGTGGGTAACTGCTCACTGCTCTCCTTTGGTAAAAACATTGAGTTTTACGTCCACGTTTACTCTAAATAAACAAAAAGACAAAAACTGACTGATCAACAGCAAAACTTTTACACAACATATTACCTAATGTGTGCAGGGAAAACTATACAGCCACCCCAAACAAAACTATTACAAAAATGCAGATACAGTAATTAATTAATTGTCTTTTGTATTGTCACACATGTGTAACTGGGAGGAAGGTTAAGGACACTGGAGGTGGTAATTCCCCGCTGAACTAGTGGTTGGTGCGCTGTGCTTTTACTCCCTTTGCAGAACAGATGATTGACGAGCTGTTCCACCACTAACGTCACTTTCATTGTCCGCCATCCTGGACTTTCCCACTCCTGCCTGGAAACCATATGACCTAAAATTCAGCCATTTTAAATCAGTTCTGTATTGGACTCCAGTCTGAAAAAGGTGGCATTTTCATCTTTGTAAAAAGAAGCGTTTTGCTTTCATTTATTTTCAGTAGACGGGTTCACGGATGGGCTCCATGCCTTTTTTTTTATGTTTGCTTTTTTTCTTTACAGTATACTGTATATCAACAAGCTTTGTTCCATTTAAACTTGTTACATTTGGTACATAGCAATTCTTAGTATACAATATTCTTGTTTTATTTCTTCTTGTGCAAAGCTTGTATGGTGGGAACATAATAAGGGAGAGAAACCAGAGATGACCTGATACAAAAAAATGTGTGCATTTATTGTGTGATAAATAATAGAAAACTTTAACAGGTGCTTAAAAGCAATAAGTGAGGCGATGATTAAGTGATTAGTTAAAATCAATGACATCATGTCCTTAAAAACTTGGCACAATAAATAATTAAATAAACAAATATTTGCCAACTTCAATATTGAACAAACCTATAATCAAATTGTGCACATAGAATTTAGATTAGATTAGATGGGATAAGATTCAAATTTTATTGTCATTGTACAAGTACAACAAAATGCAGTTTAGCATCTAATGAGAAAGTGCAAATAGTGCAGTACAGTGCAATAGACAGTAAGGTGCAATAAGGCAGCATACAAAAGAATATATATCTATATGATGTTTGAATTTACAGGTAGTAGTATGTAAAAGGAAGAGTATATAGATGTGAATACTGATCAGTACAGATACATGGCATGAATAAATATAGATATATGAAATATATTTATATATAGAATAGATATGTATTCGCAGTGGGTAGCGCTGCTGCCTCGCAGTTGAGAGATCTGGGGACCTGGGTTCTCTTCCCGGGTCCTCCCTGCGTGGAGTTTGCATGTTCGCCCAGTGTCTGCGTGGGTTTCCTCCGGGCGCTCCGGTTTCCTCCCACATTCCAAAGACATGCTGGTTAGGTGGATTGGCGATTCTAAATTGGCCCTAGTGTGTGCTTGGTGTGTGGGTGTGTTTGTGTGTGTCCTGCGGTGGGTTGGCACCCTGCCCGGGATTGGTTCCTGCCTTGTGCCCTGTGTTGGCTGGGATTGGCTCCAGCAGACCCCCGTGACCCTGTGTTCGGATTCAGCGGGTTGGAAAATGGATGGATGGATAGATATGTATTGCGATGTGCGAGTTGCTGTCTTGCACCCCAAAACACAAGGCTGAGTCTCAGTACTTTAGCAAAACCAGCTTTATTCCGCTTGAAACAGGAACAGCACAGTTATTTATTGCATGGGATCTACCGCTCTCTTATACACAGACACAGCAATCAGGCAAGGCCGGGGTCCAGGTTAGTAGCCAAGTTATGCTGTTCCCTGCATTTATAATGTCCCGTGCATCACCCATCAGCGACAGGCGCATATAGCACAATCTCGATCGGCTCGTAGTTGTTTCTGCTGCTGTTCTGTGAACCTGTGTGGACCTCTACAGACGTGCTGTCCCATTTTGGGGGGGGTGTTCCTAAATGTGTTCAGAAATCTTACAATATAAACAAGTCAAAATATACATAGAGTACAGTCAGATGTCATTGATGTTTAGAAGGGTCAGCTGTTGAGTGGTAAGAATTTAGAGTTCAGAATAATGAAGGTGTTAAGTAAGAAATCTGCAAATTAAAAAAGAATATCTAGCAAATTGCCAGTAATGGTCAATTAACCTCAGCGACTGTTTCCCTTTCATAAACTTTCAGAGAGTACAAAAAAAAAGGTCCCTGGTGATAGTAAGTACCCGTCAAATCAGGGGTTGGCGCTGTGTGCTAATGCCTTTTTTCTTCCTCCCTCTGCAGAACGGAAGGTTGACGGCTGTTCCACCACTGATGTCACTTCCATTTCCATGCCCTCCTGGCCCCGCCCCTTCCTGCATGGAATCCATATCCAATCACCACCACATTCTGCAGACACTGATTTGCTCCCAACTGCACCTTTCACTAAAAGTTCACCCCTCAAGCACATGCTCACCTTTAAAAACCGCATCAGCTAATTGCTGGCAGACCTGGCTGATGATGGACATTCTGATCTGAACTCTCATCTATTAGAAATTTTCATCCTACTGAATGCGTCTGTTATGAAGACAAGCAAAGCATACAATGTAATTTATTTATTTTTCCAAGAAGTCTTTAATACAGTCCAACACTGACAATTAATTTTAAAACTAGAAACTGTTGGCATCAAAGGTAATCTACAAAAGTAGATCTCATGTTGGTTAATCAGCAGGAGACAAAGAGTGCAGATAAGAGGAGAATGGAGTGAGGTCATCAGTGAAGTCCCACAGGGGTCTGTCCTTGGGTTGGTACTTTTTCTATTTTATATTAGTGACACTGATTCTGGTATCATTAGTATATTTGTGAAATTCCCAGATGATACTAATATTTGAGTAATGGGCAAACACTGGAAAATAGAGCTTAATTTAGACACATACAAAGTACTACACGTGGGCAAAAAGAACATCAATTATAAATACAAGATAGGAGGCAGTGACCTACAGGAAGCAACCCGTGGAAAGGATTTAAGGATTTAGGTTGACGCAACATTTTCATCATCAAAGTAACACACAGAAGCAATTAAAAAAGCAAATGTTAGGTTATATCATAAAAGCTGTTGAATGTAAATAAAGGGACATTATCCTATGCAATTCTTGTTGCCACGCGATAAGAAAGACATAGCAGCACTTGAAGCAGTGCAGAGGAGAGTAACCAGGCCCATCCCTAAACAAGTCCTACTCTGACAGACACAGAGAATGAAACGTGTTTAGTCTCGAGCTGAAAAGACTGTGTGAGGACCTAACCCCGGCCTTAAGACTTCTCAAAGGCATTCACAAAGTAGATCTAGCAGAAGATCAAGCGGAATTCTTTCAACTCAAAGATGAATCATGTACTCGAGAAAGCAGTGGAAACTAAGGAGAAATGTATTGAGGACTAAAGCCAGAAAGCACTTCTTTACACAAAGAGTTGTGGGAAACTGGAGCAAACTACAGTGCGATGAAGTTGAAACACAAACCATGACAACATCTAAGGAGAATCTGGATGAGATTTTAGCTATCAGATAAACAAACGAGCTTGATGGACTGAGTGGTCTCTTCTTGTTTGTCAGATTTCTCATGCTGTTTTGATTCTTGATAGCCTGGTGATGTATCACGGTTCTTACCCTTGCTTTTCCTGACCATGTCTTGTTTTTCTTATCATCTGGTATCTTTTCAGTAGGCATTTTAATGTGTCTTTAACAAACATAGCATAACATTTTGAACCCTACTGGAATGCATGTACGCTTGGGAGACAGCTTAAGGCCTTTGGTGATGGTATTTACCCGCAGGAGCAGGGGTTGGCATTGTGTACTAATGCCTTCTCTTCTCCTCCCTCTGCAGAATGGAAGATTGACTGCCACTCCATTTCTGATGTCACTTCCGTGTCTGTCTGCCTGGACCCTCCCCTTCCTGCCACATGAACTCACAACTTGGAAATCAGCCATCTCATTTCAGTTCCTGTTCAGAGCTTCAGTCTGAAAAGACTACTCCGCCTTTACTGCGTGTTTTCTTTGTATTTCTCATCAAATCATACAGGGCCACCAAGGTGGCGTTTCCAACTCTTTATCTTTGTTTGTCTCTTCCTTTACACCACCGAAATAAGAATGAATGTATTTCAGCAACAAAAATGAAAAATTTTAATCAGTGATAGCTCCTACCATCACTCATGTGCAGCTCAGTAGTAGTAGTAGTTCCCTTGCTCCATTTTTCCTCCTGCATCAGCTGCCCTGTCTTACGCTCTTAACTGCAAACTGTTTCTCTGTTAAACAGTTAACCTATGGCAACAAAGCACAGCTGCCCTTCAGAAACTCCCTCTTAAACAATGAGAAACAAACACACTCTTACCTGTCCCCTTTTTGGGATCAGCTGCAGACTTGCAGACTTACCGCGCAACATGCTTCTTGCACAAGGTTTAGAACATTTAAAAGACTGAGCCCCAGCCAACCTAACGGCTCACTCTACTGTCCTCTCTCCCTCAGACTGTGTCTGCTCCGGTCGCTACCTCCGAGCCATTGAAACCACTTGAGGAGAAGAACTTTGTGTTCTTTTGACCTGGAGAGGGGAGCTGGACCACCACGTTGGACAGCTATGAGCTGTGAGCTTTCCTGCTGTTGACAAACCTCTTCTAAATTAGGTCTTGTGTTTGTACCTGCCAGTTCAGCAATCAAGATTTTTGTACTTTGGAAACCTGTTGCCTTTTCCAGTCTCTTGTGAAACTTTGTGACCCAAGCTTGACAATAATATATACAAGAGGTCACTTGGGCAGTGTAAGTGTACTCAAAATGTTAACTTGCTTATAGAAATGGAATTAATTCAACTAGCAAGACAGTATGTAGTCTTGCTGCAATGAGCAGATGTACTGGTTATCAAACTTATCTGCAAAAGCTGACAGTTTAAGAGTGAGGCTGATTAGTATGCAACCGGTTACTGATGGCCCAGAAGCAAACATCATGAATGTCTGATCTTTTGCTGATTTTACATTATTAGCATGTAAAATGGGAAAAGGCTGTACTACAAGATATATGCATTTTCTTCAGCAGTGATTAAAAAGTTTTCTTGACCCCTTTACACTTGTGGCACTGGCATTGTATGGGACTCCCTGCCATTCAAGACTACACTCAACCCCTTGGCAACTTTTATGCTGTTGTGGCTCAAAAATTCCACGGTGTAGTAACACATGCAATTTTTATAGCCTTGGTGAAAAAACTTTTATTTGACTTACATTAATCTTACCACATAAATCTTGAAACATTTTTCTGAGGTCACCATCCACTCTAACCAGTTTGTCTGGCGAGTTAACTGCTATGTTGGATTGAGATAGTTCTTAAGACCCTTTCACTTTCTGCACACTTTATTGTGTTGTAGATTTATTTTTTAAACGGAAAAAGTTGCCATTTTTGTCAATCAATCTACACTCAATAATGACAAACTGAAACATGTTACCAGAAAGATTTACAAATTTATTGAAATTTCAAAAACTGAACTCCCTCATTCCTATTAAGTATTCAGATCCTTTGCTATGGCAGCCCAGATTGTGGTCATGTTCATCCTGTTGCTTTAATTCTTCTTGAAAGGTATCTAGAACTTGAATAGAGTCCATCTCTGGAAAATTGAATTGATGGGGCATCATTTAGAATGACACATGTGTACCTGTGCATAGAAGATCCCACATGTCACATTGCATGCCAGGTCAAAAACCAAGCCATGAAGTCAGACCAAGGTAGATAGATCTGCATGATTAAATTATGGTGAAGTATAGATAGATAGATAGATAGATAGATAGATAGATAGATAGATAGATAGATAGATAGATAGATAGATAGATAGATAGATAGATAGATAGATAGATCAGGGGACGGGAATTAATCCATGTGTAAATCCTTGAGGAGCACAGCAGCCTCAATAATCGTGAAACGGAAGAAGTTTGGAACCACCAGGACTCTTCCAAGAGTTAGTTGTCCAGCCAAATTGAGTAACTAAGCAATAAGGGCTTTGGTCAGGGAGGTCACCAAGACAAAGCGTAGAAAACATCTCAATGATGATGAATAGAATGGGATGAACTTTAGCCAGACTTCAAGTGTCCTAGAAAAGGATCGGAGGACTTGTGTCAAGGTAATACGGTATATCAGATGTTTTTCCAAAACGTACTATGGTGGAGAGATTTGTGTACCTCTGTGACCCTTAGAGCTATATTGTGTGGAACAGAAGCTCCTGGAAGGGCCTCCCAAGACAGAAAAGGCCCAGGTAATGGGTTTAGACAAAGAGTGATGTATAGCCCCTATAAAAGACTATCCACTGGGCATGGTGTTACCAGGGCCTCCGCCGGGAGCCAGACCTGGATGGAGTGACTGTATGCAAGTGCCTGGTGGCCAGGTTTGCAATAGAGCTTGGTCGGACACAACAAAATCACTTAATGTGACTGCCCTCCTGTGGACCCACCACCTGCAGTAAGACTAGGGGCCAGGTGTCAATCACGAACTGTGAGATGTGACCTGTGTGGAGGCCAAGGGCAGCGACTATTTGGATGTGGAATGTCACTTCTCTTGCAGGGTAGGAGCCAGAGTTTCTGGGTGGGATTGAGTGCTACTAAAAATGTATAGTTAGGCTCACGTCCACTCATTTAGTCATTTAGTCTGGAGCTGCCTGGGGGGAAAGGTGTTCGGTGGGAGTGGACTTCTTATTGAACCCCTGCATGGTCGATGATATGTTGAAGTTTGTCCTGGAGAATGAGAGCGCTGCCTCTGTGAAGATGAAGGTCACTGAATGGAGGATTCTGACTGCCATATGTGCTTATGCACCAGGAGGAGATTCTGGAAAGGGTCCCAGCTAGAGACTCTGTTTTTTTGCTGGACAACGTCAATGCCCAAGTGAGTAAAGAGGAAGACACCTGTAGAGGTGTGATTAGGAATGACAGCCTACCTGATCTAAACACAAGTTGTGTTTTGCTATTTGACTTCTCTGCTAGGCAGGGTTTTTCGATAACAAACCTCATGTTCAAACATAAGGAGGTTCATAAGTGTACTTGGTACCAGAGAACCTTAGGCCAAAGATCTCTGAACAATTGTATAATTGTATTGTTAGATTTGCAGCTTGGGTAACAAAAGCTGTCAACTGATTACCATCTGGTGGTGAGTTGGGTTATTTGGTGGGGGAGGCACCTGGATAGGTATGAAAAAGCCCAAGAGAGTAGTAAGGGTGGACTGAGAACATCTGGGGAAGGCCCTTGTCCAGAATACTTTCAGATACCACCCCAGAAAGAGCTTTTCTTGCATACCAATTGAGGTGGGGGACACATAGTCTAAACTGACCCTGTTCCAAGCCTCAATTGTGGAAGTGACTGCCAAAAGCTGCAGCATGAAGGCTATAGTTGCCCCTCGAGGTTTTAATCCAAGGACTCAATGGTGGACCCTGGAAGTGACGGATGCCATCAGGCTAAAGATGGAGGCCTTTTGTATATGGTTAGCACGGGAGATTCCCAAAGCAGCAGAGGGGTACCAACAAGCCAAAAAGACTGTGGCCTTTGTGGTCTTCTGGTCAGGGAAGCAAAAACCCAGATGTGGAAGGACTTCTGAATGCCCTTGGAATGGAAGAAAAGGGTGGTGTTCCTCTTTTTCAAAAAGGTGGACCAGAGGGTGACTTACAACTATCAGGGGATCACACTCCTTAGCCTCGCTCGGACAATTTGTGCCAGGGCATTGGTAAAGAGACTCTGTCCAGTCATGGAACCTTAGACCCAGCATAAGCAATGTACATTGTGTCCAGGTCATTGGAACAGTGGACCAGCAATTTATCCTCATGAAGATCCTGGAGTGGCTATGGGAGTACACCCAATTGGTCTACACTTGTTTTGTGGACTTATAGAGAAGTCATATGACTGCATTCCTTGGGAGACTATGAAGTTCTGGGGACCCTGAATAAGTTGCAGTGTATAATTGTAGTGAGAGCTGTGTCCACATACTTGCGTCACTGTGTTTTGCAGCCGACATGGTCCTGTTGGCTTCATAGGGCTGTGAACTCCGGTGCTTAACGGGACGGTTTGTGACGGAGTGTGAAACAACAGGGATGAGGATCAGCACCTTCAAATGAAGAGTCCAAGGTCCTCAGTAGGATAAAAATCCACTCCAAGTGGTAGATGAGCTGCTGCCAAAAGTGGTGGAGTTTAAGTACCCTGGGGTCTTGTACACAAATGAAGGAAAAAGGGATGTGAGACTGACATACGGATTAATAACTGCTCTCACTGTACCAATCTGTAGTGCTGAAGAAGGAGCTGAACCAGAAAGCAAATCCCTCCATTTGAAAGTTGATCTGCGTCCCTACTTTCACCCATGGTCATGAGCTTTGGGTAACGTCCAAAACAATGACATTGCAGGGCTGAAATGAGCTTTCTCTATAGGGTGGCTGATCTCGCCTTCACCTGATCTCGCCTTCTCAAGATAGGGTGAGAAGCACAGACGTCTGGGAGAGCTGCTGATCCTCCACCTCAAGAGAAGGCTATTGAGGTGGTCTGGGCATCTGATATCGATGCCTGGACACCTCCCTGTGAAGGTTTAATGGGAATGACCAGCTAGGAGGTGACCCCAGGGAAAACCCAGGGAGAGTTGTACTTCCCAGATGGCCAAGGAATGCCTTGGGATCCCACCATATGATTTGGTAAGTGTAGCTGGGAAAAGGGACAATATGGGCCTCACTGCTAAGACTACTGCCTTTGAAATAAGCAGAGGAAAATGAAGTGAAATTCCTAAAATTCTGTTTGAGTATTACTTGAAGAATGAAAAAAATGATGTTAGCTCAAGGTTGCAACATAGCAAAATGTTATTAATGTGAAGGGGCCTGAATATTTTCTGAAGGCACTGTAAACAGGTGCCTGCCTATCAGAAATAGATCCTATACGTGCAACAAAAAGACTTTCAAAGATAAAACAGCTCACAGAAGGAAGCATGTTTGCACTCTTAGACAAAGCACACCGATAATAAACGAAACACTCCAGCAGTCTGTTGTTCTGCAAAAACAGAAGTCTTCACAGCATATTTCTGGAAAAGTCTTCTATTTGTTCGGCTAATGGACTTAATCATTCACTGTAATAATGCAAGTTGTGTCTAGCAAGTGGGGCCACCAATGTAAACAGGTGTGCGACCAAAGCAGAACCTGAAGGACATAAAGCAAATTTTTAAATACTCTTGTGTTCTACTTCTTTCTACTTGCTATCATTGCTGCTTAAATTATGCGCTGTGAAGAACACAAATAAACCTGCCAATGTGCTTGTCATGCAAATAACAAAA